>NC_090937.1:124445346-124781596 GCF_040938575.1 Ambystoma mexicanum
CACGGCAGCGATGCAGTGGGAGGAATTTGAAATGGTATTGTCTGTGCAGGAGCAGTTGAGGGATCTGAATCCAGTGGATGTAGATCGGGTATCGTCCTATTTGAATCAGAAGAGGCGAGGCACCGTTTATGAGCATTTTAGGTGAGGAGCAAGACAATCTGCCTTATCCAGAAAATGATGCTGTTGCAGGAGTTGTTGGTGGAATTGGTGATGAGGATGTTGCCGGGGTGATGGTGGGAATGATGGTTACAATGACACAGAGGTGGGGAGGATCGTGAACCGGGTGAACACACAGAGCACAGGGGTTAGGAGCAGAGGCGGTATCACAGGGTGAGGAGGAGGAGAGCTAGTACCACGGCAGTCAGAAGGAGAGCCAGTAGGTTGTACCAAGATCAGTGAAGATTCAGGAAAGGTCCAGGAGTTCCTCCAAAAGTATTGGGAGGGGAGAAATGCAGTCTTCCTCCTTTGCCCTCATGCCCCTGGTCCTGGAATTACTTTAAGGTGCCTGATGGAGTCTTAGCATCAGACACAGAATCCGTGAAGTGCACATAGTGCTGAGGGTCAAAGAACATTAGGAGGGGGAATATCTCTGCCACACATTCACTGGGTATCATGGCCCTCCTGAGCCACCTGCTGCACCAGCAGCAAGATGCGAGATGTGTTTGGAAAGTTCCACCAACCCCAAGCCCATACCAAAAATGATGAAGAGACTTCACCAGAGAACTCCAAATAGGGCAAAGGGGAATGAAAATGCAAGCATTGGAAACAGAGATTTGTCTCAGCAGTGAGCTGGTCCTGTTCATGCAGTGACTTGGTAACTACCAACAAAGGGGCTAGGCCAATCCCCGGTGCCATTCCAGGACATTTTGGAGACAGGGTCAATGTTCTAAATGGCAGAGCTATGGACAAAACTGACCAGGAGACAGGGAAATTGTGCTTAGTGTTCAGGCACGTCTTCTACTGGGAAGACTTGGTGCATTATCAGGTAATGAGTAGTGCACCACAACATTTTGAGGAGCATCACCCTGTAATGGCGTGGCACAGGGGAACTTTGTGTATAACATCTGTTTGTTTCAAGAGTGGTGCTATTTAGGTTGTTTTTACTTTCTTCCCCCCCTTAAAAAAACCCAAATATATTACAAATCATCAGAATCTGAAACAATTCTAAAAACCAAAAATTAAATAACCCAAAAAATGACATGCTAAACTTTGTTAAATTTAGTTTGATGGAATGTTTAGGTTTTGTATAATAGACATTCAATTGAGGTTAGAAATTTGAAAAACAGGCGTCATACTTTAAGCATTCTTTTAGCTAAAACTGGAATCATGTGACATCACTGAGACATTACTCTCTATCCTCCTTTGGATAGTAGAGTACCATTGATTTTCTAGGAAGAGAACTTGTAAATGGGGACAGTTTTCTTTGCTAACACAAGAAACCCTTATATGTCAGGATGTTTGAACGTCTACAGTGTCTCAACAGAGTAATATGCCTTGCTGAGGTTTGGCAATTATGTTTTACAGCAAGTCGTGCTGATTGAAGGTAGTCAGGCAACTTCTTTCTATTCGGGCTCATGCCTCCTCACAGATGGATACAAATTCAGGCTTTGCCCCAACTCCTGTGAGATAGCAGAGACATATTGAGAGGCAGATTCTCAACAATGAGCGCAAATGAAAAAAGTGCACAGGATGTGCTTTTTATATGTGTACTCGTTGTAGAAATTTGCAGTTGACCTTATTCTTGAAAGTGATTTTCCTGGAGGTTATGAACATTATATAACAATCCCTGGACCCAAAAAGGTAACTCTGAAAACACATGAGAGGAATGCTGGAGGAATTATCTTAAACCCGGCTGCTGGGTGATGCTGTTAATCAGGTTACAAATTGGGGGTGAAGTTGGGGATAGCTGTATCAAGCAGGGCAATTTTCATGTGGCCTTGAATGTTGAATTGCTATTTTCCTTCAATGACTTGAACCAACTAAGTTCACAGATTTGATCAGATTTAATTGGGTTATTGCATTCAATACATACGATCGCCCAGTACTAAGTAAGGGGAGTGGCACTGGGGGTAATCGTTTGGTATTTGTTATGGATCACAATATCATAACCTAATCCCCAACTTCGATTTTCTGTTGCCTAGTCTTAGGGCCATACAAGTGTTTTTATTTTTTCATGTTGTAAATGTTGCTGTACTGGGTCCCTGACCAAGGTCATTCTGTCCCTTGTTTTTTTGTCCAAAATGTGCAGTGTAAGAGCCTTAGGGCCTCATTACACGGACGGCGGTAAGGGTTAACGGTCACCGTTAATGGTACCGGTCACCATTAACGCTTACCGCCTTACTACGAGGTCCCTTTGCGGGTTGGAGAATTTAACGCCTGCTTTTTGCAGGCGTTAAAAACCAACCCGCAAAGGGACCAGGGAGCTAATTACGGTACAGCAATTTGCGGTGCCGTAATTACAACCTTCCCATTCCCATTATGCCCTATGGGGCAAAAATGGGAATGGGGAAGGGCAATGGGGGAAGGGGAATTACCGCCGCACCAACCTTGGAATAGGGCGGTAATTCCCCTTTCCACCAAGGCGGTGCCGGTATTTTACCGGCATGGACCAAGGTGCTATTAGCACCTTGGTCCACCGCCGTCCGTGTAAAGAGGCCCTTAGTCTCTGTGCTCCTTCAACCCTCCCTTAGCATTCACAGTCCAATACAGGGCTGTCTGCTGTAAATCCAACTCAAAAAGGGTGATCCAGGTCGACACCTGCTGAGGCTTCCACACAACAACTATGGCCCATGTGAGGAGTATATCACAATGTTTCCTCTCTTTAGCGACCAGTGTCCTATGCAGGTTTTTAAGAGTTTTATCTTTCTTTCAGTCCATCTGTTTTGGATTGATGCATGGTAGTGCAAGTTATTTTCACATGTAGCAGCATTTTAACACTCCCGTATGTCTGGTATAAAGTTCCTAGCCTGGTCAATGAGAATCAACCCGGGCCAACCCAACCGGCTGTGCAGTCTGCCCACATGCAATAATTAGGATAATGAAATTCAACACCCAAAGTCATTTCTAGAGTAAATTGAAAGAATTCATCAACTGCAATGCCACATATGTAGGGTAAATAAGCATGTGCAGATGCCAGAAAGTTTACATTGGGAGAACCACCAAACCAATAAAAATTCAAATCTCTGAGCTATCAACAAAAAGATGAAATACAGCCAATAGCCGAATATTAGCATAAAGTTTGTCCACAGAGTAAATGATGTTTGCAGCTACCCAACATGTATGAACTTCACCAAGAAAAGTAGATAGAACTCTCGAATTGAGATGTTGTGGTGCGTATTGTAATTTATCCTTTTGTAGATGCAAAATTATATCCTCAGGAGGATAGCTCAGGGGCAGGGTGCTCGCCTTGGAAGTAAGACGACACAGAGCACCACAGGTTCAATCCCCGGGTCTGCGCTTAGAGACCTCTGGGCATTAAGTGCATTATAAAAAACCTATCATATCATAACTCAAGTCCTCAACTGAGATACTGAACAAGTAAATGTTTTATGAAAACAGACTTCTGTGTTGCAAGTTTTGATCAAGAAAGCCTAGGTTGCTCTACCATAGACTAGCCAAAACTTTATCTAGCACAGACATCTACTCTAAAGTAAAATGCTTCTGTTCCTGTCATTATTGACTATCAATACTCTCTAGTTTTTTGGTGCAAATGTTCATGAGATACTACTAATAAGCAGACATCTCGATAGATGATAACCACAGTTTCAGCATTCATCTTTTATGTCCTCGCAGCTACACATTCCGCACAAAATGGTCATTTCTTATCTCTGCAGTGTCTTACACAAAATTGCCACACCTCATTAAGAGACTCACAAGGATGCACATTTGCTAAATTCCCACTATAATGCATGGGTTCCTGGCATTAGGATGCGTTTGGTAAGCAGTGTTCACAAATGAAAATGAAATGTAAATTAAATGTTCTCCGACATGCAACATTGTTTAAGTATGCTACCTGGGTTGTCGGTGATGGATTTTCTGAGCTGTACAGGTCCGTATAGAACTGGACGAACTCCCTCTCTATGTCCTTGTTGCAGGTGCTAGTTTTCCCTTCTTTAACTTTTCTTTTTGTGTTCCGCCGCCCTTGTCTGTATTAGGACTAACTGACCTCGTATTGTCCTGTGTTCCCTTTTAATCCCTGGGATCTGCACTGATCCCATCTTGGCCATTATGTCCTTTAGTTTGCCTTCTAGCCTAACCTCCTCCAGCCTCCATTCCCTGTCCCTTCTGGCTTTGATTGCTATAATTCTACCTCTGATCGTTGCTTTGAATGCGTCCCATCTGACCTGCGGGGCAGTATCCCCAGCCCTGTTTGTCTCAAAGAAAGCCTCAATTTCTTCGGCCACTTCCCGGACTAGCCTTTAGTCTTTAAAGAGAGGAGTCTGATATCGCCATCTCCACAGGCCAGACGGCGACTGATCCTTTTTAGGGTAAGGGTCATTGGGGCATGATCCAAGACTGCGATTGGGCCCAGGCCAATACTCATGACTCTTCCAAGCAACGACCTGGAGACCCAGCTGCAGTCTATTCTCGAATGTGATTGGTGTGCGTGCGAGTAAAAGGTGTAGCCTTCCTAGTCCCCTTCAAGTTCCCTCCACATGTCTACTAGAGCCAGGCCATGCACCTTCCCCCTGAGGGACTCTGATGGGCATCCCTGTGTTCCTGGAGAGATGCTACTTCTGTCTTTGTTGGGGTCCCAGGTCATGTTAAGGTCCCCAGTTAGTATGATGGGTGTTTTCACGAAGTGTTCGAGGCTGGTCAACGCTTTTTGGATGTAAGTGTCTTGCCCGGTGTTGGGTGTGTATAGTGTTGCCACAGTGTAAATCTCTCCGCTCCCCTCCAGAGCAACCGCTAGGTATATCCCCTGTTCATCCGATTCCGACCCCGTCACCTTCAGATCTAGTCCGTCCTTCAGTGCAAGAAGAACCCCCCCCTTTCTTGATGGGTTGCGTGGCTTGCTGGATTCTCGAGTACCCCCAGAGTTTTATTGTCTATCTGTCCCGGGTCTGGATATGTGTTTCCTGTAGTTTTACTAACTAGGTCAGGTTGTTCCCTTCTCACGAACCTCTCTATCTTTTTCCTTTTGGTTGCAGAATTTAGGCCATTGACGTGTAGGGTTAAAATCTTCAGCTTGTCGTTACTAGCCATTGTTTTCCCTTAGAGGCCTTATCCTGTATTTGCTTCCCTGGGTTGGCTTGTGGACACCCCTTCGCCTCTTCCCCCGCTTCCTGGTGGGTCTTCTCTGCTATATTGTCGGGTCCCCCCGGATGCCCACCTCCCTGACCTCCCTTTTTCCCCCTCCCCCTTCCCTCTTGGGTGGATTCAACAGGCGCGCAGCCCCGCTCGATTTTTGGTGTCAAGAGTTGAACCCTAGCTTGCTCCCAGAATTACCCCACGCAAGAGCACCTAATTTCATTCCCAGATTCTGCCTCCCCCAGCCCTCTTCGCTGGGCCTCGCTTGGCCATTAACTGGCTCAAAGATGCTAGCAATTAACTTGGCACTGGTTAAATTGTCTATAACTGAATTTAACAGCACTTAACTTAACTTACGCTGTCCTCAGGCGAGTTGTGCAGGCGATAGTGATCTTGCGTAGAATGGTTTCAGATCGGGGCATCAGAGGTTGTTTCCATCAAATCCCGGTCGTGACCAGGCGGAGGGGATCTTCGGTTTGTTTGGGATTCCCCCTTCTTGGATCTTTTAGTTTTCAGCGTGGACCACTCCCATGGCCTCCGGGTACTGTGTGTGTTGGTGGCGGGGATCGCTTGTAGTTGGGGGTCATCGCCTATGCCCAGCAGAGAGAGACCTTGCTTACAGTTTGTGATTTTTTGTTGCTTCCCTTGCCACTCAAAGGTCAGTCCGAAGGGGTGGGCCCACCTGAAGTGGATTTCTCTGTATCTCAGGAATGTCAAGAAAGGGGCCATCTTCCTCCTTTTGATGAGCGTAGCTTGGGCCAGATCTTGGTAGAGGAATATTTCTGCCCCGTTAAAGGTAATCTGATCTGCTTTTCTGGCCTTGGCCATGACTCATTCTTTGAGGGTGTAGTTGTGGAAGGCCGCCAGTACATCCCTTGGTCTCGCTCCTAGTTCCTGTCATCGTGGCCCCACCATGTGGACTCGATTGAATTGTATCTCTGGGGTTATATCCGGGCTAGGAGGTCACCAGAGATCGATTTAAGGACTTGCGATAGATCCTGGTCCTGTGTCGTCTCTGGTAGGCATTTGACTCGGATGGTCAATCTCCTAGACCTGTTCTCCAAGTCCTCAGCCTGGAGTTCTAGGTTTTAGGTGGCTGCCACCAGGGTTTCCAGCAGAGCATCTGCTTTCCTTGCATCCTCCGTGAGTTCTTGTATTGCTCTCTCGTTCTTGTCCACTCTCTCCTCAATCTTGTTGACGTCCCTCTTTATCTCACGTAGGCCCTCTTCCAGGTCCTATCTCAGGGCATCCACCTGTTTCTGTCCTGCTGTGGTGATCATGTCCACTATCTCACCTAGGAGGTGTTTGAGAGCTGATTGCGTCACCGGTCTGTCCTGGTCCTCTTGTTCTGTATCCGTCCTTGCGTCTGCAGACCAATCTGTTATGGGGAGCGCCACTGGTTGGTCAGTCTCCTTGGCCCATATCTTTGTTAGTGGTCCTTCTTGCATCTTCCTAGGGTTTCTGGATGGCACCCGAGAGTCTTTATTCCTGTTTTTTGACATTTTGCAATAGGCAGGTACTTCTGGTGAGCAGGGGTTGGGTGGTGTATGGTGTGCCCCTGCGGAGACCCCCTTGTAGGTGCGAGGAGCATAGCCCCGGGCTCGGTGCTGTATTGGATGGACTCTCCGACTTAGACCTGTCCTTCCTCTCCCGATGTTTCATTTTGGTGTTGGGATGGTCCGATTAATGTCTTTGTGATCAACCGGCCGCCCGTGTTTGGGATTCGTTCTTCCCCCGGGGCAGAGTCCTGTAATGGTTGGATCCCGGGGCTGGGGCACGTGGCTTGCAGTGTTTAGTGCGTGGGGTTGCTGGGTACAGGTTGCTGAGCTGATCTCCTGGTTGGGCGGTACTGCAGCTGCACTTGGGGTTTACAGCAGACTTGTCTTGGGCCTAGGTGCTGTCGCTGGTCTCAGTGGGCATCCTGGGTGCCCCACTTCCTTCACTGCTCTCTGTCCTCTGGGATATGCTGGTGCGGCATGGAGTCCACTCAGTGTGGGCACCCCCCTGCAAGGTGTAGCCTCCATGGGTTGGATCAGGTTTTGATTAGGGGTTTCCCCCTATTCCTGGATGGGTGTTCTGGTCCTCGGAAGTCTGCCGGTAACGTCTCGGAGCCCCGCCCCCCTCCTTCGCCCTTTGTGGGGCTTTGTGTGTGGGTTGCTGGGCCTGCCCCCACCCTGTGTTTGCTGTAGGCCTACTCCTGGGGAGCGGGAGGTCCACTCCTGGGATCTTCAGCTGATTTAGTCGGGGAGGTTGGAGTGGATCCGGGGTTGGGGGGGTTTCACACTTACTTGGCCGGTGTGCCCTCTCTGGAGTCCAGAGGCACTTGCAAGGGTCATAGGGATGTGATGGTACTCTGGGGGGACGTCGGGTTCCGCAACTCCAGGTCTCCTGATCCCCTAAGCCTTGTGGCACTGCCCACCCTGGATTGCCCGGGGCGCTTCTGCTCCGGCGAGTTCCGGGAGATGGGTATGTGATGCAGGAGCCAGAGGGCCGGTGGTGGTCCCGGTGCCCAGGTAAAGTCTTTCCTTCTCTGTGGGCCGTATGGTTGTCCGGCTGCTTTGGCTAGGGGGCCAGGCGTGATCCCCGGCTCAAGCTTGTATCTCCCATTGGGGGAGTAGATGCTGCTGATGGAGGGACTTGTATGGGGGTGGCTCTGAGGCTGGGAGGCGGAGGTGTTCCGTCTTCCCCTTCGGCCCGAGGGGTGAGCGGGGTGCGTTGGGAGCTCTCTGCTCCTCATGGTGTCCACTCCTCGGTGGGTGCGGGGAGGGATTCTCCACTCCTGCAGTGTCGGGGTGAGAGAGAGCGACTGCTAGGCGTATTCTGCAGGCTAGGGGTCCTCTTGTAGATCAGTCAGGGTCCCGCCGTACCTGTCCAGCGAAGGCCCCGTCTATCGTCTGGTGTGCCTTGTCAACTGGTACGGAGATGTTGTTGTCAGGGTCGTCGATGAGGCAGGTTCCCTGGTGGCAAAAGGCAGGAGGTCTGGTCTCACGGGGGGCTCTCACCTGGCACCTTCTGGGTGACCTCAGTTGGCCGTCGCTGGTCCAGACTTTCCTTCAGAGGTTTGTTTGCTTCTTTCTTTATTTGTATGGCGCACCAAACCCTCAGGTAACTGGGCGCAAAGGTTACAAGTTTACTTTCAGCTTCATGTTACAGATATAGCAGATGGGAAAAACATAGGCTACAGGATAAAGGTATAGGTTTACAGATATATTACACCTAATGAAAAAAAGTAAGCTACAGTATAATGTGTTGGGCATATGAGACAGCAGGTACAGTATATACAGTATGTGAACTGGAAACGCATACATCAATTAGGGATATAGTCAGGCGTCAGTATGACAGAGTGGAAGAAAGAACTATATACCATAATGGGTATTCATTAGTAGAGTGCATCGGAAGTCATTTGTCGTTGGCTCTGAGCCAATTTCAAGTTTTTCGTCTGAAACTGAGGAAGGATTAATTTTCCCTTAAGGCGAGTGGGAGTGCATTTCATGTCTGAGCAGCCTTCACAGGGAAGCTACTTCCTCCAGATTAATTTAATTTAAATCTGGGTATGACGAGGCAGAAATAGTTTGCAGTTCTGGTAGGGTGAATAGTAGGTTTCCAGACTATTCTCTCAGCGAGGTATGGCGGAGCAGCTGCAAATCATAAATAGTGCCATAGGGAATTAACCATGGACGGAGACAGTCAGTAAATTGATATAGTCCCTGGGGAGTGCTAAAGGTGGTAATATTGTAGAGGGAGTCCTGGGGGTCCCGAGACCAACCCTCCGCCCTCCGAAGTTCATGACAAGACGAAAAGGCCAGAAACGCATGCAGCCACCCATCTTATTTTGGACAGACCCTGAGTGCACCAATGATCGACAAGCAAACTGAAAGGTATCCTCTCAGCCAGCCATACAGGCCGGATACAATGCAAATCTTTCCCTGCGTGGGAGAAGAGCCTGTGATCGTGGGCAGAGACGCCTATATGGACAGCGTCGACTAAACACCAAGAAGCCATGATATTGACGTCATTAGTGACAGTATGACGTAGCAGCGGTAAACCTGAAACACACACGCGCCCTGCACTGCACCACATAAACACACCCATACTTGAAGAACATGAATGCAGAGTTCTATAGCTAGAGGACAGATACATATACATAATGTCAATGCCTTTATTATTTTTGCCATAAGCCAAATGCAGTAAAATAGAACCGCAAGGCACAAGAGATCCTTAGCAAGCTTGCTGATGCTTAAAGCCAATAGTCGCATGGCAATACAGGAGTACATATGGAACGTGATCGAACCACGTACAAATAACTTAGAGAACATAGCATAACATGGACAATGTAGAAACCGCATTATAAGATTTAGGAAAATTACAGAAGGCCTCAAGCCTCAGAGCATGAGCTGAGGAGAAGCTGATTCAGGATGCACAGAGAGCAAGGCATGCAAAGACAGGCTTACAGCCAAGGTCAGAGATACAAGGACATTACAATCCCCAGACAACAAGGGGACCAGCAGCTGCAGAAAAGCAGAATACATCCTCATAATTGTGGGCTGCAGAGCTCAAATTCGTCGTCTCTAAACACGTGATACAGCCAGACGAGACAATGGACTACGGTGAGAAATGAGCCGATCCAGCAAACCAAACGTAGACTGCAACAAGTGTTGCGACGTAAGGAGCATATTCTCATAGGCAAAGGTGGGTACACACAAATTACGATACAGACACATAATTGTTCACATCACCTTGAAGAGGTGCACAGCCAAGGGAGAACTTGATCGAGTCCCAGAACTGGGGGCATCAGCTCTAACCAATCACAGCATAGAATCCCAGAGACAGATGGCAAGAGGCAAGAACCAACGGTAAGCCCACTACTCGGCAGCAATGTGATAGTTTCTTGGGGATGGAACAGGCCAGCCACCCTATATGTAAGAGCCAGTAGAATAACTTCTGTAGGTGATAATATAGGATATCGAACGCTCAGTACTTAATCCCTCACGCTGGTAGGGTTTTTGGAGAAGGGCCCAAGTGATGACGCCAGAGTCCTACAACTGGCTTGCACGCCATGATATGATATGATATATGGCATTAATAACATGCCTATACAGTGTTTCAAGGCGCAAAGAGGCAAGGGAGGGGGGTCAGAGGGAAGACAGACAACGATCTTACTTGGCCAGGTGTCAGTCAGATCACGCAAGTGCAAGGGAAGGGGGAAAAAAAGAAAAGTGCAGGGGGGAGGGGAAAGTGCAGTACATGGGAAAATAAAATCACAAGATGAGGAAAAGAACAGCCAGCTGGTGGCAAGTGCAGGGTGAGTGCAGACAAAAGTGCTGGTGGGGGGACTTTAGGGATACAGAAAACAGTCTCCAGGTGCAGGGGCTGTCAGGGAGGCAGTGCAGGTGTGCAAATGGCAGGGCTTGGGCCCGAGATCAGATGGGTGGCCAAGTAACCAGTGCAGTCTCAGTATCAGCCAGGACTTCAGCAGGGGAGAGGGGGAGAGAAAGCAGAAGCAAAGAGGAAGGTTTATGGTGCTTCCGGAACCAAAGATGGTTCTCCTCAAGTTAAGTTTCAGGGAGGCAGGGACGCTGTTCCAGAGGGAGGCCCCAGCCGAAGCGAGAGATCTACCACCAACTCCTTGCTTGGAGAAGCGACTGACCCTGAGGGAGTTGGAGGCAGATGAGCGAAGACCTTGGGAGGAAAGATATTTAGGAAGAGAGAGTTGAAGGTATTGAGGCCCCAGAAGGCCTTGTGGACAATGCAGAGGGTATTGAACTTAATCCTCGCAGTCACTGGGAGCCAGTGCAGAGATGTCAGTCCTGGAGGGATACAGATGAGTTGCAGAGGGCGTAGAGTAGAAGCAGGCAGATTTAGAAAGAGGCTGTTGCAATAGTCCAACCTAGAGAGAACCAGAGTTCTGGAGACAGCGAGCTTCTGGGGGAAGGAGAGGAAAGGAAGAATACCTCTGAGGAGGTGCAGCTGGTAGTGTGACTTCTTAGAGACGTCAGAGATGTGAGGAGAGAAAGAGAGTGTGGAGTTGAAGATGATCCCAAGGTTTTTAGCCATGCAGGTGGGAGCAGGAAGAGGGCCAAGAGAGACCGGCCAGAGAGCTACAGGAAAGGAAGGAGTGGTTGTGCCGATGAAGAGACTCTCAGTCTTACTGGCATTAAGGCAAAGGTCATTGGCGGCACACCACTCCTGGATAGCAAACAGACAGTCAGAGATGAGGGAAGGAGAAGAGGTGGCCGAATGTAGCCTGAAAATGAGCTGAGTGTCATCTGAATAGCAATGAAAGTTGGGGCAGAGAGCAGCAATGTGGTGGGCAAGGAGTGGCAGGTATTGGTTGAATAGCCAGGGAGAGAGGTTAGACCCCTGGGTTACCCCACAGGTGGAGAAGAAGATAGCAGAGAGGAAGGACCCAGGTTGGACCTGGGAGGGTCAGTCAGAAAGAAAGGAAGTCAGCCAGGCCAGGCCCTGACCGGTGATACCTAGGTTATCACAGAGACAATTTAGCAGGATGGCATGGTGTCAAAGGCAGAAGAGAGATCAAGCAAGATGAGGACACAAGGGGTGTTATAGTCACGGTTGGAGAGCAGGTCTTCACGGATGTTCAGGAGAGCAGTTTCCATGCTTCTGGCAGCTCTGAAGTGGCGGCGAAAGCCTCTACTGATACGCGCTTCATGGGTCGGATGACCAAGAAGGTGGGTGGCAGTGATGGATGTGGCTTGCCTGTGGGGTAGAGAGGGTGAGATGGGAGGAAAGGATAAAGTGATCACTCCAGGAGAGAGGAGTGGTGAGATGGACAGAAAGGGGAAGGTCTGAGGAGATCAGAACATCCAGAGTGTGCCCTGCAGAGTGTGTAGGGCCAGAGGGGAGAATAGTGAGTGAGAGAGAGTCGCAGAGGTCACGAAAGAGTCCAGAGGGAGGACAGGAGGCATCCAGTTGGATGTTGAAGTCTCCAAGAAGGAGGAGTTGAGTGGTCGATGCCAGGAGTGAGGAGAAGAGGTCTGCCCACTCAGAGAGGAAGGAGGAAATCTGACCAGGTGGCCGATAGATAGTAGCCACAGTAAGGGAAAGGCTGGGGACGAGAGAGAGCCTGCAGACAAGGCATTCAAAAGAGCAGTAGGCCTGTATAGGAATGACAGAGGCTGGAATCCACTCAGGGAAGATCAGGGCTACACCCCCTCCGGAGCTGTTGGACCTGGGCACAGAGAGGATCTTGTAGCCGTCAGGGAGGAGCGTGTCAAAGCTTGGGACAGAGCTGGCAATGAACCATGTCTCGGTGAGACCAAGGACATCGAGATCAAGTTCTTCCCGGAGGCGGCAGATGTCGGAGGAGTGTTTGACAGCTGAGCTAGAGTTAAGAGTGGCAATGTGGAGAAGGTTGCCATCCTTGAAGTACTTCCGGGGAGGGGTACAGATCAGAGGTACGCCCTGCGGAGGTGTGGAAGGAGCCCGAGGGCGGGCAGAGAGGGAATGAGAGGGCAAGGTAACCGAGGAGGAGGCAGCAGGGTGAGGCGTGCAGGCCGTGGAGGAGGGATGCGGACAGCAGGAGAAGAAAGGAAATTGATGAGGCACGGGAAGCATCTATCAAAGAGGTGAAAGTTGGCCTGAGGGCCTTGGAGCAGGACGGTCCCATTTGAATAAACATTAATGATGACCTTAGAGGAATAGAAGGAGGCCAGGAAGGCATCACACCGGGTGCCGCCATTAATGGTAGAAGAAGAGAAAGGAGAGAGCAGAGAGACCATATGTAGGGTTCATAGGTCTGGCGATGGAACGACAAAGAGGATGTCGGTGAGAGTTTCCTTGGAGAAGGCACTGGTATAGGTGTCAGCGATAGGGAGGCCTGGGTTGGAGACCAGGATAGCCTTTTTAAACTTCTTCCTACCAGATTTCGTGAGGAGGGCAGGATAGTCAATAGAGAATCAGTTAGAAAAGATAGGAGAGACAGAGAGCACCATAGAGTAGGAGGAGAGAGGAGAGGTGGAAGGAAAAGGGGAACACTAGGGAAGAAACGACAAGATGTACCAGAATCTTCCAATGTTCTTGTATTGATCCCTGTTGGTTTTATTTGCAATAAACCGCAGTTCGTACTTGCTGTCTGAGTCCTCAGTTTATTCTGGGGAGGGTGTTGAGTCCGCCGAGTCCTCAGATCCCCCTGCCCTTTCTCTGGCATTCTTGGGAGTCCCACCCAACAATGTCTTTTCAGACAGATGCAATTAGTAAAGTCTATGGTGGGAATGTACTTGTCCTTCCCCAGGCGCTCGATTATTATTATTATTATTTTTTGGGGATTTGTAGAGCGCACTACAGCTCACGGGCATTGATTAGTTTGTCAATTATGGGTATTAGGTAGTTATCGATGGCGGAGATGGAATTAAGCCTTTGAAAGCTGATGCAGAATCTCCAAGAATCGTCTAGTTTTGCAAAGAGGACAATAGGGGAGGATAACGGTCTCTCCAGTGACCAATGGCACCCATTCTGAACATCTCAACTTCTTCCGTTATACTTTCCCTGCGAACTACAGGAATGCAATAGGATTTCAAGTTGAAATGTTTCACTGTCCCCAGTTCTTCTGAGAATACCTCAGGGAACTGCTGTAGCAAATACAATCCCTTTTCTGTTGTTGACTTAAGATATGGGATTGGGCTGGGGAGGTGCAGCACACAGTCTGGAAGGAGGCCGGCCCTCGTGGGCTCGCCTGCTGAGTCGCATGAGGCCACCGAGGTGGCCCACTGTTTCAGAAAGTTTACCTTCGCGGGGGGACCGTGACCCCGATTACGTTGTCCCCTTGATCTCAGCCCGCCTTCCGGAGCCCAATTCCACGACTTTTGGTGCCTGGGGAGAGCTTGGTTGCCTAGTTCACAGTATGGAATTGCTACTGTTGATTTTGATATTGCAGGACAACAATAGTCTTTTGAGGGAAGAATTAGTCTTACCTATCCTTGATTGAGAGGATTTGTGGTCTTTAGTGACCAGCCAGTATTACAAGTAAGTGAGTACCTCTGATGTGGTGAGCTTGTTATTAGACCTAGAGCTAGCCTTTGACTGATGGGGGATTCTCTTGTATGGCTTTCTCTTCTGGCGTATAGGTGTGGAACACTGAAAGATTTAGGAACAGATACCCTGGAAAGTCACACCTCTGGCCATTTTGGATGGTGGAAGGAAAGGTAGACAGCAGGAGTTTCTAGAATGTGATTCTAGTTAATCTATTCTGGGAGAATTAAAACATCATGAAGTAGGAAAATATATTTTGTCTTGCAGGTAGTGAATGGAATGGGAGCGAGCTAATCGTTAGAGCTATTCTTTGCAACACTTGGAGTGGCTTTTTCTGTCTGATGATTTATCAACGCAGACATATTCAGGTACACTATTAGTAGCAAACTTGTCTTTCCTTGTGATGTGAAGGATGTTAGCCAGGACAAATAATAGACTGATTAAGCTCATATATTTATATATGTTTTTTAATTCTGTACCCATCGATACAGAGACTCTGATGAGTAATACAAGGAGCAACCAGAGGAAATTTTTCTCCTGACCACCTTTAAGAACACTTTTTCTATACATCTTCTGCCCCTGAGGAATGTCCAGCCAGTAATAGCATTATTAGGCAGAAACCTATATAAGTCGGGCTAATGGGGACAAAGCAGGAAAATAGGTGGAAATAACCATCACTGTGTTTGGTTGAATCATTGTTACTGGCCTGTACATTTGGATTCTTATCTTTACTTATGTTTGGTGATTGATGTATTCAAACACAATGTATTATGTATAATGTTTTTAATGTGTTTTTGATATGATTTAGCAGGTGGTTCTACTTGTGCTCTGTTGTATTAATACATTGTATTTATCTGAAAGTCACAGGGGACACCAGACTCTGGGTTGGGGTATTAGTATAGCTACTAATCTCGGAAAAGGAATCCAGAGGATGCATTTTAGGAAACAGGGTATCAAAGAATGTATTAGACCTGATACATCATTTAAATATAAGAATTTTAATCATGATTTAATCATAGCATTCATCACAATTTTACATTGCAGGTAAAATTAAGAACACACAGTTTTACATACAATTCATATCATTCGTTCACATGCGTCCGTCAAACATTTATACATACAAACCAACCAATAGGCTAAAACCTTATAATAAAAAAGTCATAACAATCAATTAATTATTGTCTTCATTATTGTAAAAGAAGTATACAATCAATATATAAGAACACAATAAATTGCACAAGTGGTCCAAAAGTTGGGATGGATCACATCAGTGTCCAAGGTCGACCTCATCTCTAGTTGCCCAACCGGTTTCGACGTATTAACTTTATTTAAGTAACGTCTTCATCAGGAGATAGAATACATTCTGTAAAGACAGGGAAACATACACTCATGAGACCCCGTCTTAGAGTAACCATATGCGGAGGAAACCCCCAAATATCAAACAATTAAAATATTTACTAAAAACTATTTAAAACAACAACCTGCCCCCACCCTCAGGCCGTAACTCCAAGGGGGCCTTGCATGTTAAGTGGAAAGTGCTACCATTTTGAATTGCAAAGGAGAGAACGGGTCATGGTCGACAGTAAGCCCGATCAGTTAAAGTGCAAATGCGTTGTGATCCCATAGGTTAGATGGAAGGAAATTATCCCATGTCTTAGAACCACGGAGGAGTGGTCCAAAATGGACGGTACACTATGTTAAACAATAGCCCTGGTTAAGCTACTAACCTTCAAAGTGAAGAAAAACAGCTAGGAATTCCTAATGTGGATAACAGGAAAAACTGCTGCACTAGTATGCGGCGTCCCAAGAAGTCTGTGCTGCGCAGTTAACAGCCAAGTTAGAGGTCCAGTCTGTAATGAATTAATAAATCATTAGAACCCAATGGCTACTTAAATGAGTCTTGGATCTATGCCATGTAGTGGCACTAATTTGTGCTGTACTTCCCAAGCACCCCAATCGGTCTTACCCTGCAGTGTCTAATTCGTTGCAGAAATGGGGAGGTTTGAAGGAAGGTGTCAATCCTCCAAAAGTTCTGTCAATTAACTTGGTGGTCTTAAGGGAATCAAAGGACCACAACAGCTCTCATGTGTCTCTATATAGATAAAAGAAAAGGGAGACGGAAGAACCGATCAATCAGATGGTCTGTTCAAGTGATATTGAATCGCGCCATTCACAATGATGAGTTATATCAAAAAGCGTCCAGGTTATACCAGGCGTATGCTCTTAAAGAATTGTAGCCTTTCACATTTGGTATTACCTACACAGCCATAAATGGGGGGTAGGGCCTAGGTCAAATTACGTGACATAGGGGAACAGAGATCGTAGTTAGTTCCTTCAAAAATAGCGGCCGCAGGGATGATTGGGAGCACAAACTCCGGGCCATACATTGAAAAGTAAGTAACACCATATTATACTAATAATGGCTTGAAAGGGATGTCTCTACATAAAAACCAGCGCGGTGTTAGGTGTCTAATGTGCGTGATATTGTAGAGCCACTCAACGTTCCAAATTGAGCCGTCCTATCCATCCGGGTACCGCCGCACGCGTAAAAACCTGAGTCTGCCACACATCAGGAAAGCTCGGGCAACATAACATCGGTATCCACTCAATGTTAAATAGCGCTCCAATGTTATCAGGTGACCGCGATAAAAAGAAACATGACTGCCGAAGCGATCATGTGATTATCTCTAGTTCATAGAGCTACAGAAGGACTGTAAACATAACGCCGGTATTGACTCAATGATGCACAACAGTCCAATGTTATCAAATGACCGCGATTTAAGGCACGTGACCGCCCAAAAGATCCTGTGACTCTCTCTAGTTCATGAAGCTAGAAAAGGGACTGTGAGCAGGAATGAGGTCCTTATTATCCAGAGTCAAAGTCTAGGGCCGCCCATGGTAAACCACATCGGCAACTCACGGCATCAGCGGCCCAAGTGTGAAGTAAAGGATTATAACACTTAAGCCATGCAGTAATTGGGGCACTAAAAAAGAGATGTCTAATTGTACCCGCCGTCAGAAGGTCAATAGGACTATAACATTATGACTAACTTGCATAGTCAAAAATAATAGTTTTTTGTCCTGCAACAAAAATTGCATGCAACTTATAAATTCTTCTGAAACATAGCCAAAGTAGTAGACCACCCTTCCCAAATGAAGGATTATAGTGTAAGAGAGAGGGATGGTTGGATATAACCACTTAAGAGTATGAATGCCACGGTTCTAATGTATTAAGGCCATTAGTTAATGTTTTCAAATTATAGATCCATAGTTGTTCTTTATAAGACAGTTTTTTTGCCATTTGGGTCGTATTGAGAGATGTCACTTTTTCTATGCAGAACCACTCAATGTGTTCTGCAGTATGGCCCATCTCTACAAAATGAATGACCATAGGGGCATAAAAATTCCGAGTGTTAATTTTTGAGCGATGCTCGTTGATACGAGTGCTCACTTCCCTCGTGGTTTTTCCAATATACATCTTTTTGCAAGGGCACAGAATTGCATAAATGACATTTTTGCTTTTACACGTTGTAGAGGTGCGCAGATCCCAGGTTTTGTTTTCCATTAAGAATGAAGTCTTTTTTTGGAAAACTTGCACGCAGTGCATGAAGTACATGGGTAGTGCCCCACCACTGGATTGAAATTGGTGTCTCAAATTGCGGGTGTCTTCAATATGGTTCTACTGGCACGAGTCATTTTTTGTTTCAAGTTTTTACCTTTCATAAATGAAAACAAAGGTTTGGGCATACTCGTTCCCGATACCTTCAGGATGCGCCAATTTTTTAAAATGATGCCTTTGATGGCATTGCTATATTGGCAAAAAGTAGAGACACAAACCAGTTGTTCTTTTTTGGCAGTGTTATTTTTGGGTAACAGTAGCAGATCTCGGTTTGCATATTGGGCCCTCTTTCTAGAATGTTTGATAAGTTTTTTTGGTTAGCCACTTTCCATTAATCTGTTTTCTAAGATAGTAGCATGTTTGATAAAGTTGTTAATATCAGTACAATTGTGGCGTAACCGTAAAAACATACCATATGGTAAATTCCGGAGTAAGCTAGTGGGATGTTGACTCTCGAATTGGAGTATAGTGTTCCTTTTGGTTGTCTTTCTAAATAATTCAGTTCAAAGAGAACCTCCCTGCTCATAAATGGACAGATCCAAGAAAGCAATCCTGGTAGTGGAATACTCAAACGTAAAGTGAATATCTGGATCTACTTTATTGAGCCATTCCACAAATTGTAGTAGGGACTCAAGACTTCCTTCCCAGATCAAGAGAATGTCATCGATATATTGACGGTATAGCTTAATCTGTTGTATAAAAGGATTAGAATCCGCCAAGATTTTATCTTCCTCAAGCAAGGCCATCAAAATAATGGCTAAGTTTGGAGCAAAAGTACAGCCCATGGCCGTCCCTTTACTTTGTAGAAAGAATTCTTACTTGAATTTGAAGAAGCTGTTAGTTAGAACTAACTTAGCAGCTTTACACAAGAAGTCAGTAGGGACAGCATGTGGAAGTGGTCGTATATTGAGCATTTTTTGTACACTCTGGACTGCTCTCTATTGAGGTATATTTGTGTAGAGAGCCTCAATATCAAGAGTTACCAATATTTGTATATTGGAATCAAAGCCCAATTTTCTACAAATTTGATCACATCTCTAGAATCGAGAAGAAAGGTGGGTGTTAGCATTGCCAGTGGTTTCATGAAAACATCGATATACTTCGATAAAGGTTCGAGGATCGAACCGCACCCTGAAACAATTGGATGACCAGGAGGATTTTCAATGTCTTTATGCACTTTAGGCATGATGTAAAAAAGGGTGGTACGGTCTTCCGAATAATTGAGGAATTCAATTTCTTTAGTCGAAAGAAAACCTACTTGGCTAACTTCTACCGTAAGTTGAACTATCTTAAGTTTGATCATCTTTGACGGATCTTTAGCTATTTTAGTATAATGGCCTGGGGTATGCAGAAGTCTCAAAACTTCTTGATCGTATTTGTCAACGTCCCAAACCACTATCCCCCCACCTTTATCGGCGGCCTTGATGACTATAGCAGTGTCTGAGGCCAATGTCTTAATGGCCTGGAATTCAGATAGTTGCAAGTTCGGTCCCGGCTGGTGTCTGGAATGACGAAATTGTTGTTCTACTTCCTTGAGAACCCGTTTCTGAAAAATGGCTACCTCAGGAGGAAGGTCGCTGCAGTTCGGAGTGAAAGAAGAAGGCTTAGAAAGACCAGAGATGTTGGGTTCCCTAGGTATCATATGGTCCAAAAAATAGAACCGTAGTCTAAGTTTACGTAAAAAATCTTTTATTTCACTTATCAGGGACATCGCACTTGGGTTCTGCGAAGGGACAAAAGATAAGCCACGTTTCAGTACTGATGTTTCTGATGGTGTTAATGTACGAGAGGACAGATTAAAGATGGGTAATGTTTCACTTGCCATCTGTAGGCTCCATTGCATGTCTGATGCATCATTCCCTGTCCGGGGGTATTCTGCATGGGCATGCTCCGAGTCAGCCGGCCTTGGGGCGCATTTCTGCTGCCTCTTCGGCCGCCCCTTCCTCGAAAAGGGTGATCACCCAAAGATTGATTATTAGAATCTTCATTGCCCGAATTACTGGACGATGTGTCCGAGAATGTGACCCATCTTTTTTTGTTATTATAATATTAGTTCTGTAGTCTGATTCGCATTAATTTTCCAAAAAGTTTGAGGATTGAAATCTTCTGCAAGGTACGGATATACTAGTTCCTTTTTAAAGAGAGAAATATCTTTCTTTAATTTATTTGTCTTTTTTCAATTGTTAGGTTCTTAAACTCTTGAAAAGATTTTTCGATCTGCTCTAATTTTTGTTTGGCTTCTGTAATTAATGCATTTGTCAAAAAGGCCTTCTCCTGTTCTAATAGGGTTTCCAGAATTTTACCACTAACTCTCTGGGCCGTTGTTATAGTTAGCACCAGGAGATCTCGGCTACATTTTGTGGCAACTTGACTGAAAGCTATCTTGTAGTCATTGTCATCTAAAAAAAGACATGGGATAATTTTCCCCTGTAAACCCTGTGGTATAATACTCGATTTTAAATATTCTTTTAGTACATGCCCGTGCATTTCGGTGCGAAATAGCTTCTTTTTTAGTCTCAAAAGTGTCTCACTTGAAGGCCCTTGATTTTGTATGGGTAGTTGTACATTCTCAAAAAATGAGGGCCCCTTAATAAGTTCTGCTATATGGGCCTCCGTGAAGGAAATAGAATCGGATTCGGCCATGACACTGTGGTACTCTCCTGCACAAAGGGTGCACCAATCAACATGCAAGGTACAATAATGTCAAAATGATTTCCTCAACAGGATAAACACACAGTCAATAACGTAAGATAAAATAACCTGCACAGCCAAGGGCTGAATTTGATATTTATCTGAAAGTCACAGGGGACCCCACGCTCTCGGTTGGGGTATTAGTATAGCTACTAATCTCGGAAAAGGAATCCAGAGGATGCAATTTAGGAAACAGGATATGAAGGAATTTATTAGACCTGATACATTATTTAAATATAACAATTTTAATCATGATTTAATCATAGCACTCATAACAATTTTAAATTGCAGGAAAAATTAAGAACTACATTGTGGCATATGTTTTATATAAAGCACAATTTATTTTGATCTAAGTGCTATTCCCTGTCCCTGATATTTGTTAAAAAGGTAGATAGCAAGAGTCCTTTGTTTTGAGTAGGGGTACATACGTGTGTTAGTGATGGATAGTGACCTTTCTTTTGATTGATGATAGATGTTTCAAACAATACAGTGAAGTTTGGTTAAAGTGAACAACAGAAAAATGCCCAGCCGATTGTCCAAGGAAGTAATAAATGACCTACAGGCCACAGTGTCCAACTTTACCGTTGTTCCTCCCCAACAGAGTCATGACAGAAGGAAAACACATTGTTAGTAACATGAAGATACACGGTACGATTGAAGTTTAAATTCAATTATATTTATTATTATAAATAATCATGCATCTACATTAATGTGGATATGAAAGGAGCGGCAAGATCAGCTTTTCTTCCTCTCGCCAACTGCCAGCTTCTCTTACCCATATCCCGTTCCACTTCTCCCGTTCCCATTCTGAAACGGCAGCCCCGCACTCCAGCTAAACGATACTACACATCCTCCTCCTTCCACAAGACACTCCTCACTCAGCAAAGTCCACCAGGTGTCTTGGTCTCCGATAAGTCCGTCCGAACCTTGATGTTGGGAACAACGTCATACTCGAGGTATCTGGTACATCTGGTAGGGATAAATCTTTTTTTCTTTGCACCCTCTTTCATCACCCCTCACATTGCCATTACCAGACATGAACATCACTCTACCATTATTCCACACTCTACCATCCTTCGTTCTTACTGCATGCTTGAAAACCTCAATCACTTCAATGGGCTTACACCATCTACCACCATCAACCCTCAGTACTTCTGGCAACTTGATCCTCACTGGGCATCCCACCTGGGGAACCTTGGCCACTCTGAACCTTCTGTTATCTTGCAAACACTTATTATTAAGTTGTCTCCTCCCGATCTTCTCTTCCACATTACCCAAAGTCACCTGTATACCCACCACTCCACTCATCCATCCCGGAAACAGTTTGGTGTTAGCTTTCCTCCCCCTACTGAGCTCAAACAGAGATACCCCAGTTGGACTGTGCGGGGTATACCTATGTGCCACCATTGTCATCCTCACCCCCTCTTTCCAGTCTTTCCCATTGTACCAAGCCCACCTAATCGCTTCCTTTAACACCCTATTGTACCTTTCCACAATGCCATTGGTCTGTGGATGATATATGGCACTGGTTTTGTGGATGATAGACTTCCCTTTTAAATACTCTCCCAACTCCTTCGACTTGAATTGGGATCCATTATCTGTCAGAATGTCCTCCGGATAACCCTCACAACCACACACTTCTTCCAAGAACTCAACAACCCCTCTTGTCGACATACTCGACATCATCTTCACTTCCGCCCATCTTGTCAACATGTCAATAATCACCACACAATAAGTCTGATAACCTTCACTCCACACAGGACCTAGAATGTCAATCGCTAAATTTTTCCAAGGCCTGTCCAGAACATCCTTTACCACCATTGCATACCTTTCATCTGTGTACCCCTTATCACAATTACTGCAAAGGATACCATTTCTGACATTCCTCTCGACCTGCAAATTACATCCCGGCCACCAATATGTATTCCTTATCCTGCTCTTTGTCTTAGAAATGCCTTGCTGGCCTTCGTGTCCCAGTTGTATAATCTTCTCCCTGATCCCTTCTGGGTTATCATTTTATCACCTCTCAACAGGTAATCATCTTGAATGCATAATTCGTCCCTCACACTCTAAAAGCCATCAGCTCCTACTTCTCGAACTTTGTTCAATGGAACAACACCTCTATCCAGATTTTCCATCACAAACAATATTTTGGCATCCTTGCTCATCTCATCTGTCCACTCCTGCTTTGATATGGCAGTATCATAGATCTCACAAATCATCTCCTGTTGCTCTTCTTCATCACCATCCTCTTCCTCGCGATTAGCCATCCTTGGCAGACAGTCCGCCGCATAATTCCTCACACCAGGAATGTACATTATTTCAAAATTAAATTCTTGCAACCTGGAAACCATCTCCTTTTCTACCTGAAACCTTATCCAAAACATTGGCAGAAAACACCTCCACAAGTGGTTTATAATCTGTATGCAGTTCAAATTTTATTCCCCACACAAAACTTCTGAATTTGTTCACCGCCCACGTTATGGCAAGAGCTTCCTTCTCTATAGTTACATATGCCTTCTCCGCCCCCTTCAGCAAGCGTGATGCAAATGCTATGACCTGTTCTTTACCTTCATGCACCTGTGTTAAAACTGCTCCCAAACCAACATTACTTGCATCCGTCGTTATCACTGTGCGTCTTCCCCGCACATAATTCTTCAGTGCCGGTGCAGATTTCAAAGCATTCTTGATGTATTGAAATTCCTCCTCACGTCCTTTACTCCAATCAAATTTCTTGTTCGTTTTCATCAGATCTCTCAGCATCACTGTGTGATCTGAGAAACCTCTCACAAACTTACCACAGGAGAAATACCAAGCTTGATGAGTGTATTGATGTGGTAAAGAAATCATAAGAATATTTACTACGCAAGCAACTTGAGCATGTTCAAGCGTATATAATCTCGGCAATGTCGATTTCGCTGACACCGTATCTGAAGCTATATGAAAACTTATCAGATAATTATAAAGATCACTGAACATTGATTGCCTTAATGAACTCAAAAATGATTCACATAGAATCCTTTATGGAAATGTGTAGAGAAAGGAGACAAAAAGACAAAGAGCTTGATAGTGCAGTATTTGGTCGAACTGCTTAAAGGTACGAGAGCCAACCAAATGGCTAGCTGTGAGGATAATTGTGGTTCTACTGCAAATAAAGATTTGGTGGACCTGCCGGCCAAGTTGGCAAACATGCAAACGTCAGTGAAAATGAAATACTTTACAAAGTTAAAAAAGCTTGCCAGTTAATCAACCTATGAGCAACTCGCCATCTACCTGGGGACCTCTACAGGTGGATGCTGAAATAGCCGGTCCCTCTGGTATACTCATAAGTACTCTAACAGGAACCGCCACCCCAACCGACAACATACCAGCACCAATTAATCAAGAGTCAGCCACCAACGCCGCTCTCTCAAGAAGTAAATCTGTTGAAACCATCCTAGTATTAGAGACTCGAAGAGCTGGATCCCTCCAGTACTACTGTGACTAACTCAATATTTGCAGCCAAATCTCAAGGATCTTTCGATAAATTAACGAAAGTTGTAAAACCAAATTTAGTGAAGAAAACCAAAAACATGTCAATGCCACGACATTCCACCAAAACAACAAGCTCTGGATGCTTCATAAAGAACTTAAAGCCGCCAGCAGGTGAGCTGCGATTAGTGGAACTATGCCCCCTAGCAAAGCCACTAATGTAGAAGCATGACAAGGTCCCTCTGAAGACCTGCACAAAATGCCTCCATTCAATCCACCTCCCACATTCGATAGGGAGCTCTTGGACAACTTATTGATTGAGATGTCCGTATATGAAGAGGAATCTGATGAAAGTGCGTGTATTAATTATCCTAATGACAAGAGAAACATATCAAACAAAGGTTACATTGTCACTTTGATATCAAACTCTGAGTATCTAACTTTAGAAGAGAGGCGGAAGAAAATCATGGACTGCCTGTTTGAAACCATAAACCCGGAATCTTTGTTAACTCAACTGATCAAAAACTCAACAACCACCAACCGATCCAAGAACTTGGAGCAGGGGAGCCGCCATATGCAACGAGATAGGAGTACAAAAGTCACAAGAGACATGGCAGGAGGAGTGGCATAGAACAACCAAAGAGAATTTCAAGTACTGCTCAAAAGGGTTCTGAAAGCTGATGATGGCCTCATTTTAAACCACAACAACATTATGCAGCTTTTCTACCAGATCCCCAAGCTAAGAGTAATCCATCCAAGTAACATTAAAATCGTAGCTTTTATCAATGAAGACGAAAATGATAGAGCGCTCCTCAATATGGCAACTGCTGCCTTGGCGTCCCTCATTTTGGACTCACGTGATCAGTTACGACCTCTTGGTTTTGATGTTAAAGATCCTGACACAAGATATTGTAGAAGCGCTCTTGGAATCCTATTGCCATCGACTGTGCTAGAGAATAAGCCTCACAGAATCCTTAAGAAAAAACTAGCAGCAACACTGGAGACCCCGTTGGAATCCACTTCCGGCAATGGCAGAGAAAAGCTGCTAACTGATGGTCTAAATTCTCTTAAAATTACCATCAAAGGGGGGCATGGCCTGGAGCGCGATCCATGAGGCTGCTTCATTAATGACCTCTGTGTGGTGCCTGCTTTTATCTCAATTATAACATTGTTCCTGGGTACCCAGACGACGGATTAGAGAACCTTTGGTTGCCGGAATGCCTAGGGCATGGATCGCCGCAGTTTGTACCCTTAATGCACCTGTATATGCCTGATCGGAGACGGAGCCTGAGGCGTCCACCTATGATGTTCTCCAAGATGGTGGCCAGGCTTCACGAGATGAGGAGGAGCAGGAGAGATCCACACCCGTGCCTGCTTAACCCTGGTGGGGACCCAAAAGTAGCAGCTGCTCACGGCTCTGCATTGCTTTGCCAGTCGCCTGCTACGGCTGGTACACAGTAAAGACCCTGTTGGCCCCCGGGTACACCGAGGAGGTTGCAGCATCACCCAGGTCCCCAGGCAGAGAACGTGGCTGGACTGGGCAGAGACCATCAGATTGTTTTGGAGCCTCGACTCGATGGGGGGGGTTCCACACCCACCCTTGTTGCAAGATCCCCGGCTGCTCTTGCAGTGCCCCGGTGGTTGCCGTAACACAGCAAGAATCATCTGACAGCAACGGCGCAGGGTGTGCCCTCGTCTCCCCCTGTATCCTGAGCTACACGTGGTGGTGCGCCCCAGTCCCTGGAGTGGCCGGGTGCCACAAGCTTCTGATCTCAGCTGTCGGCTGCCATCGGATCTCCCACTCGATGGGCGGCCGCCCCTCGCTGGGGAGCCCCACCTGCCCCTTCTATCTGGGGGATCTCACCGTGAGCCACCTTTCATGGCCAGCATGCAGCGACGGCTCCGCACATTGGTGGTTGATAGGAGGAGGTTGCAGTATGCACCGCCATATAAAGGAATGGACCCTGAGCCCCATACACTTTGATTGCTGGAAACTGTCACTACTTGATCATCCATGGCCCATCCAATCCATCTGGGTGGACAGGGGTAGCCCGATCCATCTACATTTATCCCTACTGGTCGCTATACCCTGCAACCAGCCCCCACCTATCCAGGATGCAGAGCTTCTATGTCACTGAGGTGGCATCAACCTCCAATAACTACATATGTCAAATGCAATGACCTACATGAGTTGTGGCCCTGGGCCCTGAGGAAGGGAACTAAAAGGTGTCAAAGCATTCTTCCCCACAAAGCACCATTGGACATAACTACTCTTTACAATTCATCAGCTAAAGAGGCCTCTTCCCTGGTGGTCCTAATGTGATGAAGACGGCATAATACCTCTCCAGTGGAGGTGTACTGGGGCTAGAAAGCTGGTGCTCGCCTCTGCTTGCTGTCCGCTTCTGAGGACTCACATCATAGGGGCCAAGTGTACTATCCAAATCCCCCCTCGAAGGCGCCCTCTGCTGCTCCAGCTTACCATATTCAAAAGAAATGGCTAACCATCTTAAAACCTCGAAGAATGCAGACATCTCTACCATGCTGCTCCCGGCTGACAAGTGGAAAAAGCTGGAAACGCCGTTATCCCCGCCTCAAGCTGCCCCAGACGGTGTTAGTCAACTGGCAACCAAGGGGACATACATGCCTTTATGTTGGGCATTAAGGCTGAATTTCGGTCTTGCATGGCGGAACTCACCACTAAGCTGGAACAGACGGAACAGAGAGTCACGGAGGTGAAACAAAGGGTAGGAGAGGTGGAGGACTTAACTCAAGAACACTCGGCAACGCTCTTGGAGATGCAACGCTCGATTCAGACCCTACTCAACAGAAATGAAATCCTGGAGCACAAGCAAAAAGATCTGGAAAATAGGGCTTGGCGAAACAACCTGCAGATTCGAGGGGTCCCTTCCTTGGTCCCGGATCGGAACCCGGCAGAATATGTAGGGGACCTTTTTCAATCCCTCTTGCCACACCTGGATAAACCCCAACTCGTACTGGACCGCACTCATAGACGACTTCGGCCCAGACGGGGAGTAGACTCTGATTCCCCCCCAAGATGTCATCACACGGGTCCACTTTTACACCACCAAAGAGGCTATAAGGGCAATACGTCGCTCCCAAGATTACCTAACTTTCCAAGGGTCCCCCCTTCAGATCTTCCAAGATCTAGCAATAGCAAACATTCAGAAGTGAAGAGCCCTGAGACCCTTGACGCTGTTCCTTCTGGACCAACACGTTGGATATCGTTGGCTGTTCCCCACTGCTCTCCAATTTCTGTATAAAGGGGTGTCCCGGACAATTGTTCACTTGGAGGACGCTAAGTCGATTCTGCATCCCAACTCACCTGAACCAAAAGGTGGCACCTCATCAGACCCGCCGGGGGACCGCTCTGAAGTACTCCCTCACCCCAAACCAAAGCACTCAACTTGGACGAAGGTCCAGAAGGAATGAAATGTAAAGTGACCCTCCTCAGCTTGGGGCCAATGAACTGAAGATGGTCGGCATCCAAAGCCCTGATGTCCATCCCCTCTTAAACTAAAGATCTCAATCTGTCAGTCTGGAGGATATCAACATGCTCAGGAACATGAACTGCTAATTACCTACGGCGGTCCCCGCATGGCCCATGCCTGACTCCAAGGTGGATGTCCTCTAAAAACCCTTGGAGTGATTCACGGATAGTTTTAGCCCAGTTGGCTAAGGGAAATGCGGAAGGAGAAGGGTCGGCTTCCCATAAATTCATTGTTATGGCTTCATGTTGGAAGCATAAGTTAAAACCCCAGTTGCACTATGAAAGCAGGAGGACAAATGACCTAGATGGCGACTGAGTCACAGCCCAGTCCTCGCCAATGCAGAATATCGACGCTCAGGAGACACCCCCACCACATCAGAAATTGAAGTTTATCCCGCTGAACATCAAAGGCCTAAACCCTCCCTTCAAACGGAAAGCAGCATTTGGAGGGCTCAGTGGTCTTCATACAGGGGACGCACTGAGGGCTCAGTGGTCTTCCTACAGGAGACACACTTGCAGCCTTCAGACTTCACATGCGTTCGCAACAGGAACTTCCCGCTCCAGTAGCTAGCTTCAAACGGAACCAAAAAAGGGGGTACAGCTATCATCTTTGCCAGAAATGTCCGACCTAGAATACTAGAGACCCTACTGGGCCCGGAGTGAAGCTATACGGCAGTCAAAGTCCTTGTATATGGACAGCTGTACTTTTTCATCTCAGTTTATGCCCCTTATGAAGAACAGGAAACATTCTATGAGGCTCTGGGTGAGACCCTCCTTCCCTTCGTTGAAGGCCAAATCTTCATAGGGGGAGACTTCAATGGAGTCCCAGACCCTTCATGGGACAGGTGCCATTCAGCGGTCCCCAGAGACTTTAAGCTTGCCAGAAGCCTCCTTCATCTGTTTCGAGCTCTGGGGGTGGTGGACTCATGGAGGGTGCTTCACCCCGGAGAAAGAGACTTCTCCTTTTTCTCACATGCACATAGGACTTCCTCCCGCATTGATCTTCTGTTGACCTCCCTGCAAGTCCTCGCTTTTGTTTACAAAGTGATCATAGGAACTAGGATACTCTCAGACCATTCTCCAGTTTTGCTCCCCCTTCGAGATCGCAACCCTATCCCGCCTCCTCGGCACCGTTGGACTCTCTATGATCCCATTCTGAATGAAATGCCATTAAGCGACTCCATTGCCACAGTGATCAAGAACTTCTTCTGGCAAAATCTGTCCAAATGATACTTCTCCAGCTAACACGTGGGATGCCATGAAGGCAGTAGTCAGGAGGGAACTGACTGCATACAGAGCACCATTCCATAAATGCAAACAACGGGCCCGAGAGGAACTTAAAAGGGAGGTCCAGAAAGCAGAGACCCATCATGAGCAAAAAGGCTGGTTCCCGAAGACTCAACGCGCTCTACAGATAGCCTGGAGGAAATTGGAGGCCCATTACGCAGAGGAAACAGCTCACATACTGGCCAAATCCAAACAAGGCTATTATGCTAGGAACAATAAAGTAAACAAGCTCTTGGTGGAGAAGCTGGCTACAGTAAAGAGGAAGAATACCATAGTGGGCCTCCATGACCCAGAGGGCAAGGTCCAGTATGCTGACCAAGACAAGCTACAATTGGCGGTGAATCATCTCTCTGAGACAATGTCTGCGTCCCCCCGAGAGGAGGCAGAACAGTTACGGTACCTACAAGGTGCCGCACTCCCACGTCTCAAAGAATTAGACAGAGAGGTATGGGATACTCCGATGACAGGTGAGGAGGTGGAGGCAGCCATCAAATCCCTAAAGCCCAGAGCCCCAGACCCGGATGGGTTAACGACACAATTTTATAAAGTGTTTCGTCAAAGAAAAATAGAGTGGTATGACTCTATTAGGACTGGTGCTCTCAGTTTACCCTAAGATTAGGGAATATACACTATTGCGTTGCAAATACACATTTCCATGGCATTCAAATGGGATACTGTGAATCTTTTTTAAAAATAATATATCTTTATTTATACGTCTTTCTTGAATATTCTACTTCATATTCAATGAGGCCTGTCTCAAAGATCTCAAATTCAATGTACGTTTACCAATGCATTTCGGTTGTAAAAACCTTCGTCAGGGCCGTACAATTGCTCTGTGATGCCCAATTATTCACTAATACGAAACAATAGGAATAAATCAACATAATCACATAATATGCATTTATCAGTAATTCAAAAATTAGAAATCAAACGCATGCAGTCAAACATACCCATTCCAAGGTGTGTTTAAAGTGTTCCAACAGTGAAAGGATGATTATGAAAAACAGAAAACAAATCATTTTTAGAGATCGGTAATCTGCAGTTTAACCGTGTGGCTATTCCGTGATTAATAAAATAAATACCTTAAGTATCAAAGGGCTCTAGGACTTGCAGAAGAAGTGTCCAGTCTGAGTAGTGCCTGTGGGTATTATGTGACAATTCATCAGGCTGAGGTAAAACTATCAACACGTATATATCTGCAGCGTGAGGCATTCGCTTACCGTTACTCAGCAGAATTGCTCCGTGCTGGTCAAACGCGTCTGCAGGAGCTCGAGGCGCGAATGACGGCAGCAGTACTTATGCGTTGCCATGGAGATCCAACGGCATTGCGTGGGGACACGTACGCCTTGGGTCCCACCCCTGTGCTAGCACGGAAGGCGGAACAGTCACCATGGCTACGCTACGGTACTTCAATGGAAACTGTTTACAAACAACGGTACTTGATCCTGTGCGGATGCGTCACTGCGGCGGTCTGCCGCCTGTGTAAATGAAGGAAAATGCTCGCTATGTGTAATTGCAAATACTAACTAGTTGAGGTGGTACACATCCAAATACCAGTGCATGGATGGAGTGTATATAAATGCTGGTTGATGTATGTGGTACAAAACTAAATGGCGGGGTGACTGCTGCCCCCAGAGGTTACCGATGGAACTCGATGGAACATAATGTAGGGACAAGGTTTTCTAGGAATGCAAGCCGGCAGAGTGGAAAACCGAATCAGGGGCTGCGTTTAAAAGGGAGTGGTTAATTTACACCAAAATGGAAAAATGGCAAAGTAGGAAAATTACAACTTGGTCAACAAGCGTGATCAGTAAGTTGTGTCAAAATAGAGAATGGCAAAATGGCAAAGTGGGAAAATTGGTCAACAAGCAAGTGCAACAGGGAGCTCGAGATATGCAGGACTGTGAATGCAATTTAGACCTCGGCAAGGAAAAATGGATGGAAGAGAGCAAGATGTTTGTCATTTAGCAAAATAAATGTTCATAAGTAGCACATGTAATCAATTTCTTCATTGAGTCCATTGGGTGTCAAAGAACTTAGTCGATCAATCCAAAATGTTTCTCGTTGGTCGAGTCTTTTTTGGAGATTTTCATGTTTGTTATATTTGCGGACTACTTCTAGGATTACAAATCTGATCTGTGCCAAATTATGGTGTTTTTCTTGCCAATGCCTGGCCACCGCCGAAGTTAATGTGTGATTCCATATGCATGAACGATGTTCATTCCATCGGATTTTTGCTGCCCGCTGTGTCTTACCTACATAAAACAGCCCACAGGGGCATTTGATACCATACACAATATTCTGTGTGGCACAAGTGGCATAGTCTTTCAGTTTGATCTTCATTCCTGAGTGTGCGTGGTTAATGCTCGATCCTTTGATGATGTAATTGCAGTTACTGCAATTTAGGCACGGAAATGTGCCTATCCGATCTGTTAGCCTTTTCTTGCGCATAGGTTTCGTGTAAACCAACTTATCTTTCAGATTTTGACTCTGTTGGTATGCGAAAGTGGGAAGTTCCTTGAAAAGATGTTCTATTCTCTGATTGCAAGTTATGGTGTTCCAATTTTTCGTAATTATGGATTTGATCCGACGGCTTTGTCTTGAGTATCTAGATACAAAGACCAATGGGGGTATTTGTTTTGTTTTAGTTTTGGGTTTCAATAGATCTTCTCTGCTTTGTTTGGCTGTACGGGCAATAGCCGTGTCTATCTCTTCTTGGGAATACCCTCTTTCCAAAAATGTGTTCCCCATCTCTTTCAATGATTCTTGGCAATCTATAGGGTCACTGACAATTCTTTTTACCCTTAACATTTGGCTATAAGGGAGATTTTTTATTAGACTTGGTTGGTGGAAACTTAATCTTTGTAAGAGATTATTGCGATCAGTATTCTTGCGATAGATAATGGTACGGTATTCACAGTCTGTGACTTTTATTTCTACATCCCAGAAGTGGATGATTTTGTTTGAATGTTCATGTGTAAACTGAATGTGAGGATCTATACTGTTGAGATACTCAAAAAAGTTAAGAAGTTCTGATTCTGTGTTGGTCCAAATGCCAAAAATTTCATCTATGTATCTGATCCATATCGACAGGTTATTTTGCCATTGAGGCTTTTTGAACAAGTTCAAATTTGTACATAAATGCGTTGGCATAAGAAGGTGCCATGGTGGCCCCCATCGATGTGCCTGACACTTGCAAAAAATAAGAGTTTTTGTATTGAAAGTAAGAGTTTTTGCTGATAAATTCTAAGAGTTCCATTATGAATTATTTCTGCGCCTGTATCTCACCTTCTTGTAATAATAACCATTCCACTGCTTCTCTACCTAAATCATGCGGGATGGAGGTGTAAAGACTCTTGATATCAACAGGGAAACCGATATGATTTGGGTTGAATGGAATTGATCTAAGTTGTTGCAAAAAATGAGCTGCGTCCTTGATGTATGTGCTTGTTTTTTGGATTAGGGGTTGTAAGAAATAGTCAATATATTTTCCCAATGGTTCTAGGATGCTGTTCATGCCTGCCACTATGGGCCTCCCCGGTGGTTTATGTTGATCCTTGTGAACTTTTGGAAGTGTATAAAAGTAAGGTATACGAGGGGCGTGGCTTGGCGCCATGGTGAACAGTCGGGTCCGGTGAGAGCTCCCGGCCGTGACCGCGTGTTTACCAGTATTGCCCCAGTAAACTAATGTTTTCGCGAACAAAATCAGCACATTGCAGAGCCGTAAGGCTGCGGCTGCCCATGCCTCGTTTTCGCCGTGGTGAAACGGAGGGGGACCGAGTTTGAGCCGTAATCCCCCCGGCGTGAGAGGGGCAACCAAAGATGGCGGTCAGCAGAATGGAGTAACCCGCCCTCCTTACCAGCGCCCGAACCGAGCGGGAACAGTGGAAGCCCAATGCAGAGCCGATCCTAATCTGCCGCCCAGAAGCGGCAGGCTCCGGAGCCTTCCAGCACCCCCGATCTGGGACGCACCCGTGTTGGTGTAGCATCCGACCGCGAAGGGAGCAGGCCCTTCCCCCAGACGGAGGCCTGGGAATCCCCCCTGCCCCGGTGCGGGAGAGCTAAGGCGCTGAGACCGAAGGCCAGCAGTAGCAGCGGGGCGAAGCCCATTACGCAGGGCAGCAGCGCGAGAGTGCTCCTCCCGCCCTCCTCGAACTCAAGGAATCTATACCGCCCACAGCCTGGGGGAGCACCAGCAACGGCCGTGTCCGCAGCTCCGGCAATAGCAGTGTCTGCCTCTGAAACTTGCAGGCACTGCCTCTAGACAAGGCCCGCCAAACCCTCCAGCTACCTGTGGCGGCTCCGAAAAAAAAAAAAAAAGAAAAGCCTGCCTTCCCGAACTTACAGACTTCCCTCCCACCGCTACCCGAAGGAAAGCAGCAGTTCTGTCGGAGGGAAAACGGCAAGCACCACTGTCCCCCTGACAGAGCCCGGGGACCCACCCCCGTTCGGGCGTGAGGGGGCCGACAGCAGCAGTGCGGTGGGCCCTGCCACAGGGGAGCGTGGCATGGGGCCTCCTCCCCCTTCTCCAGCTCCACCAGCTCACCTGCCCCTGCAGCTACAGAATCCGCGGGTGGCTCAGGGCCTCCGGCAGCCCGGCTGGTGCTGGGGGCGTGAGAGTCCAACCCGCAACAGGCCGCCACCAGCGACACCCAAAGCTCCGGGAAGAAGGTAGGGCGGCACCTGCTGCAACACGGAAGAGCTCCGTGGCTCTGCAGCTCGCCTCCCCCGCTCCGGCTCCCAGGTGAGTGGGGAGGTGGCCACCCAGACACGAACCCCTCTGGGAGGGTAACTTAAATACACACTGGACCGGGTCCCCCCTCCAACACTGAGTCCTGATACCCTGGGGGTCTTTCCCCCAGAGGCACTGCTCATCCTCCAGAGAGGCGACCCTCCTGCGGGCGGCCCAAGGCCCTCTACCACCACCAAGACCACCATCGCCACCGCCGGAACCCCAAGACACTGGGAGAACATAGCAGGCGGCCACTTGGCCCACGCCACAGCAAATACCGCACACGGATCCGCCCAGTCGGGGAATCGAGGTCAAAAGGAGGCCCCAGGCGTGCCATAACAACCCATCCCGGGTGGGGGTGGACAAGTTCCGGCTCAAGGCACAAGGGGCAATGTCCAGACACCCGAAATCATCCAAACAAATGGACCTTGCGACCCTGCTATCCAACAACATGGGAGAAAAAACTAAGAAAGGGGAGCGCAACAACACCTCGGGGCCCCCACCGGACTCCAACACTGAACTGCCAACACAAGCAGTGACTAAAACTGACCTCCAAGAGCTCCTTTCTGCCATAACCAAAGAGTACCAAAAAGGGACAGAAGAGCTAAAGGGCAAAATCTCCTCCCTGGACAAGAGAGTGGGGGAAGTCGAGACTAGAACAAAAGAAATTGAAACCACCCTGTTTGAGAAAAATTTCGAGATTTGGGAAGGGGCTGACAGACTCTCCGCACTGGAGGCCAGGTGCGAAGCCCTCGAGAGCAAACAAGAAGAAGCTGAAAACAGGTCCAGGCACAACAATATCCGCCTGAGGGGAATTCCGAGCTCTGTCCCCGACGAAGAACTCAACACTTATGTCAATGCCCTATTTCGCTTCATTCTAACGCTCCAAGACGGAGCTCCCCTGGAACTGGATAGGGTCCACAGGGTTAGAGCCAGACAAAACGCAAATGTTATGCCGGATGTTCTAGCAAGAATTCACTTCTACAAAGTCAAGGAAGAAATTATGCAAGAAGCCAGAAGTTCCGCCCGAATTAGCTTCCGAGATGCCGAAATATCCCTGTATCAGGACCTAGCTGTTACGCTCACCTGGACCCCACAGGGATGTCGATCGGACCCGGACAGCTGCGGTCTCCTTCAACGTGATGCGTAGTGCAGAGATGACTGTCTGGACTGGCCCGCCTAGTCTTGTCTGCTGGACCCGAAGAAGTATTTTCCTGCAAGTGGAGACAGGGATTAACCACCTGTGGGTTTTAGTGATGGCCTCCCAACTGTTCTCGCTCTCCCCCAGTAATCACCTCCGATATCCCCTTAGTAACCTCACCTTATGTTCGTAAAAGATGAGCTCTCCATCCTGCGTGTCTTGCAGGGGAGCGTAGATACCAGTTACTTCACTGGTTTGAAGTCGTTGGGAGAGTTCCGGTAATCATTGACTCTGAAGTCCCTGGCGGGATTGGTAAGTATCAAGTTCAAAGAGTTCAATGTGCCCGATGTTCACTCTTGTTCCCCTTCCTTCCTTAAGTTGCAACTGAGTTCGTGAGAAGAAGGTCTCGTAGCTGCTGCTGGCGTTCAGGTAAGAGTCTGTGTTACCCAACGCAACGTAACTATTGCATGCGTTAACGTGTTGTTTTTCTCCCTCTTTACAGATGCGGCATATGAAAATGTGGAGAGTTATGGAATAATACCGCCGGTGGTAAATCAGGTAAGTCTATGGTGGTAAGAGGTTGCATATGTTGATTTCCTTGGCTCACCTTTTTTTTTCTTGTGTCCCCTAGGTGCTGGATTACGGCAAAGAAATGATGGAGACAGTGCCGGATCGAAAGATGCTGTGAGAACTGGTGAGTATGGCACCGTGCTGGAGCTGGCGAAGCAACGCGTGCAGGACTGATGTACTTTCCAGGTCCGGAGATGAAATGGTTCCAGAATTAGGTGAGGAATTTGAAATAAGTTTGTTTTCTAACCTTGTCCTTTTTTTCTTCTTTATTCTAGGAGCTCCGTATTCAAGGCGGGCGTGGCAGAAGACTGGATGCTGGCTGCAGGCACGCGGGCGTGGCAGAAGACTGGATGCTGGCTGCAGGCACGGTGAGCGTCACGCTGCTGGATGCAGAATAACGCGAAGCATGTGCTGCTGTTCGGGTGTGGTTTAAATAGCCTCCAAAGTAGTTCCAGGTAAGAAGTTCCCTAGAGCCACGCCCGAGTAAAAAATAGTCCCTGTAACAAAATAGTCCCATCCAGGCCTCATGTAGGCTTGGACTCTTTTGCAGCATGGTCTGCATCAGGTAAGTAAAGTCTATGAGCCTGGCGCCTATGGCGCCAGGACTGATTTCTATGATGAGCTTGGCGCCTAAGGCGCCAGGACTGAACCCAGACAGCCCCTAGCCGGGGCTGCTGAGGTTTAAACAAATGTCTGGATGCCTGCTCCCGGAGCTGAGGGCCTTGGTCCTGATGCCCGGGGGTAGGCATCATGACACTAGCTGCGACCACCCTCGCAAAAAGAAAAGCCCTCAAGCCACTCGCCGAATGGCTGTGTGAGATGAAAACAGCCTATCGCTGGGGCTTCCCCACTTCTCTAATCTTCAATTGGGAGGGCAGGTCCTGGACAATCCCTTCCCCCAGAGACGCCGAGCGATTCATGAACCAGGGGAGTGAAGAGGGGCCCCTCCCTGAAGCCACGAGGCCCCGGGGAGATCCCGTGGAGACCCCACCAGAGCCTGGACCAAGATGTCGGGGCGCCGCAAACCCTGAGGCCCTCCGGGCAAGCCAAAACGGGACAACAACCGTTGAGTGGGCGGCTCTGACTATTTCGGCCCCCTGAGCAGGGGGGGCCCCCTTGATCCTTCCCGACCTGATAGCTCACTGCCCGTCCGTGAGTGTGTACCGAAGAGTCTCAAGTGTTCTCTATCAAACGGACTTTCTAACCTCAACCTGAATGTTTACTGGCCAACAGAAGAGGCAATGTTTGCCTCCAAGCAGAGTTACCACACCGGTCCGGCCGTATGCCCCGTTGGTCGAAGGCTGGTCCAGAAACCTTGTTGTTGTTTGGGGGGGAGAGGGAAAGGAGGGGGAGTCGAGAAGGAGAGGAGAACCTCACAATGAGGGAAGAAAGGAGGAACTCAGCACCAGAAGACAAGGAACAAGAAATCTTCAAGGAAGACTACGAACCAACCTACTTAGAACTCAAAGGATAGGTTCACTAGACAAAACCCTAACCATCACGAGCTGGAATGTACAGGGGCTTAATGCACCAGGAAAGCGGAAGTCAGTGGAGCACAAACTTGACCAATTAACCGCGGACATTGTCTTCATCCAGGAAACCCATCTGATCGCGTAAGACGAAAAGCGACTACGGTTCCGACACTACCCGAAATGCTACTTCGCTTCTGCCACACAGAAAAAGAGAGGAGTCACTATATTGTTGGGTCAAGACCTCCCACTAACACAGATCACCACCAAAAGAGATCCGGAGGGCAGATTCCTACTCCTGAAGGGCCTCCTAGTCGAACTACTGATCACTGTGGTGGCAATCTACGCACCACACAAAGAGCAAGACCAATTCCTCCATAGTCTCCTCCCAACTATCACGGCCTTCTCTGTAGGCCACTTGCTAATCGGCGGGGACTTCAACATTCCCCCAGATCTGAAGGTGGATAAATCGCTCCCAGCCTCGAGGGAAGACTTTGGAACATCCCTGGCCCTGGCTGAATTCCTGCGGGAAACAGAGACGATCGACATATGGAGATTATGCAACCAGGGAGAAAGGGACTACACTTTCTTTTCGCATGTACAGAGAGGCTACTCGCGTATTGACCTCTTGTGTGCCGCTAACAACGGGGCCCCCTGTGTGGATAATATCCAAGTGGGACCTATTGCAATCTCGGATCACGCGCCAGTCACAATGACGCTGCTTCTTCATGGAGTCCCGGAACCTAGCCAGAGGCAATGGAAGCTGCAAGATTACATCCTTACCAACATAGTGGCCAGCTATGACCTCACAGAGGCGATTCAGAATTACTTCACTGAGAACACAACCCCAGACTCCTCAATGGCAACAGTATGGGACACCATGAAACCAGTGATCCGAGGGGTGGCATTGGACTCAACAGCTAGACTCAAGCGCCAAAACCTGCTGAAGCATCAAAAGCTTGAGGAAAGACTCACAGAATTAGAAAATAAGCTCAAACACTGCTACACGAAAACAACACACCATGAACTAAAAAGAGCTAAAAGAGAGTTGGAGATCCACCTAGCGGACCGGGCCACCAGAGCATCAACCGATACTAAACAGTACTACTACCTTAACAGTAATAAAGCAAACCGGCTCCTAGCACACAAACTGAAAAAGCTCCAAACCAGGAACCACATCCAAGCCTTGCTGGACAAAAAGGGCTCCTTACGTCAGCTGGACCCTGAAAAACTTGAGATAATGGAGCAGCACCACAAGGAAATCATGGCAGGACGCCCGACGTTAACCCCAGCCATCACTCAATTTTTGGCCCCGATCCCAAAGACAAAGCCACCTCCGTCACTAGCTGACCTGGAGGCTCCGATCTCAGCAGAGGAAGTCAGTGAAACAATCCGCCGGCTGAAAAACACAACGCCCGGGCCAGACGGGTTTTCCTCAAAATTTTACAAAAAATGTGCTCACCTGCTATACCACAACTGGCAAACCTGTTCAACTCATTCCTCTCCACCGGCACCACGACCGCATCCATGAATGAGTCGATAACGGTACTGATCCCTAAACCAGGGAAAGACCTACGCAATGCGCATCATACAGGCCCATTACGCTCCTAAACAACGATGCGAAAATATTCGCCAAAATCCTGGCAAATCGGCTAGCCCCCTCCCTTCCGGAGATCATCCATCCAGACCAAGCAGGCTTCATACGGGACGAGGCACCCAAGACAACATCCGCAGAACCATCAACATCATTGATTCAGCGAACAGGTTGGGCTCAAAGCTAGCAGTCCTCTCCCTAGATGCGCATAAGGCATTCGATATGCTCGACTGGGGCTACGTGGAGAAAATCCTAAAGCACTTTGGCTTCGGCCCAAATTTCGTAAAATGGATCCTAGCCATCTACCAAAGCCCCTCCACAAAACTGCGCCTCAACGGTGCCAAATCCAGTAGGATAAACATAACCAGAGGCACGAGGCAAGGTTGTCCACTCTCCCCACTTATTTTCGCCCTATCAATGGAGACATTCGCGGACAGGATCCGCCGTAATCCAGCTATTTATTTCAAAATATTTTTATTGCCATTTTGCAGTCGACATTACATCAGTGTCAATCTTCCCCCCTTCTGAATATCTCCGCCATTCTACAATTTCACTACATATTCGATTAGTTCCTGAAAGGAAACAACAAACAGAACAAAACAACAACATTAAACAAACATAAACTGTCTTCATGTTCAACGATTGTGGAGTCTACATCGCCCTGGATCAAATTGGTGGCCTGTCCATGTCCTTGTAGGTGGGGGACGGGTAGGGTTGGCGTTCTTTCCCTTTTGAGTCACATCTCCCTCTTTTCTTCTCTGTGAGCTATGCACTTCTTGCGGCTGTGAGCCACTCACCACACAACTAGGCTTCACGGGGGCATATCATCAGATGGTAGAAACATGTCTCTCACCACGGCTTTCCATGCCTCAATTTTAGTGTTGGTGTCCCCATCACCCCCAACAATCCCAGTTCACCAGGCCACTGTTTCTGCGGCCGTCCATCGCTCCATTTCCCTCTTCCATCTTATGTATTGTGGGCCTTTCATTGCTATCTCCCTTTTTGCCAGTATGCATGCCATGTCCATCACCCGGACAATATGTTTTATTTTGCTTAGTCTGGGGTAGGTGCCCAGCAGACATTCCTTCACTGTCCATTCATATTGGCTTACTCCGCCCTTCTCGCATGCCTGTTTGATGTTGGCCCAAAGAATGCCCACTTTTGCACATTCCCAAAGCATGTGTATCAAGCCTGCTTCATCGTTAGTGCACCATGGGCAGTGTGCTTCTGCCTGCCGTTTGAAGCTTGCTACCCTTTTTGGGGTCATATATGTTCTATATAGAACGTTTGTCTGAATTAGCCTGAACCTGGCATTTCTGGACACTGCTTTTGGGAATTTGAGTGCTCTCTCGCAATCATTGTTCGATATCTCCTCACCAATGTCCGTCTCCCATATGGTCCTTAACGTGGCTCCACGGGGGTTGGGCCTATCGTTTAGCTGCGCATAAATTCTCGACACTGGCCTCCACCCATCACTTAGGTTGTAGATTTCTGTCACTGGGCGGGGTCGTTGCTGGTTCCACTGGCCAACTGTTCCATTTCGCCTTAGCCTCATGTTTAAGTTTCTGGTACCCTAAGAATTGCCCCATAGGTAGGCCCTCTATCTCGTGCAGCGATTCCAGGTCTCTAAATTCCCCATCCTCGTACATGTCTCCCCAGGCCTATATACCGAGTCCCTCCCATTGCCTAAGTGTGCTAACCTCGGCTGGTGTCGTTCTCATATCTGTCATTATTGGCAGTTCAGGGGAGTAAGGGTTCTTCAAATGTGTGATGGTTTTAAATCTTTCCCATACTAGTCTACCCAGTTTAGCCAGTGAGGGAGCTCTTCCGGCTCGATCCGGGGGCACCCATATTATTTCTTTGAGGTGTATGGGTTTGACGAGTTCACTCAGTAGGCCGGTTTCATTGGTGACCTCATCTGACAGCCATTTAGTTACGTGAATCAGTTGGGCTGCCAAATAGTACCTTTCAAAGTCCGGGAGCTGTATGCCCCCCTCATCATGGGGGAGGGTTAAAATATTCAATGCCAGTTTATGATGTGCTTTTCCCCATATGAAGTCTCTAATCTGGGCGTCTAGTTTTCGGAAAAAGGGTGGCCTGATGTAGTGACAGATGGTTTGGAAGAAGTATAGGTAACGTGGTAGTATGATCATTTTTGTTATCGATGCCCTTCCCATCATTGAGAGCGGTAGCCTAGACCAAAATTTAATTGAGTTGTGGAGCCCTTGAGATACCGCCATTGTGTTCTGCTTGTGTGTGAGCTCAGGTGTGTGTCTGATCTTGACCCCCAAGTATTTAAACATGTCCGGTTGCCACTTTAGCCAACCTGCGGTAGGTCGTCTACTGCCACCCCTCTCAAGCCCGCCAGTGGGAACATGCAAGATTTTTGCCTGCTAAAGTGTATCCCCGAGTACCTGCGAAGTTGTCTAGCACTTCCAAGATTGTAGGGGCATTGTTTTTTGGGTCTGTTAGATAAATCAGGACGTCGTCCGCATATAGTGAGATAACATGGTGTCCCCTGCCCACTCGTATTCCAGCGTCCCAGAATTGATTCCTTATATAGATTGCGATCGGCTCCAACCCCAGTATATAGAGCATGGGCGAGAGGGGACAGCCCTGTCTGGTACCCCTTTGTATATCCCAGGCTTCTGATACCCACCTGCCCGTCTTCACTCTAGCTATGGGATCATTGTACAGTATTTTGACCCAGCGCACAAATCCTTCCCCGAATCCAAACTCCCTTAGCACCTCTGTCAACCACTTCCAGTAGATGGAGTCGAATGCCTTTATGGCGTCTAATGACATCACTGCCATATGTTCCTGGCCTCCCACTGTATGTGCTATAATGTGCTGTAGCCTACGCAAATTGGCAGTTGTATTACGGCCGGGGACAAAGCCATTCTGGTCCTCATGAACCAGACTGCCTATCACTTTGGATAATTTCTTGGCCAGGATGGTGGTCAGTATCTTACTGTCATAATTCAGCATTGCTATTGGTCGGTAAGAGTTGCAGTCTTCGGTTGGTTTTTGTGGTTTGGGTATTGGGACTATTAGCGTCTCCCTCATGGTCTTGGGTACGGTTCCTGTCTCGTAAGCCTCCTGATATACCTCATGCAGTAATGGGACCAATGTTGTCTCGTATGCCTTGTAGAACTCCGGGGGGAGCCCGTCCGTTCCTGGGGTCTTGCATGTGGACAGGGCTCTAATAGCGTCTGTAATGTCTTCTGGCGTGATGGCCTCTTCTAGTGAGTCTCGTTGTTGCTCGTTCAGCTTAGGGAGCCCTATCTCTTCTAGAGTGTCTTGTATGTCTGGCAACAGAACTTGGGTGTCGTGTGCGTATAGGGTGGAGTAAAAGTCAGCAAATGTGGTGTTTATCGAGTGCTGGGTTGTTCTCATTTCTCCCGTCTTGTCTTTTATTGCAGTCACTGGGTGTTTTGGGTGCTCTCGCCTACATGTAATCCAGCTATACATGGCCTCACGATCAAAAAAGAATCCTACAAAATCGCCCTATACGCGGACGATGTGCTCCTCACACTCACCCGGCCAGCAGAATCAATAAGAGCACTATGGCAAACACTCAAAGAATTCCGTGCAGCCTCAGCGTTCACAATAAACATCTCCAAATCAGTAGCACTGGGCATCAATATCCCAAGAAAGTCCAAATCCAACCTCGAAGAGGAGTTCCGGATCCCCTGGGCAAGAAGCAACATCAGCTATCTGGGAGTTCAGATACCCAACAAAACTGAGAAGCTGTATAAGACACATTTTCCAGCACTTTTCAGGGACCTGAAAAACGTCATCCATCGATGGATCTCCTGGTTCGGCCGGATTTCGGCGATAAAAATGAATCTAACTCCATGGCTGCTATATTACGCTCAAGCTCTGCCGGTGATGATCCGGGAGAAAGCCCTAAGAAAGCTGCAAGGAGAGATCTTGAATCTGGTCTGGGAGGGAAAGAAGTCTTGCATCCCGAAACGCATCATGCTCCGAAGCACTGCCCTGGGTGGCCTAGGGGTCCCAGATGTTGCGAGGTACTGTCTCGCAGCCCAGCTAGCCCCGGCCTTCGCCTGGAAGCTCCAAGCCAACCATCCTCAGTGGTTACAACTGGAGGAAGATTGGAGCAAGACCCCACTGGAATCTCTGCCTCACTCCAAAGACCCCAAAAGGACCCAGGACCCGGGCCCCCTACCAGCAACAAGAAACACGGTCGCCAGCTGGAAAGTGGCGGCCCGCCAGTGGAATTGCAGAGGCACAATGGGTCCCCTTACGCCAATCTGGGACAACCCCGACTTTTCCCCCAGAGTCTCACCAAACCAGTACTTGGAGTGGAGGGCCGGGGTCTTAGAAACCATATCAGATTTCTTCGAGAATGGCCTCCCCTTAAACTTCGAGGAGTGTAAAGCAAAATTCAAGATCCTGGAAACTGAAAGGTTTTCCTATACGCAACTGAGACATTGGCTGTCGAATCCACAGGTCAGAAAACAGGGTAGCAGAGAGCTAACGGCATTAGAACTTACCCTCTTAGCAAACCCTCCGAGGGGGAAAATCTCTGCACTGTACAAAACTCTGGACAGAACAGACCCAGCTAAAAAAGAACCATACATGCCGAAATGGGAAGAAGACATCGGAAGACCTATTGAACCTGAGGAATGGCACCACATCTGGTCCCGCGCCCAGAAAAGCTCAAAATGCGTAACAAACAAAGAAAGTGCGTTTAAAGTTTTCTACAGATGGTATACAACCCCTGCAATCCTAAACAAGTGTAACTCATCTATCCCCGCTCAATGCTGGTGGGGTGCTCGGACCGAGGAACCCTGTTCCACCTCTTTTGGTCTTGCCCGAAAGCCACCCTAATCTGGAAGAATATTTTGGAACAAATTAAAGGAATCACTGGACTCACCATCCCCTGGGACCCAGGTATTGTGCTGCTAGGGGCGACAGGAGACGGCCGATTCCCCCTAACAGGTTGTCTGGCGGACCTCTGCTCCCATCTTCTTACAGCCGCCAAAATCACTGTCGCCAGACTGTTGCAGTCGAGAAAGTCACAGCCATCAGACTAGGCAATAAACCCAAATTCGATCGCATATGGGCCCCCTTTTTGGACTATGTGCAGCAATTTCCCGGAGTGGCGAGACAGCCCCCATCCCTACGCTGGATGGAAACTCAAGACTGAAATGAACTAAGCAGAAACCAGGCCAGAAACGCGACTGAGCTCCTCTACACTCCTGTGCGGCCATGAACCATCAATTCAGGCCCCTCAACCTTGAGGGGCCTGTGTCGAGGAATTCACCCTAAACCTAGCCATAGAGACGCACCGAACCCTTGAAACTATTCCTTTGTTGAAAACAGTCTTCCACCCCTAATGTTTGCACAGCTCCTTGTCCCCATTCCCCTTCCCCCCTCTTCAGTTATGATTTAACAGTTTTATTTTTGAAGAGAACGCATGTTTCGCTAAGTCTTAGTTATATAAAGGGCTGTTGTCTTCCATTAAATGTTTAACAAGTTTGCAAAGTATGTAACAATCAAAGAATCTGTATTACTTGTTATGCCAAAATAATAAAAAACAATGTTGGAAAAAAACCTAAGGTATACGATGATGTGGATTGGTAAGGAACTTTCTTGTATTTTGTGAAATCCATTCTAATTCCTCAGCTTTTGTCAATAGAGTCTCCAGGTTTTTTCTTATTTCTTCAGTGGGATCTGTGTCTAAAGTAGCATATGTGTTTGTATCATTCAGTTGTCATATGCATTCGTCATCATAATCTTGACTGGTCAAAAGAACTATGCTGCCTCCTTTATCCGCAGCTCTTATCGTTATTGATTCATCTCCATATAGGTCTCTGATCAATTTAAATTCATGAGGTTTAATGTTGCTGTTCTTCGAATAGCCAAACCTGATTTTCTCCAGATCCCTTGTGACTTGTTTTTGAAATATGTCGACAGATGGTACACTGATAGGTGGAATAAAGTTACTTTTTCCTTTGAATTCTTTGAGATCGAGAGGGTCTTTTTCAGGTATATTCTCCTGTTCTAGTTCACTGAAGAACACCTTCAGCTTCATTTTCCGAATCAACTTATACAGTTCAATTTTAGAATCAAAAAGAGTGCTGTTATGTGTAGGAACAAAGCTGAGTCCCTTTTCAAGTATTTGTGTCTCCATGGGAGTAAGTACTCTGGAGGATAGATTTATTACTAACTTTTCTTTTGCTATAGTCTCGTGTTGGGTTTTGCTTTTTGGTTTCCTTTTCCCCCTTCTGGTTCTTTTCTTCCTCTGCCTAAAAAAGGGATTCTGTCTTCTCTTGTAGGTTCTGTTGTGCCTGTGGCTTCTGATCCGCCTGCACTTGTTTCTTCTTCTTGATTTGTGCTATCTTTCTCTGTATCAGTCTCTGAACTAGATGTTTCACTTCTGTTGTTTGACTTTGGTTTCCTTAGTGGTGGTCCATACTTGTCTATCCAACTGTACACCTCATCTTTTAGATAGTCGTAAGTATTGCGTTTGAATTTTCTAATTTCCTTATTTTCAAGCTCTGTTCTATATTCCGACAATTTATTGTTGATATCCTCAAGAATGGCATCCACCTCTTCCCTGTTGAGTGTTGCAACCAGTTGTTTTTCTCCTCAATGTCCTTACTTAAATCCTGAAGGTTGCTTGCCAATTCTTGTATTGTTAGTAAAACAAGGTCTAAGGAGCACTTGTTGAGTATTGCTTCCCATTTTTTAAAAACATTCTTTGCTTTCCTTGCACAGAATAGGTCTTAGTTGTATACGCAAGACTCTAGGATTCTTTGGTTTCTGTAATATCTGCCCAGCGTGATTGCATGCAGTTTGTGATTGATTTCCTTGTGGATGAGATATTCTAATTGCTTTATTTGGCGTGTTGGGTCTTCCATGTTGGTACTGGTTGTGTTGAATCCAGTTTCTTGAATTAAACCGAGTATCTTGGTGGCCACCTCGGCTGAGAAGCCTAAGGTGTCAGCTTTCTTTGTGGTTAATGCTTCAATGTCAGCAAATGACATGTTTGGTGCAAATATTCGATGTGTGCCTCTGCCTTGAGTTATGCCCAGAAGAAATGCAAACACAAAGGAGTAGAAGGAGGGCACTACGTGCTGATTCTGTAAGTTATTTCTTCAATTGTATTTCACTTATATTGCTTGGTGAAGTTTTGACCTGGGGCTACCAGTCTATGGTGGTCCTAAGGCCTGAGGACCAAAAAATATGACCAAAGAAAAATAGAGTGGTATGACTCTATTAGGACTGGTGCTCTCAGTTTACCCTACAATTAGGGAATATATACTATTGCGTTGCAAATACACATTTCCATGGCATTCAAATGGGATACTGTGAATCTTTTTTTTAAAGAATATATCTTTATTTATACGTCTTTCTTGAATATTCTACTTCATATTCAATGAGGCCTGTCTCAAAGATCTTGGCTCGAATTCAATGTACGTTTGCCAATGCATTTCGGTTGTAAAAACCTTCGTCAGGGCCGTAAAATTGCTTTGTGATGCCCAATTATTCACTATACGAAACAATAGGAATAAATCAACATAATCACATAATATGCATTTATCAGTAATTCAGAAATTAGGAATCAAACGCAGTCAAACATACCCGTTCCAAGGTGTGTTTAAAGTGTTCCAACAGTGAAAGGATGATTATGAAAAACAGAAAACAAATCATTCTTAGAGATTGGTAATCTGCAGTTTAACCGTGTGGCTATTCCGTGATTAATAAAATAAGTACCTTAAGTATCAAAGGGCTCTAGGTCTCATAGAAGAAGTGTCCAGTCTGAGTAGTGCCCTTGGGTATTATGTGACAATTCATCAGGCTGAGGTAAAACTATCAACACGTATATATCAGCAGCACGAGGCATTCGCTTACCGTTACTCAGCAGAATTGCTCCGTGCTGGTCAAACGTGTCTGCAGGAGCTCGAGGCGCGAATGACGGCAGCAGTACTTATGCGTTGCCATGGAGATCCAACGGCGTCGCGTGAGGACACGTACGCCTTGGGTCCCACCCACGTGCCAGCACGGAAGACGGGACAGTCACCATGGCTACGCTACAGTACTTCAATGGAAACTGTGTTTTCAAACAACGGAACTTGATCCTGTGCGGATGCGTCACTGCGGCGGTCTGCCGCCTGTGTAAATGAAGGAAAATGCTCGCTATGTGTAATTGCAAATACTAACTAGTTGAGGTGGTACACATCCAAATACCAGTGCATGGATGGAGTGTATGTAAACACTGGTTGATGTATGTGGTACACAACTACATGGCGGGGTGACTGCTGCCCCCAGAGGTTACCGATGGAACTCGATGGAACATAATGTAGGGACAAGGTTTTCTAGGAATGCAAGCGGGCAGAGTGGAAAACCGAATCCGGGGCTGCGTTAAAAAGGGAGTGGTTAATTTACACCAAAATGGAAAAATGGCAAAGTAGGAAAATTACAACTTGGTCAACAAGCGTGAATAGTAAGTTGCGTCAAAATAGAGAATGGCAAAATGGCAAAGTGGGAAAATTGGTCAACAAGCAAGTGCAACAGCGAGCTGGAGGTATGCAGGACTGTGAATGCAATTTAGACCTCGGCACAGAAAAATGGATGCAAGAGAGCAAGATGTGTGTCATTCAGCAAAATAAATGTTCATAAGTAGAACATGTAATTAATTTCTTCATTGAGTCCCTTGGGTGTCAAAGAACTAAGTCGATCAATCCAAAATGTTTCTCGTTGGTCGAGTCTTTTTTGGAGATTTTCATGTTTGTTATATTTGCGGACTACTTGCGATAGATAATGGTACGGTATTCACAGTCTGTGACTTTTATTTCTGCATCCAAGAATTGGAGGATTTTGTTTGAATGTTCATGTGTAAACTGAATGTGAGGATCTATACTGTTGAGATACTCAAAAAAGTTAAGAAGTTCCGATTCTGTGTTGGTCCAAATGCCAAAAATATCATCTATGTATCTGATCCATATCGACAGGTTATTTTGCCATTGAGGCTTTTTGAGCACATTTTCAAGTTCAAATTTGTACATAAATGCGCTGGCATAAGAAGGTGCCATGGTGGCCCCCAACGATGTGCCTGCCACTTGAAAAAAATAAGAGTTTTTGTATTGAAAGTAAGAGTTATTGCTGATAAATTCTAAGAGTGACATTATGAATTCTTTCTGCGCCTGTATCTCACCTTCTTGTAATGATAACCATTCCACTGCTTCTCTACCTAAATCATGCGGGATGGAGGTGTAAAGGCTCTTGACATCAACAGTGAAACAGATATGAAAACATGAAAATCTCCAAACAAGACTCGACCAACGAGAAATATTTTGGATTGATCGACTAAGTTCTTTGACACCCAAGGGACTCAATGAAGAAATTAATTACATGTGCTACTTATGAACATTTATTTTGCTGAATGACACACATCTTGCTCTCTTCCATCCATTTTTCCGTGTCGAGGTCTAAATTGCATTCACAGTCCTGCATATCTCGAGCTCCCTGTTGCAATTGCTTGTTGACCAATTTTTCCACTTTGCCATTTTGCCATTCTCTATTTTGACACAACTTACTGATCACGCTTGTTGACCAAGTTATAATTTTCCTACTTTGCCATTTTTCCATTTTGGTGTAAATTAACCACTCCCTTTTTAACACAGCCCCAGATTCGGTTTTCTACTCTGCCCGCTTGCATTCCTAGAAACCTTGTCCCTACATTATGTTCCATCGAGTTCCATCGGTAACCTCTGGGGGCAGCAGTCACCCCGCCATTTAGTTGTGTACCACATTCATCGACCAGCATTTACATACACTCCATCCATGCACTGGTATTTGGATGTGTACCACCTCAACTAGTTAGTATTTGCAATTACACATAGCGAGCATTTTCCTTCATTTGCACAAGCGGCAGACCGCTGCAGTGACGCATCCGCACAGGATCAAGTACCGTTGTTTGAAAACACAGTTTCCATTGAAGTACCGTAGCGTAGCCATGGTGACTGTCCCGCCTTCCGTGCTAGCACGGGGGTGGGAACCAAGGCGTACGTGTCCTCACGCGACGCTGTTGGATCACCATGGCAACGCATAAGTACTGCTGCTGTCATTCACGCCTCGAGCTCCTGCAGACACGTTTGACCAGCACGGAGCAATTCTGCTGAGTAACGGTAAGCGAATGCCTCGCTCTGCAGATATATACGTGTGGATAGTTTTACCTCAGCCTGATGAATTGTCACATAATACCCACAGGCACTACTCAGACTGGACACTTCTTCTACGAGTCCTAGAGCCCTTTGATACTTAAGGTACTTATTTTATTAATCACGGAATAGCCACACGGTTAAACTGCAGATTACCGATCTCTAAAAATGATTTGTTTTCTGATTTTCATAATCATCCTTTCACTATTGGAACACTTTAAACACACCTTGGAACGGGTATGTTTTACTGAATGCGTTTGATTTCTAATTTTTGAACTACTGATAAATGCATATTATGTGATTATGTTGATTTATTCCTATTGTTTCGTATTAGTGAATAATTGGGCATCACGAAGCAATTGTACGACCTTGACAAAGGTTTTTACAATTGAAATGCATTGGCAACGTACATTGAATTCGAGCCAAGATCTTTGTGACAGGCCTCATTGAATATGAAGCAGAATATTCAAGAAAGACGTATAAATAAAGATATATTCTTTTTAAAAAAGATTCACAGTATCCCATTTGAATGCCATGGAAATATGCATTTACAACGCAATAGTGTATATTCCCTGATTTAAGGGTAAACTGAGAGCACCAGTCCTAATAGAGTCATACCACTCTATTTTTCTTTGGTCATATTTTTTGGTCCTCATGCCTTAGGACCTACATAGACTGGTAGCCCCAGGTCAAAACTTCACCAAGCAATATAAGTGAAATACAATTGAAGAATTAGCTCACAGAATCAGCATGTAGTGCCCTCCTTCTACTCCTTTGGATAAAGTGTTTTGTCCTCATTTGGTGGCCCCGCTGACAGCCCTCTTTAACTCATTTGGGGTCTCAGGCTTCATCACACCATCAATGCAAGAATCCATAACTGTACTATTTCTTAAGCTTTGCAAAGACCCCAAGGAAAACAGCTCATACAGGCCCATCTCCTTACTGAACATTGAAGCTAACATTTATTTGAAAGTTATAGCGAATCGCCTGGGGGAGATCCTGCCCAAATTGATAAACCTGGACCAAACAGCCTTTATAACGGACAGATCGACTGGAGACAACATCCGTAGGGCCCTGAACTTAGTGGACATTGCAACCCAAGACTCGCACAAATTAGCCCTCCTGACTTTGGGTGCCTCTAAAGTCTTTGATAAAGTGGACTGGACCTTTCTACGACTTACTATAGAAGCCTTTCACCTTGGCCCGAACTTCCAAAAACTGGTCCTGGCTAACTATCAGTCCCCTAAAACTCTCCTCCGGGTTAAATGCCACCTCTCGGACCCGATCCCCCTGACCTGCGGAACTAGGCAAGGATGCCCTCTGTCCCCGCTGCTTTTTGACATGGTAATTGAACCCCTCGCCCAGCGGGTTCAGCTGGACCTGGGCATCAAAGGCCTTCCCTTCAGGGCTTCTCAACACAAGATCTTACTTTATGCTGATGACGTGTTGTTATCTATTACAGACATTCAGTCGTCCCTAACGCTGGCCCTTAAAGAGCTCTGTAGATTTGGGCGGGTAGAAGGTTTTTCCATTAATTTTGGGAAATTGACAGCCTTATGCCCGATCCAATGGAGCCAGAAATCAATACCCTACCTCGGGGTCCAGATCCTAGCCTGTCCCAACGATGTGTATCGACTGAACCTTCCCCCACTTTTTGTGGAGCTCGAGACGTACCTTGAAAGATGGAGCTCACACAAGATCTCGCTCATCGGGCATATTACCGCCTGCAAAATGAATCTCCTTCCAAGATTCCTTTATGCCTGTTCCTCCCTCCCCACGATGAACCCACTGCCCCCCCCTCTCTTGCGTATGCAGAGGAAAATGCTCTGGTTCATCTGGAAAGGTAGAAAGGCGAGGATATCCCAAAAAGCCATAATGGGTAGTCCCCGAGTGGGAGGCCTGGGGGTTCCCGATCTGCGTAAATACCATGTAGATATCACAATTGGGGCATACCTAGGCATGGACCATGTCTACTGGATGCCGAAATGGGTAGAGCTAGAACAGTCCTGCCTCACAGTCCCCCTCCGCTTTCGTCCACACATTCCGTCCCCCCTGCAGAAGACCTGGACTGGGACACTGGCCCCCACCAAACATACCCTTAAAATTTGGGACTGGGCATTAAAATATAAGGGCATCCTGCATGGCTTGGGTCCCTCCTCCCCGATCTTCCATAACCCGGCCTTCTCTCCTGGGTCGCAGCTGAACATTTTTAAAAACTGGTCTATTGGGGGGCTTGAATCCCTGGGACAACTTTTTAAGGATGGCCAACCCCGCTCCTGAACAATGCAAATTACCCTTCAAATTAGCTGAAACGGACAGGTTCTCGTATGTGCAACTTTGTCACTGGTGTTCCCATCCACAGATCCGACACGCTCCCCTGCCCCACTTGAACTTACTACTAGGCGCCCCGGCGCCTGGGGCTTATCCAAAATCGGGGAGAACAGCTAACCTCTTCACACAACTTTTGCTGTCCGGGAAAATCACAATTGCCCACACCTGGAAGACTGTCGAGGGCCCCTCGCTGACTCTCTGGTGGATCAAACTTTGAGACATCTTGGTTGCGGAAAAAGTCATGCCAGCCAACACCGATTTGCAGACACGTGGATGCCTCTCTTAGATTTTGACCAAGACTTCCTGGCTATGACTCATAAGCCCCGATTGGCTAGATTGGCCTTACGCCCGAGCGCTGAGCCAACCATGGACGGTCCTGCTCAGCTGGGCCAGGAGGGGGTTTGAATTGGGATGGGGGGTGAGTAGTGGGGGAGGGAATTGCGGGGCTCCACGATTCTGTGGATTCAGCTTTACTTAACGGTAACCTAAAGGTCATTCTGTATTATATATGTATGCCTGTAATGTCTTCATTTGTGCAACTGGTTCTAAAATAAACATGTTAAAAAAATAATAATAATAATTACCCTCAAAGGACTTAATGCTGCAACCGATGTAAGCAACCCAAGTCAAAAACAGGTTGTAACTCGTTTGATCAATGACAACAACTACTCATTGAACTGGCTACCGAGAGCCTTATCTACAACCTCAAAGACATAAAGCCAGAAGGAAGTGGAGGCATGGTCTTTGGGAATTGGATCCTGGAATACACAAGGTTTTACTCATCTCTTGCAAGGATTACTTGTTCAATCGGCCAATTTGGGACTTATATGCCTTCAAGAAACTTGGTTGATCGAGGTTCCTCTCTTGGACGGCTTTGCTACCCATCATAATAAAGCAGTCAAAGGTATGTCCAGCAGACCTACCTCAGGATTAACCATTTTTGTCAACAACAGCCTAAAACTAGAATGTGTAAGGGATACTCAACCAAATCCCTTTATTCAGATTTTGAGTATCAAATTAAATGAGCAAACTGCGAGTTCGAACAGTAAGCATCTAGTGGTTTTTATCTTATACTGGAACCCAAAGTGTTCTGAGTCAGTGACCTTTGTGGACATTGTGATGACCCAAATAGATGACATCTATGCAACATTCCAAGAACCCTTCCTGATTCTATGCAGGGATTTGAACCTGGATTGCTTGGACTTGAAAGCATATAAAAATAAATCCACGATGCCCAAAACGAACTCCAAAAATTTGAGATATCAAACATGGAACAAACGGATTGTAGCTAGACAGATTCATATGTTAAATGACAATATACAAGAAGACCTCCAAAGGGCAAAAACCTGGAAAAATGCAACAAGTTCGATACTAGACTATTTCAATGTCTCTTCTAATATGCTAAATCGGACAACCTCCCTTCAAGTGATACCAACGACAACTTCTGACCACGAACCCTTGATCCTAACTTGCAACATGCCCAACAAAGTTGTGTTACAGACATTTTCCCATGCGATAGAATTGGAACCCGGCACAAACCGGCTGAGGCTAAAACCATGAGACTCTAAACAACTAATTGACAACTTGTTGCAATGGCAGTCCCTTGATAACGGAAATGTAGAATATGAACGTGTGCTGTCTGTCTTCAAAGAACATCAAAAAAGAAATGTGAGGCCTCACTTTAAACCAAAACACTGTTTTGATAATACAGTTTTCAAGCAAAAGCGCTAACTGAGTAATGAAGAGAACTGCAGAATGCCCCTTTACTTGTGAGACTCCAGCTAATCAAAAAGGGAAAGCAAAAATACTGTAATTAGATAGTGGCGCATAAATCATTGTTGTTCCAACAAGATTCAGCAATATGGCTTAAAGCAATGGATTCAAAAAACACAAGGAAGGTATGGCAATTACTAAATGGAAGTAATATTCCAACATGCCCTTTTTTTTACCCAGTGCCAGAAAACGTCAGGGTGCCTCATTTCTCAGCCCTTTACAAAGATGATAACCACAAAAGTTCTGAATCAATGTCAACAAAGACGGCTGTCTGGAACATTACATTTGATCATGATGACATCCTAATGATCATAAACAAAACAAGCAATTCAAGAGCTCCAGACCCAGATGGTCTTTCCAATGAAATATTGAAAGCTGCCCCCGAAAGCATGGGCGAGATTTTGCTACACCTTCCACCCTCATGGAAAAAAGAGCATAATCGTGCCGATGTTCAAGAAGGGTGATCGGTTGAAACCATAAAACTGCCACCCAATTACCCTGTTCGATGTGCTAGGAATTTGTTTTGCCTCTGTTCTGCTAAAATGATTAAATGACTGGCGATTACAACTGGGAACCTGGACTGTAGACAAACAGGCTTTGTCAAAGGCATTGGGTGTAGCCACAACTTGCTTTTGATGAGCCTGATGAAGATGCAGACCATCAGAGGAGATTGCAAAATATATCTCGCTTGCATTAATCTTCAAAGCGCATTTGATAGTTTAGTCAGAGAATGCATATGAATGGAAAAGCATGAGGCGGAATGCCCTCCAGACTTGTTAAATGCTATTAAAGATCTTTACTCAGGAACTTCATTACAGGTCAGATTAAGCCAAGAAGGTAATCTGACTGAAACCATTCCGACTCACAATGGGCTAAAACAAGGCTGTCCCATAGCGGCATTCCTGTTTAACTTCTACATTTCCGACGTGAGACACATCATCGACCCGGCACCGTCATGTTCGCCAAAAATAAACGGCCAAATGATAGGGTGGCTAATCTATGCCAATGATTTGGTGGTGCTGGACAGAACCTCTAGAGGTTTATAGAATAAACTAAATGCACTCCAACTCTATGTAACTCAAAATGAGTAAAAACTTCTAAAAAATCTAAGTCACTGGGATGGCATATAAAAAAACATGGCCTGCAAGCAACACCAGCGATTAAATACATGGGAGAAATGATTAGTGAAAACGCGATTGAATCCCATTGGAAAGACTGCTTAAAGGGCAAACTAAAATACCTGACAGCCCAACCATAGATAATTGGGCGAAAATATTGGAAATTCTCATTGGTTCCAATTGTTCAATTTTACAATCAAAAAGTAGTCTCAGTTATAACCTATGCAAATAACAAGGGGGTTCCTGGGAGACTCTCTGCCAGACATTAGTCCTGGTTACAAGAGCCTTACCCAGAGTCTTTAGCTCACTATCTTTCACAGAGAAGAAATATCCCAAACATATCAGTCTCTGTCCTGCCCTGGGGCAGTCCAGCACCGAAATGCTAGACAATTCTCCTCTGAACAAGAGTACCAACAGCAACCCCAGACACGTGTTTCGGTCTGGTTGAACGTCATCAGTAGGGTGTAGCTGTGCCTCTCTAAGAATAGTGAGCAGGACACCCCTTGTTAATTTCCAGTTGTAACCTATGCAGCTGAGGCATGTCTTGGACTACCGTGGAAGACATGGGATAGGCTGGAAAGTAAATTCTGGCATGCACGGCACTACGGAGAGAAACCTGTCAGTCGGAAGCAGCCTCATTGACGAGAGAGATGAGGGACGAAGAGAGGTGCGGCTTGACTCTGCCAGCTCGTAAACTCGTAATCCCATGTTCAGTGGTGCTTTCCTCTAACCTTCCCTCTGAGAGAGTGGAGACTGCAGCGTTTGCAGCACAACCGGTAGCTGTTGGCTGCGGTCAGAAAGCCAGTCAGAAGGCCGGTGGGAAACCAGCTTGTGGCGCGGTTTGTGCAGAGGAGTGACTGGTGCCAGGTGCAGGTGACAAGGGTGAGACCTTTTTTGGTGGAATAAGCCCACTGCGGAGTGTCTTCGGGAGTTCCGTGTGCTCCCTGTGCTCCCTGTGCTCCCTGTTCTCCCTATTTGTGTTTGGTGTGTGTTGGTGGAAGGTAGTGCATATGGTGTGGCCCATTAAGTTGTGTAGGGGTGCCGCCTCTGCCACGCCAAGGGCCTTGGTAACACGAGCTCGCTCACGGCACTTCCTATCTGAACCTGGAACTATGATGTTCCATGCTGAATCCGTGGAGGATGTAAGTACTGTACACTGCTGCTCTAAAATGGTGGTTGGACAGATGGATTTAAATGATGTATTGTCCACCAAACATCATAAGTGCGGCCAGATTGATGATCTGGTAAGTGGTCAAACTTCTGATGCAATGTTTTCAGTTCCGATGGTTACTGAGCAATCAGGGAAACATGTTAAAGGTTACCAACTGAGGTTTACTGTAAAGACTGAAAACACTGAGCAGCAGCAGAACCAGCTGAGCTGTGCTCAACAAGAAGGTGAACAAAATAGCTGCCGGGACTTAACAGAGACTGCTAAGCAAAGCAATATCTTAGCAAAGGTGCTTTGCTGGAAAAAAACAACAAGGGACTTAATAGGTGCGCCAAGTTTAAGAGCAAACCCGCCCTCATTACGTGTGTTAGCATTTCATATGGCCGACAGTATCAGTAAATCCCACGTGAAGCAGGGGATTGTTGGCACGAACTATACACCACAAAGCACATCAGGAAACACACAGGGGTGGAGAAGGGAGCCAGAAACTGTGTGTGACCATTGAGGATGATGTATTTGTTAACACAGAGGTGCGGCCAGCTTCATTAGAGTTGGCTGTTGGTGGTAGGCAGTCATGGAAGGAGCCTTTACCTCAGGATGAGGTGACAAACGAAAGCGGAAATTCTATATTAGTAGCCAACAAGTTAATTTGTGATTTACGAAACATGAATGCATCGATAAGTGGTGGCCACTTGATGGCTAATCTTGCAAAGGAGTCTGCGGTTGCGGCAGATGTTGCAAGCGAAAAAACTAATTGGATGACTTTGGAAAAGGAAAAAATTGATTACTCTGTTGCTCAACAGTCCTACCACCCAAATAAGAGGAGAAGATTAGACTCTAGTCAGAATAAGAAAATCCCAAGTTCCCAAAACACAAAACTGCCTAGTAGGCAGTTATCAAATATTATTGACCAAAGCTTAGTGAATGATACAATAAGAGTTAATCGAACAAGCTTGTGAGTGGACCCTTCTGAAGGGCCCACTGAGACTTCTTCTGGCTCAGACTCATCAATAATAGAAAGAAAGTTCCCGAAAATCAGGCTACTAACCCGCATAACTAATAAAGTGAACTCTCTAGATAATGAGAGGAAGCAAACTGATTGTTTTCAGCTGGTGGAACAGGTGATTAATGAGCTAAGGCCAAATATAACATCTGCTCTTGTGATCACAGTTGCCCCATTGATGAAACTATATGAAAATCTTCATGAAAGCGTTAAAGATCAAAATACACTTATAGCAATGGTGAATGCAATGCTGCAGGAAACGAGAATTCATGCATTAAACGAGTGTAAGAACACTGAAATGACGGCGAAACAGCTAAAAGAACAACTAAAAAATAATGATGAGAAGAAACGGCTTCTAGCAGAACTTGCTAGAGAAGTAATAATCATTTTGAAAAGACAACAAGTAAATTGTGACGTTAAATTACAATAGACAACGCAAGAGGGAATGCCTGGCCACTTTATTAATGCAAAGCTTGCGCTTCAAAAGACAGCAGGAAAGCAAAATGAAACCTTAACTGAGCAGATGACAGTTGCTGATTCAACAAGGGCGAATAATAAATCATACCCGGTAACCTCCACGGAATCAAGTAATGGTGAAGTAAATAACCAAGACGAGGATCAAAGTGTAAACGAAAAAGCTGTGTATATTGATGCAGAGCGAATCATAGTCGAAGTGAACAACGTGCTGCTGTCTACCTCGGCCATGGCTAGCGGCTTAGCTAAAGATCCTAATGCCACCCGGAAACAAAAATCTGTGATTCCACAGGATAAAGATGAGCCATATTCTATTTTTTCTAATGCAAAATAAAATTGAGGTAAAATCCAAAGTGCTGGCAAAAAAGACAAGAAAAACAAAAAATATGCTGAATAGGAAAAATATTCAATCCAATAATTCCTGTAAATTCTTGCGGAATATCAAATCATTAAACGTGATGATACAAACCGAGGTAAAACAAAAGACCAGTGTTACCAAGAGCACCATCGAAGAGCGACAAAGTAACGAAATTCCCTCAGATTAACGACAAATTGAAGATGATCGTATAACGGAAGAATTAATGAATCTTTCAACGTATCATATACAATGTGTTGACACAGAAACTGAATCAGAGGATGAAAATGAGGTGGAATTAGTTTATGGGCAACAAAGTAAGCTTGACCACCAAATGGAACCAGTTCAGGAGATGGATCGACAAAGAGTCTGTACAATGGAAATAACACCTAAAAAAGATAAGAAGGAAACGATTGATAATGCTCATGATTTACTAGATCTGAATAATTTTTTTACATTAGACCAGAGGAGAGACTTAGTGGCCCTAAAGGCCATGAGAACTTCAAACACTCAATTTGACACAATGGGGGAATGCCTAAATAGATGTGGAAACAACCCTATCATACAGGGAGTAAAACATTTTAATGTACGAGATGAAATAAAAGCTGGTAAAGAATCTTGGCATGAAGACAAAAGGCAGCCCAGTATAAAACAACGACAACTGGAGACTAAAAGCAAATCAATAACGACAAACTATTGCCTCTTATTTGAAAGAATCTTTCAAGATAATGACAGATTAATTTTGAATAGATTTAACGTCCTACAGCTTTTCAAACTGATTCCCCAGTTAAGAGCTGTATTAACTAATGACATTAAGAAGGTGGAATTTGTAGATGAAAAACGACAGAAAACGACACATCTATTGAAGAGTGATAAGAGACATAATCATAGCGAATTGTCCTGCTTTAAACTTGCATGGTTTTGATATCAAGGTAGTGGAACCAGCTGAATTGAGTTCTAAAATGATGAAAACCGATTATGGGGAGAAGACAGACTCGTGAATAATGACAAAGGATAACAGTACACAAATTATATCGATGAGTAAGACCTTAGAACCGGTATCAATAAATATGATCAATGCACGTGCTAGTGGGATTGAAAGCCATAAGTCTAAGGAGTTGATGAAGGATGGGAAGAAACCAATTAAAATTACATTTGCTTGCAATGAAAGTGATAAAATATTCTCTAAAATCCCTGATAAAACCACAGATGAAAATAACACCCAAGATCAGTGGACCTGGCTGGCTAGAAGTCTAAATCTAAGAACAGACAGTTAATGCCAGGAAAAGAATGAATCCAAGTCATTGCAGATAGGCTCCTGGAATACAAGAGGGTAAATACATTTGTTTAATACTAAGCCAGGAATAATTGACACATTGGACATTATATGTCTTCAGGAAACCTGGCTCATCGATCCGCCATTTGCCGAGAGTTTTGAGGTTGCAGTGAATCCAGCAATTAAGAATCGAAGAGGGACAGCCAACGGCTGGACTGATAACAATGGTCAAACTACAACATGGCCTAAGGATTGAAGAGGCAATAAATCACTCGCCCTACTTACAACAAATAAATATTCAATTGCAGGATAAAGGTCACGATGATAAATTGAAGCTGTACATAATTAATATCTATTGGCAGCATGAAGCAACAAATGAGTGGGAATTCATGGATCTAATTAGTGATGTAATTGAATCAATCTTTTCTGATGATGAGCAGGCAAAAATCATATGTGGAGTTTTAAACATGGAGTGTATTACGTTACGTTGAGCGAGGCAAAGATTTCCAAGCAAAAAGATCAAATTAAAACAGCTTGAAGGGAAGAAATGGAATGTAGAAGAATGCTCCGATTGAACGGAAATATCAGAGGTGATATTCCCCCAAATCAAACATGGCAACGAGAGAACTCATATTCAATAGTAGACTATTTCTATGTCATGGAGAACCTAATGGGAAAGATACAAAATTGAAGAGTTATTCCCATGATGCATAGTGACCACGATCTGGTCAAAGTAGAGATTAAATATCCATGTTTGATGGGTCAAAATAAATGAAACCTGGCTGTTGAGGAAGTGCCTGGGCGAAATAGAATAAGAATCAACCATGATCAAATTATAGACCTTACACAGTTATTATCTGGAACAATGCCAAGTGCCATAAAGGATCGAATTGAATACCCAGTGTTTCTCCAGATGTTTGTGGAGACTAAAAGAGAAAAAAAAAGACAGCTCTTTTAAGAACAAACACGTTTATGACACTCAAGTGATGACGAAAAAACAAGAAATGCAGAAAGAAATTAGGAAGCTGAAAAACAACTCAGAGTGTGACGATAAAAGCAAAGCTAAGCAAGTAAGAAAGAAATATAAAAACTGGATAGTTTCCCACAAATTAATTATGCTACAGAGGGACTCTGAGGAAATGTTAAAAAGCCTGAAGCAAAGAAATACTACAACTTTTTGGGGCATCGTTAACAACATGGAGGCCACCCAACAAGCAATGCAAATTAACATGGTATCGGAAGCTCAATGGAGTGATCATTGCTCGTCATTATTCAAAAAGAGAATGAAGATCGAATTTAAACAATTCGAATTTCCAGGGCCATGGGATCTCTGTTTCACTAAATCCGAAATTTTGGGAAATATTTTAAGACTGAGTAGTTCTAGGGCACCCGGACCCGACGGCCTGACGAAAGCTGTTCTTAAACAACATCCAAAAGAATAGGCAGAGTTTTGTGGCAATCTATTTAACAACATTGCCTCCGAAAAAGTCTTCTGGTATCATGGAAAAGTGCCATAATAGTACCGGTTTTTAAAAAAGGTTCACAATCTGAACCAACAAATTATAGGCCCATAGCCTTATTAGACGTTGTGGGAATAATCTTCGCCTCGCAATTACTTAAGAGGTCGGCAACGTGGATAACACAAAGCAAGATTTTCGATGTCTGTCAGACTGGATTTGTGAAGGGTATTGGCTGTGGGCTAAACGTATTCCTTATTAATTTGCTAAAGATGGAGGCCATTAATAAAAGGACGAAAGTATATGTAGCCTTCATTGATATGGCCCAAGATTTCGATAACATCGATAGCGAACTACTATGGATCAAGATGTACGGGTTGAAATGCCCGCCTTATGTGCTGCTGGCTATCAAGGAACTATACTCCAAGACTGAAGTAAACGTAAGGCTTGACCAAAGTGGAACCTTATCAACAGCCATAATTACAACTAGAGGCATAAAGCAAAGTTTCCCCGTGGGAGAAAGACTTTTCAACTTATTTATTTCAGACGTTGGAGTGGCAATGGACGAAGTAAGATCATTCACACCTATGATTAATGGGCACAAAATAAGTTACATGATCTACGCCGATGATATTGTCATTTTTGACGTTACACCAATAGGCCTTCAGAGAAAACTTTAGGCATTACAGCAATACTCAGAGAAAAATGGTCTAACGATCAACCCAGCAAAAACAGAGATATTGGTAATTCAGAATTTAGTAGGAGTAAACAAACACACTGGAAAAAGTTTCATGTGGTCGATTGGCAAAACTCCATTAAGCTGGACAACTGAGGCATCCTATCTGGGAGTGTCAATGAACTGGTACTTAAATGATGACTCTATGGTACTAAAAATACAACCAAAATGTAAATTTGTGGCTGCACAGGATGCTGTAATTAATAAGAAATATGGAAACTTCAGTTTGAAACCAGCATTGGAGTTTTATAAATCGAAGGTCATTACAGCTGTGATCTTTGTTGAAGAAGTGATGCTGGGTTGCCCATACTCATTATGGTCCTGGTGTGAAAACGTTTATTGGACAAAAGTGTTAATGATACCAAGATGCACTCCAACTGCTTGTATTAGATATGAGCTTGGTCTAACCTCAATAAATGCAAAAGTAACATGGCAGATGCTCTGCCTCTATAGGAAAGTATGCGGAGCCAACGATTTGCTGCAATTCAAAATACTGAACACAGTATCACAAAGGGCAATGGGTAAATCGATCTTAAACGAATGGACACAATCTAGTGATTTTATCCTTAGCCAATTGCAAATGACTACTGAAATCTTGATACATAATCCAAATGCTGTTAAAAATAAATTGTGGATTTAGGATTGGTGTGAGAACTCTGAGCAAAGAGCACAGCATAGATGCATGGCTGAAGTGGCCCCAGAGGCAAGAGCGATGAACACGTTGCCTGGGTATCTAAACATTTTTCCATGTGCGAAAAAGAGGATATTTTTAAAATTCCGGCTCAATCTGTTTCAGACAAGAGCGGCAAGGAAGTTCAGAACAAAAGGGGGTTCTGCTGCAAATGTCTGTAGGTTCTGTGAGAAAGAAAATGAGACTCTAAAGCATTTGGTGTTATATTGCACGAAATGATGTGACCTAAGAACTACTCATATGGGGAGGATACTCGTAAAGTGTGAGCTCTGGAATGGTGAAGACTGGTGGAAGTACTTGGCAGGAGGCTCTGATAAAGAATTGACCTATGCCCTGATCTTTTTCCTAGACAAATTAGAAGTTCATCTAATGAGGCAAAAGGGCTAAAGTGAACAGTACTATCCTTCCCAGTTAAAGTAATGTGTTGTATGTTGTGCACAGTTTTTATAATAAGGTGATGATCCTCTTTTTCTTCTTTTCTTTTCCTCTTTTGATTAAGGATTGTTAATTGTGAAAACATTTTATGACATGATTTTTATATTTTAAACGTTTGTAATAACCTGTATAAAATAAAATAAAATAAAAAATGTAAAAAAAATTCTGGCATACCATCCTCCATCTGCCGAACGCAGTTCCTATTGCCATCATCCGTCACAAGATTGGTCTCTTATCTCTCTACCTTAGAGTAAAATGAAAATCGTTATTACTCTTCAGTAAAACACAATCACTGAACTGCCCGATTCAATTTAATGTGTTATTACCGAAAAAGGACGCTTCCACGGATTGGGAGCTGGACTTGTGGGCCAAATCTTGTCAATCCCTGCTTTCTGAAGTTGAAATCCTCTGCCAGAATCCTGCCTATGTAAAAATAATTTTATGGGTGAATGATTGGAGAATCAAGGAAACAATTTGATAAACCTCCAAAGTCCATGCTCTTTCAAAAACCTGGACAACCTGTGACGCCACCGTATCTCTCTAAATTCCTAAATCCCAAACATCGGAATTTATTTTTAAGATTTTGTCTTAATATTCTACATAATAGAACCACATTATGTAGATATGGACTAGCCCCCCGCCCCCCAAATGCAACATGTTGACTATGCAATGGAGAAGTTGAATCTTTAAAGCATTTAATCCTATTTTGTCCTGAACTACGAAGTTTGGGAACTGTGTAGCTGTATAACCAACTGTGCCCAAAATCTTTATTGGATGCAGAGGCATGGTGGGAGGCTTTATACCGGGGGAGAATGTTGGGTGGCGATGTGCACTGGTATTATACTTGGAAACTGTTTTTAAAAAAAATCTGAAATATAAGATATGGGGAAGGGAAAAGGAATAGGACAAGCTATGATTGGCAAAAAATGTGTAATTAACTGCACGCTTATAATAAAAAATAAACAAATACATTTAAAAAAATAAAGTGGTTTTTCCCCTTTTTCAACCACCCCGCAAATAGTTCATCTAATTCATCGTGAATGTCAACGAGAGCAAGATTTACAACATTCCATTATACATTCACAACCAGGAAATTGGTGTCCAGAGTAGGAAAAAAGATGTTAATTGCTAGTAAATCATTTGCCATGGTTGCAACCTCATTATGTATGTTGTATGCAGCTCAAGTTAAGATCAACAGCAATTGCTAGACCACCGTTTGGGCGTCCTTTAGTGTCTCTGATAGCAATTTTACCGCATGTAAACCCTCCAGTTCAAAAGCGTTCATGGACATAGTATCCTGCAGGAGAATTACGTTTGCAGTGCCCATACAACTGTTCGAATTTCTGGATAATTTCAGAAATCCACAAACGTTCCAGGAAACCACCCTTAGCGGCCCCATGTTAAAGACAGTTATTCAAAGATTTGGACTTGTTGAACATCTTAATTGCGGCCTCCAGCCAATGCCAGTCCTCAGGCAAAGATTGTGTCCCCCCCACACCCCTGTTCCAGATAGAATAGAAGAGGTAGTTTCTGTCTGCTGTGCCTGTGACGATTGTGCCAAGAATCCTGCTATGTCACTTGGTGATTGTAATTCCAATAATCATAGCCCAAGGATTTGAAAGCTTCTCGGTTATTCCAAACGATCGGGGCTATCAGGTTACAGGTAAAGTAGCATACAAATCTCTACGCTCCTTGTTTTTGGAAAAGCTACCCTTTCAATGTTGTCTGGGCGTATTGCACATAGTGTAGGTATTGCCTGAAACCCTTTCAGCACTTGACCCCTGTTCATGTGCAGGTTGACACTCGGTTGCGGGTTCATCACCCAACCCATGGTCGAGCCTTTAAATTTAACATTAACTGCTTCATCCAGGAGTACAGCTGGGCCAAGCACCGGCAACCTTGTATTGTGCCCTCGGTCCATTTCTGGATTTTGTGTCACAAGAGATTACAAGGAGACCATGACCCCGGTGGCATCTTTAGTTAGTTTTAAGGACTCTTCCACAGTGGAAGACACCACTTAGCTACTTACGACAGGTTTTTCCAGAAACGTGGTTATTTTACTTTGCTTTTTCTTTGAGTCCTTCTTCAAGACCTTACCCCTAAACGCAGTACTCCCATCAAGGTTATCCCGTGTTGGCTGGTTCACGGCCGGATCTATGACCGTGTCCTTTTCCAACAAAGCATCAATAAACTTTTGAGAGTTTTTCCACTTGTTTGAGTTGCGGACCAGAAGGTTCTTACTTTTCTTCGTCTGCCGAAAATTTTAATTTTCTTCATTGCCCACGGATACTACCTTGAGCAACCGAGCCACTATTTGTTGGTTCAAGACATTCCGGGCAACCCAGTATTTCAATGTTATCTTCCTCGCTCAGAGGGCTGGTGACCGCCTGATGCTCCTCAGCCCCCATGAGACAGCACTCCACTAATAGAGGTGGACTGCCTGCTGCCTTGCTCTGCCTCACCGATGTGTACACCAATGACACCCCCTGTAGTTCCTCTTTGCCAACGGGGGTTGGTGTTTGGGTGTTTTGTTGGTGTTTTTCGGGTGTATTGTTATCACATCTAACACATGTAGGAATGTGAGGTTTACAGAGTAGCCGGGATCCAGCCAGTTTATCCAATAGTAGTTTAACATTCAGGTCCACTGTAGCAGTTTAGAAGCATTTTCCTACGTCACTTCTTCACTAAAGTCTTAATAGCGACTCCAGAACGCGGTGAAGTGCTGAGATTGAAGCTGACCCCAAGGAATCTATCTGAGGCAGTATTTTAGAGTCACGCAGCAAAGTGATATTTCGGGGGGTAAAGTAGTCTTCATTTAAGGGTCATTTGAGAATGGGCCTCGGCCTGCCAAGGAATTTATTTTGGGACTCGAAGTCGAACCCTGTGTTATTGAGCCAGACATGATGGTTTCCAGACTGAGTTTCAACCCTGTTTTCCCCAGCCGATAATCTCGTTTGGTAATTCCCTCCATGTCTTGGCAGAGATGCTCAAATGAATAATCCAGCACATAAGAATCTTCAAGCTGCACATTTGGGCCGCTCATGGCCCCCTTCTCTGCTTCCCTTTCAACAGCAGCCTCCAAGGGCAAATCTTGATCCTGAACCCTCTTTGAATTCTCTGCCACAGCTATAGCCAAAGAGGATAAGTGAAAGTGATCTTGGAGTTTCGCAGAGCTGTGTTTACACTTGTGGTTTTCTGCCCCACCGCCATTTTGCATAACAATTGAAGTGTTGCTGTTGGAATGAAAACTATGCTCAACTATGGAACTAGATGGCAGGCTACTATTTACCAACACCTCCAAGTACACGAGAGCGTGTCGTGTGAACCTGAACAAACAAGAAGAGGCTGGACCTTGCCGCCACCATCCTCCCCCTGCTTTCCACTTACACCATTTTGTACGTGTGTTGTACTCTGATCAATGAGTAGTGCAAGAGGGATTGATTCTGCGTTGAGGCAGACATGTGTGGCTGTGCAAAATGCCTTCACCTGCACGTCAGCCTGTGTCAAGTCCGTCAAAGCCTGCTCTTCTTGGGCTTTGAAGGCAGCCAAGCCCTTTTCCGTGATAATGAGTCTTCCACTTCTAAAATTTGACAGTCAGTCAATAAAGCCAAACGCCCTTGCAAAACACAAGATAGTCTTACCAGTGTATTGGCGTCTCTTCCCCCTCGACGCCCACGGCCCACAAGACCACTTTCCAACCTCTTGCACCCTGCGTCCTTCTCCCCGCTGGACTGGCACTTTTGTAGGTAACTGGTCGCAGATAACGGTAGGCTCCGTCCAGCAAACAGTCAGTAAAGAAAGACCAACAAGGAAAATAGCTCACAAGATCACTTTCCAGCCATTCGCAGTCTGTGTCAGAAACAAGGCCTTTGGCTAGCTACACTCGATCCACAGCACCAGGTGTGTCCCTTCCTTCCCAAGTACCTTCACATTATATGCTTTTCCCAATAACAAATATTTTAAAAGAATTTGTTGATTCTGTAGGTGTTTATGAAACATACAGTGGTAGTGCCACTGTGTAATTCTCTTGATCACGGAGGCCATGCTGTAACCCTATAGCTATTTTACAGTGGCAATACTGTTCATTTTTGTCACAGATGCCAAGTGACTAAATGCAGTGTTCATGTTGATTCACTTCAAAGACATGTGCAGTGTTGTGAACTTTCACAGGAGGACTGCCTGTGGTGCTTTCGTGCTCAGGTACATACATATTGTTGGTGACCAACTGGTAGTCTTTTGTAAGTGTCAGACTGTACTGTGACACAAACGTACTCTACCATATCTTTCAGCAGGTGTGCACTGATATATCACCAGTTGCAAACGTCAAGCCTGCACAAGCAGTACTCCCATTTTAAACTGTGTAGGACAATGCAAAAGTTCCTTTATGTGATGTTCATAGATCACCCTTGTATGGAACACTGATGCAGGTTTTCTGCACTTTTAGGATCTGCACTGCTGCCCCCCACTCCCAATGCTGCTGCCCTTTCATCCCACCATGGGATGTGCTCCTCAATGCTACTTGTGCAACTGCTGATAATATGCACATTGGTTCCTCTACGTTGGCCTGATAAACACCTGTCCATGAGATTTCCTCATGATAAACATCATACATATTCTGGCACTGTGAACAAACATTGTTTATTGCAGAGTGGGCATAGCAAGTCCCAGCAGGCCGCTGAGTTCAGCACCTGAGCATGTCAGACTGAAGTTTCAGGCGTCCCTCACTCTGCCAACCAATACACTAAGGAAGGTTAAATGATTGCCTTTAGTCCACATGCTTCAAGCAGGTCTTTCTCTGAGCCAAAAGTACTTGCCTCCCATGACCCTTTGTAGCTGATGGTAATCAGCGGCAATTCCATAGGGCTCACGTTCCCTCATCTACCAAAATGCAGTTGCTGGGTTTGTTGCACAAGGGGTAGAATTGATCTATTTGAGACACTTAGAGGTAGAGAGAGAAAAATAAATGGAGGGATTGACAGCTCTACTGCCTTGCACTATACACACAATACCCCACAGAGGACTGCCACAGGCCTAGCCATTAGCGAATCAACACTAATCTACCCATGACTAAGCTCTCCTCTATAGCCCTATCACACTCTTTCACATCATCGGCTAACAAGACCCAAAGCGCTGTAGTCTATCAGATCCTGGGCTCTTTCCTAGGGATAACATACCCACTAAACCTCTGCTCCTGGATTGACACACAGGAACTGGTTACCCCCAACCTGCACCTATCAACAACTTAGGTTTCGCATCTGAGTTCAGTCACTGGGTTCAACAGTCATGTCACATAGGCAGGGTGTCAAAAGGAGGAGTGAGTGTGCTTGGGAAGATGCTGTAGAAATGATGGAAAAAGTGAATAAGGAACGTGAAGATCTATATCTTTGCTTTATGGTCTTTGCATCGAATATTTTCCATCAAAAATATTACATCAAAAAAATGTGCATCAAATGCATTTTTTTTACGGGCCACCCTAAAACCCTGTTTTTACCCTTTTAAACCCCCCCTAGAAATTAACCCTTTACTCTTTAAAAACATGCATTCAATGCATATTTTTTCGATGCAAATCCCTCGACGGAAAGTAATTCGATGGAAAGTCCATCAATGGATTCACCAGATACCATATCTTTTGCCACAGAGTCCATTCAATAACCTATGAGTGAACGGTTTCCTTTTTTTTCTTTTTTTTTGGTTTTGTTTAGTGTTGTTTAGTGTTGTAGTTGTGTGTTTAGGGTTCATCCGCTATATGTCCACTTATGAATTAGTAAATGTTGAAAGATGTGATTGTCATATTTAGTGCTCTAAAATTGTTACATCAGTTTAAATTGGGCAATATGATCATATTTATTTGATGTTTAATCAAATTTGAGTTTGTACAAGTGAAACGGTTGTCAAGTGTGTAGTGGATGTTTATATGAAAATCATAAATAAAGTTTGGAGAAAAAAAAGGAATGACAGAAAAAGTTATGGAGGAGAAGGCAGTTCTGGTCGGGATCTTTAAGCATGCTAGGGTGCTGTTTACACAGCATGCAAGGTTGCGGGGAAGGCATGAGTTGTTCCACCCCCAGTTCTTCTTCCATGATAAAGTGGACATCAGAATAGGTGACACCTGACAGGGCCCATATTTTGTCCTGAGCTGAATCTATGCCTCAAGCTGCCCGTGCCCCTTCTCTAAGATGCACAGTGTCCCTTTGAAGGGTACTTCTGGATGCATAGTTTGTTGTGCATCCTCTGCATCGAGATGTTTGGAGTGTGGAGTGTGGGAGCAACTCTGACAGGCCCGGCTCCAGGAATTTTCATCTGGGTGGGCCAGGGTTGTGACCGGGGGGCCCACATTCCATTGGGTGTGGGGCTAGGAGTACCCTATTCAAAGTGCTGGCCTTGATCCAGATTTCGCAGATCTGGAAAAATACATTTGCACCCCTTGATAAAAAAAGTACATAGCAAAAGAGAAGCAAGGAAAATAGTGTTGCAACATCAATCTACCTGTCTTCCCTTCCCATCTGCTCTCCCCTTTCTGTTATATCTGATCCTCCTTTACCTTTCACCTTCCAGGCACGTTTCTTCAGCTGCCCTAATCACTGTTCCCATTTACCTACCCTTTCACCTGTTCACACCAGCACCCAGCATGCATTTCCTGGCCTGGTTTAGGAGAACTGAGGGTGATGCCTCCTCCTCTTCCTCTGAGAGGGCTGAGCAGATGGTGTCTGGCCAACAATACCTTCCTGAGCACTGTGGCTATTCCCAGCAGGCCCCGGAGGGGATGCTTGTGCTTGCTCCATCCTATCATGAAAGATAGACCCCCCCACAATGCTGAAGCAAGGAATATGAGATTTTTTTTTCTACAAAATTACATTTTTTTCAAACTTCTTTTATTTCAAGAACAGAACATACCATGCCCAATCAATACAGGTAGTCTTGTTGATCTTAACAATATTTAGAGCACAGCAACATATCCTCCAATAACATACACATGTATACAATCCTCCCTTGACCCACCCATTCCACAAAGGCCCCCTCCTTTCCAACTGAACCCCTACAGTAGTCCTATTCTGAATGTCTCCCATCAATGATTCATGTCCAAAATTCAATTTTAAACACAAAATGTTATTTTTTTGTTGCATTTTTGCAGCACATTTTAATTGAGTTGAGAGTGCAAGGCTGTGCTAGGGTTGTAAGGGCTATATCAGGAGGTAGACGGTGTTGGTTGAGGGGTTTCCAGCCTCCTGGTATTGCTCCTGGTGGGGTATGGCATGAAGGAGCGGGTCTTGCTCCCCTGCCATGCCTCTACATCATTGTCTGGTACATACTGGTTATAAAATGCAACTGTCCGAGATAACTATTTGTTTGATGTATTTACTTTGATTTGGTATTGAATGACACAATTTTGTTCAATAAATGCGGCCTGGATATTTTCAAAGTTAGATGTGTGTGTGTGTTTGTGTTTGTGTCCTAATGACTGTGCTGGCCATCTATGAAACCATGAGTGAGGTTTTTTGGAATAGCTTATAATGCGAACTGAATCCCTTCTAGGGGCACCTAATTTTAACAGGTAAGGCATAGTGAAATTAAAAAATATGCTCAGGATCACACACTTTAGTTAAGTGGTAAAGCCATAATTTCAGCATAGCCTGAAATTTAGATATTTGACCACACATCTGCAGAGCTCAAGTTGGTACAAATATGTGTTGAAGGTTGGCTTTCAATAACTAAAATAATACTAAATGTTATACATATTACTTTAAAAATGCACAAGTCACATGATAAACCAACTTGAAAATGTATTCATCACTGTAGAAACATGTTGATGAAAAGATTAAGGTGGGGCATTTTGTTTTGAATCCTAAACTGCATAGAGTAGAATCTCCTGTTTGCACTTAATTTGCAAAAGGGGCCATTCATTAATTTTAATTGTTTCCACCAAGTACTGGAAAAGTAAAGAATAAAACAGGTGAATATCGCCTTTGCTCTTTACTTTACCACTACGTGTCTGGAAAAGTGTAAATCACTTCTACAATTAATGATTGTGGGAGTCATCCACAATGGATTCCTTTTTACTCTGTCCGCTTTTACCAGGCGTAAAAGTCAGGCAGATCTCATAGGAATCCGTTGGTTTTCAGCCAACTTAAAAATACATGCTGGTGGAATGCCAATCGGTTTCGGCAGGGGGCCCTTGTTAAGTCTGATCTCCTCTCCAACTTTACTTTTCAAATCATACAAAATCCTGCAGCTCATACAAAGTGGAGTTAAATGTATTTAGCGCCACTTCTTCCACTCCGCTTGACCTGGAAAATAATCCCCTATGACTGTAGCTTTATTTTCCCCATCCTGAATGGAAGCCTACAAGCTCCAGCATAGCAATCAATGAGAACTTACAAAAAATCTCTTACAGACACAAAGTGAAATGAAATGCATGTCAAGATTATTGTTTCACAAAGCTTGTTCTGTATCCCCTTAATTACTAATCACCCAACAATCACACTTAAACAGCTTCTTAAAACCCTATATATTTTTTTTAAGTGCCACAGCAATGGTCACTGCATTTTTACCTTTTCTCATCTCTGATTTATTTATTTATTTTAATTTCTAAAGCACTAGGACAATGGCCCGGAGGCATAAAATCGCTGACATGACATACAATAAAAAACATAAAGCTCAGCGAAGCCTAAGGAGAAACCTGAGAGAAACTAGTGGAGGTCAAGGGTCCATTTACTCAAAAGGCAAGGCTTTCAGGACACGTTTGAACCTGGGAAGACTGGCACACAGCCTCAAATCGGGCGGGAGAATATTCCCCAAATGAGGAATTGTGGCTGGGAAGCATCCATTTTGCACCTGTACCAGTTTAGCCTTTGGGGTGAAAAGCAACCCTGTTTTATTGGATCTTAGATTACGCCTGTTAGATAGCCACTTCAACTGTGCTGCCATATAAAAAGGGCTTATTCCATACATGCAAGCCTGTGAAATGCAAAGGGTACGAAACTTGATTCTCTTTGTAATGGGGAGCCAATGTAATGCTCTGCTTGCTGTTGATACATGATCTGTTTTACGCATCCCCATAACGACCCTAACTGCGTTGTTCTGGACAACTTGCAGACGATTGAGCTCTCCTTTGCCTACCCCAAGTAGACTGCTGCCACAGAAGTCCGGGCGGCTCCCAATGATCGCCCTGGCTAGGATGGCACAACTGGAGGGCTCAAGGAATGGCCTGAGTTGTGCCAAAAGTGTAATGTAGTATGTTGAGTTAGACACTAGGCCGCTAATATGGGACCTCATTGAGAGCTCTTTCTTGGTCAATAGTGACTCCCAAGGTTTTTATTGTTTTTTCAAAGTGGGGAGCAGACAGTCTGCGATTTGAAAGAATTAATAGGACTGATCAAGCTGGTGTCACTTGGGGCCGGTGCCCAGGATAGTAATCTCAGTTTTTGAGTTATTCAGGTCTAGGCCATTATGCAGCATCCAGAGCTGGATTTGGTTGTATGTGGCATTAATGACCTCAGTGTCTTTGGAGTGGTCACCTGATAAAGTGAAAAGACACTAAGTATCAACAGCATGTTTGGCATAGCACCTCCTGTTGTAAATAATCTGCCTCTGAGATATGTTAAAAAGATACAACTTCAATGGTAGGGCCTGTTCAGCCCTGGTGTTTGCATGTGAGGGGTGAGGGTAGAGCAGGGGAGGGGCATTGGCATTTGTCCATTGTCTAAATGTTAAATCCACCTCTGATTGCACTCTTTAGAAAATATTGAAATACTGATTTTAGTTATAAAAGATAAACACCTATTATACTTTGCCCGCAACATTATATAAAACGCTCTTCTTTCTTGTTATTTTACGGATGTTCATGTGTCATTTCTGGCACTGCCTAAACACCCAGCACCCAGGATTTACATCATACTTTGCAAACTCTGTAAAGTTACTCAAACAGATTGAGGTTATGAAGTCAGTACTTATCAGTTTGAATCATGCAACGTTCTGCCAGAGTAGACTAGGCTTCCAAATAAAAATACATTCTAAATACATTCTATTTAGGTCAGAATCCCATTGGTAAGTATGCATGAGAAGATCTGAAACTGGTCAATACGTGCCAATCTAGCCTAATAATTTTCAGGTAGGGACTTTTTGGACCAGCTCAGTGCAGCTTGATTCCCAAGGCGTAGCCAGCAAGACACCCACATCTGGGCATATACATGTTCACTTAGGAAGACAAACGGAAGCCAACATGCATTGGCAAAGCCAACGGCTTGGTCTTTTGATTAGGCATGGATAGGCATTTGCCAGACACTGCCATAAGGGCACCACATAAGGGTACCACCTGGTCATAAGATGGGAACATCTGGAAAATGGTGCCAGTAACTGGGCATATGATGGCATTGCCTGGCAAATGTCTGCTAATAGCTATACACAAGCCAAAATGGATGGAATGTGATTGCTTGTTTAAGACAGGACTTCATTGCAAGTCACAGGGGCATTGACAAATATTATGCTTATAAAATCAACTGGCTGAAGACACACATTAAGAGAATTTTATTACACCAGGAGCTTATTTTCAGAGGCAATTAAGTAATTAAACACTGAAAAGAATGCCTAGATATAACACTGGCAGGCCCTATACTGCAACACGTTCGGTGTTACTTTCTTATAGAGCTTGCTCAAAGAGTTCTAGAAAGGTTAGGTTTTGCGGTGACATATTAACACAGCCATGGCTAGTCATTAGGTGGGTAAATGACCAGACACTCCCATAGGATGTGTGTTTCTTCTCACATTTTATCGCAATCCTATCTGTGTTCCACTCCATGCGCTCTGGTTGTACTCAATTAGAACCACCGTCATTGCTCTGGCCAGCCTTCCATACCATTGTTTGCATATCAGAAGCCCGTCCCAAACTTCTAGACCATAGGGCCTAAAAATCCATGTGGTTACTTGTGTTCCAGTGAAGATGGAAAACTGCCTAACAATTGAGACTGAACTGCACCAAAAGTAATTTGCTAATGGCACAGACTGCAATATTATGTCATGGAATATTGCGCAGAGCAACGGTAGTGGTAATGTTTAATTCAAAGCCGTGTATCTATCACTTTTTGATTTTACTACACTCTCCCCTCCAGAATTACATTTTTGTTACTACCAACCTTATCTTTTCACTTATACTCAAGTAGTTAATGCAGCAGAATATATGCTTTGAATGTAATTTGTAAGGACCCCCAGTCAGTTGACGCACCTTGCGCAGAAATCTGTGTTCAAGCAACTTACCTGTCATTTATATTGTTTGATATAGTTAACCATTTTATTAAGCATGATGTGAAAAACCTCTATATTCCCGCAAAAAATAAACATACCTTCAAATACAGAAACCAACATTGTGACTGTAGGTTTGAGAAAATTGTTGTAGGCAGCCTGCTTGAATACGTGTGCTACCTCACTTAGAAGTGTGCATGGCCCTCCATCTCTCTGATTATTTGTACTTTCATGGCTGTGGGGCATAAATCATTGTCTAGGACAATAAAACAAATCCTGCAGTTCAGCCTCTCAGAATGATATGGGAAAAGATCATAAGGCCTGCCAAACTGTCTGCCCATGTCGCCCCTAAGGTTCGAACTCGGGTTGAAATCCCTGGAGCAACAAGTAGACTGGAAATTGATTTCACTCTATAGGCTGATAAAAGAACCACAAGAAAACTCGCTATATGAGGATATAAAACTCCAGATGCAAATGAAGAAGTCAAAGATACTTAAACATCTAGAAACAAAAGTTCTTAAAATTCTGTTGGCAGTGGACATATCAGTAGAAGTATTGATGGCTAATCCACTGAAAGCAAAAAAAGAAACAGAAACACTGGATTGGATTAGAACAGGGACAAAAATGAGACGCATAAGACCTACAAACAGCTTTCTCATAGTGGAGAAAAAGTTGGGACAATCGCCAAAATACTTACAAAAACACCCAAATGGGGAGTCACGAAATAGATTTCTCAGGGCACGCCTAAATCTAATCCATACAGGAGAAATTTTAAGCATCCGGGGACTACAACATAAAGCCGTTACCCTGTGTGACACTTGTGCAGAACCATCCAAACAAAGCCTAAGTCACTTGCTTCAGGAATTCGAAGGGACCTGGATGTAAGAGTAAGCAATTTCTCTAAATTTGTGTCATGATCTCTGCTTCCAAAAGGTCAGGGTTTTCCCAACTCCCTTGGAAGCAGATCCATAACCCAGGTTCCGAGTGCCAACCAGTCCCAATTGGGACCTTTTGGACCCAGTCCTGGCGCCAGTGGCACCAGGCTCATAAATATGCCCAGTCCCAGCGCTGGAAGCGCCGGGCTCATAATGCTTGGGTGGACTTACCTGCAGCAGACCATGCTGCTTACTTGCCTGCCTGTTGAGCCTCTGATCCTCTTCTGTTTGGAACTACTTTTCCTGTTGGGTGGGGCAGGAGCCACTCCCTAGATTCAGAACACTGGAACTCTTCTGGAAAGCAGGAACTCTTTTCTTACCTAGGCGTGGCTGTGGAAGGAGACACCTAAGCACTACAGGAGGCTATTTAAACCACACCCGATGGATGAATCTTGCTTTGCGTTATTCTGCATCCTCAGCAGCAGAACGCTCATCGTGTCTTCTGCATCTGATCCTGGGCCTAAGGAAAAAGGCTTACCATCCTGAATCCAGTCTTCAGCAACACCTATAAAGACAAGAAAGAACAGGTTAGCATTACGGTCTTCAGTGACAGCTCTTCACTTACCTGGTCCATCGGCTGTCACCAACGCCTCGCGCTGCATTCCGGCATCTGAAAGACAAAGGCTTACCTACTCTTTGTGCGCTCCGGAGGTCTTCACACTGCATTCCGGCATCTGAAAGACAAAAGCTTACCAACTCTTCGCACGCTCCGGAAGCCTTCGGCGCTGCATCCCGCATCTGAAAGACAAAACAAGGTGCGTTTAAAGACATTGGGGAACTTTAATACTCACGTGCCATTACTCCTTTCCACATCTAACCCAGTGGGTATTCCGGCATCCTGCAGCCGCTCCGAACTTGTACCTGCAAAATAAAAAGACAGTTAGAGTGCATCGTGAAGCAGGCAACAAGCGCTTACTTACGTGCTTCCAGGCGCTTCTATTCATCACACGGGCTCCATCTTCAACTCACTTCAGCCCGTCATCCGCCATCGCCGGAACCCTGCAAAACAAGAAACATCATTACTAAAGACTTTAAAGACATTAGAATTACTCGAAACTTACCGTTCGTGCAGTAAACGACGGACAGCAGTCCTCTGAAGTCAAGAGGCCTGCTCCCCTTATCCAGTGAAGAAACTGGTTACAGCACCCTGCCCCGAGGCAGATGGAGAGCACGGCGTTCACTTACCTAAGGTGAGAGCGTTAACCTTTGGGGTTCTACAGGAGAAGAGAAAGGGAAGAAGAGAGAGACATTCAATAACCCAGTTCCTTAATCCCATATTTTCTATCTGCAGACATCTTACCCTTCGAGTTAGACATACAGTGCACAGAGGTCCAGCCCAAAGAGCCAGCCGTGTGTTACACATCACCTTTGAAGATACGGTATACGCCCAGTCAAGACCGGCGCATCTACGGGAATCAGGTGAGCGTTACAGAACGCAAAGCCTACCACAAAACTCCCGTCCAGGCGCTATGGAAACCTCGGATACCGACCAGCTAGCCCAGTTACTTGGGGAACTAAGGGCAGAAGTGCATGCAGCCCGTCAGGAAACAAACGCTCTAAGAAGGGAACTGATTATTTCCAAGGAGCGAACAGATGATCTCGCTAGACAATTGCTACAGTCACAAGCCGGACAGACCCCGTTACCCGCATCTGGGGGAAATCTTCCTTCTACATCCTCTATGAATCCAGTGCAGATCAACCTACCTGGGAATGTACCTCTGGCTCCGCCCGAACGATTTTCTGGTGACCCAAAGAGGTTTGCAGTATTTATCAATCAGTGCCGGTTGCATTTCTTATGCCGGCCAGCAGCCTTTCCAACTGATCAAGCTAAAGTAGCTTTCGTGCTTTCATACCTTAGTGGCAATGCGGCAGACTGGTCGATCCCTCTAGTAAATCAATATGATCCGGTCATCCATGATTTTCAAGCTTTTCAGCTCAGTATGGAAAAACTGTTCGCAAGACATTCACAGGGGCAGGCCTTGGACAATGAGCTTCTTTCGTTGCGACAAGGTAATCAAGACCTTTTGGCTTATATTGCGTCTTTCAACAGACTGATAGTGGAAACTCAATGGCCTGAGGACAAAAGGATTACGCTGTTTTATAGAGGTCTACGTGGAGAGCTCAAAGATGTGTTAGCCCAAGTAGTGAATCCCCCACAAGATTGTTCGGACTATATAGACTTAGTCGTTCAAATAGATCACAGACTGCAGAACAGGAAGGCCGATCGTTCCAAGTTTGATGCTCGAGTATTTTCCAAACCGCCAACTCCTTCCAAAGGAGTAGACTCTGGGGAACCCATGCAAATAGGGGGTCTGAAAGGTCCTCTAACACAAAAGGAGCGGGAAAGGAGAAAACAGTTGCAATTATGCCTCTATTGCGGAAACTCAGGGCACTTTCTTCGAGACTGTCCGGTGAAACCTGCCAAGAAGGCAGTAGGAGCTGCAGTTACCAAAGTTACAAACTCTGAGCAGGGAAACGACCTCACTCGACAAGAATAGAGGTACTCTTGCCGAGCGTGAAAACCAGTTCCGTGACCTCGCATTTCGTGATACCTATGGTCCTCATTAGCCCTGATAATCCGGTTCGATTACATGCAATTGAAGCTTACGTCGACAGCGGTGCCATCGGCAATTATGTGGATCATGAAATGGTTTTGAGGATGAATCTAACTCTTTGTCCCAAGGCTGTAAAGGACGTCATTACTACGGTGGATGGTACGGAGATAGCCTCCGGGCCAGTAACGCATACCACTCAAGAGGTGACGCTAGTAAGTCAAGATGGACACCATGAGAAGATCGTGTTCGATGTGATCAAGGCCCCTCAGTTTCAGATTATTCTAGGAATACCTTGGTTAGAGAAACACAATCCTCTGATCGATTGCCGAGCAAGAACGGTCCAGTTTCCAGAATGTGTCTCTACTTGTCACCCTCCACCTGGTGTTGCACTGGCAGCAATTTCTTCAGAGACTCCCCAGTTACCTCCCGAATACCTAGAATACCAAGATGTTTTCCGGAAGGATCAGGCTAACTCTCTACCTCCTCATAGGTCTTATGACTGCCAGATAGACCTGATACCTGGATCTACTCCTCCTTGTAGTAGAATTTATGCCCTCACCGAGCCTGAGAACCTTCACCTTCGACAATACCTGGATCAATACCTGGCAAATGGGTTTATTCGTCCTTCCAAGTCCCCTGCTTCTTCAGCTTTGTTCTTCGTTCCAAAAAAGGAAGGAGACCATAGAACTTGTATAGATTATCGCTCCCTGAACCAGATCACCGTTAAGAATAGATATCCGTTACCTTTGATCCCTGAACTCCTGGACCAAGTCAGAAAAGCATGCATATATACAAAGCTGGATCTTAGAGGAGCTTACCACTTGGTACGAGTAAAAGAGGGCGATGAATGGAAGACGGCCTTCCGCACCAAGTATGGGCTATTTGAATATCAGGTCATGCCCTTCGGACTTTGCAATGCCCCGGCCGCCTTTCAATATTTTATGAACGATGTCCTCAGAGAGATCATAGATGTGTGTGTTGTTGTTTACATTGACGACATCCTCGTTTATTCTTCATCGGAATCTGAACATCGGAAACACGTGAAAATGGTCCTCGAAAGATTGCGTCAACACAAACCTTTCGCTAAATTGGAAAAATGTGTTTTCAACGTGACTGAAGTTGAATTCTTGGGATTCATATTATCACCTGGCGGAGTGCGTAAGGATTCAAAGAAGGTCGATGCAGTTCTCAAATGGCCATCACCATCCTCCGTAAAAGGTGTGCAAAGCATGTTAGGCTTCGCTAACTTTTACCGCAGGTTTATCCCCGAATTCTCTCGAATAGTCCAGCCCATCACTGCCTTGTTAAAGAAAAATAAACGTTTTGAATGGTCTACCGAGGCGGAACAAGCTTTCCAGGATTTGAAGACTAAATTTATCTCTGCACCAATCTTAAAACACCCTCGCCCCGAACTCCCCTACATCGTGGAAACTGATGCTTCAAGCCTTGCCATGGGGGCAGTTCTATCACAAAATGACCCGGTAACCAATCAGTTGCATCCTGTGGCATTTTGGTCCCGCAAATTCTCGCCTCCTGAAATCAATTACACGATTACTGACAAGGAACTTCTGGCTATCAAGTCTGCCTTTAAGGCTTGGCGGCATTATCTGCTGGGGGCCCGACACACCGTTACTGTGATTACGGATCACCGAAACCTGCAATATTTGAAAACCGCAAAAGCCCAATCCTCTAGACAACTCCGTTGGGCATTATTCTTTGCTGAGTTTGACTTCATAATTACCTATCGACCTGGTACAAAGAACGGTAAAGCTGATGCCCTTTCTCGGATGGGAGTGGAAGAACACTTGATCAACCCTAAACCTGTACCAATCATTCCCGAACAAAGAATTCTGGGTGTAATCGCCACAGAATCCATAGAGGAAGTTAAGGATAAAGCCAGGCAACTTGTAACTCCAGCAGACATACAGAATTGGCATCTGCAGGGAAAGGACTTTGCAGTAAAGGACAACTTATTGTATTTCCAAGAACGATTATACCTACCCAGCAAAGATTTACAGAAAAAAGTAATCTCTTGTTATCACGATTCTTTAATGGAAGGACATCCCCGTATGGCCAAGACCTCAGAAAAGATCAAGCGCTACTTCTGGTGGCCGTCTTGAAAAAAAGATATCAGAGACTTTATAATGTCCTGTGGAGTATGCGCCCAAAACAAGAGTCAAAAGGAAAGACCAGCAGGCCTCTTACGCCCTATTGACATCCCACCTCGCCCTTGGCATACGCTTTCTATGGACTTCATCACCGATCTACCTCCATGCTCCAGATACAATACGATTCTAGTAATCGTGGACTTATTCTCCAAGATGGCGCATTTCATTCCGCTCAAAGGCTTGCCAACAGCAGCAACTCTGGCCCGAGAATTTCTCGAAAACATCGTCCGACTGCACGGTTTTCCTTCGGTTCTAATTTCGGATCGAGGTAGTCAATTTATTTCTCATTTTTGGCGAAGTTGCTGTCGGTCAGCTCAAATTGATGTGAGACTATCGACCAGTCACCACCCTCAGACTGACAGACAAACCGAGAGGACCAATCAAACTCTGGAACAGTATTTACGCTGCATGCTGCAACAAACTGAAAAAACTTGGAAAGACATCCTTTGGATAGCCGAATATGCCTACAATAACTCTGTCCATTCGGGAACTGGGAAAACCCCGTTTTTTCTTTTGTACGGCAGTCACCCTCGAACCTCGGAGTTGTATCCCCTCCAAGATCTTGAAACACCAGGAGTAGACTACCTGCATTCTACAATCACCCAAGCCTTTAAGGAAGCTGTTTCTCACCTTCAAAGGGCTAAAGAACAATACAAGAAAGGAGCAGATCAACATCGGAAGGAAGCCCCTCAATATCAAGTAGGGGATCAAGTCTGGTTATCCACCAAATATCTACCTCTAAAAGGGCCACGCACATTCAACCCAAGATACCTTGGTCCCTATTCCATCACTACCATAGTAAACCCAGTAGCGGTCAAGTTGGACTTGCCCCCGCACATGAAGATACATCCGGTCTTCCACGTCTCTCTATTAAAACCCGTGCAACCTCAAACCCGACTAACTAAATCTCCAAAACCTATCCTAGTTGATGGAGAACTCGAGTTTGAAGTCAAAAGCATTCTGGACTCCAAGATCTCCAAATCTAAACTATTTTACCTAATTGACTGGAAAGGCTACGGCCCCCAAGAGAGATCCTGGGAACCTGCTGAATATGTCCACGCTCCTCGCCTAATCAAAAGATTTCACCGAACATTTCCTGACAAGCCAAAACCCCCGGAGAAGCCCGGTTTGGGAGGGGCCTTGAGGGGGGGTACTGTCATGATCTCTGCTTCCAAAAGGTCAGGGTTTTCCCAACTCCCTTGGAAGCAGATCCATAACCCAGGTTCCGAGTGCCAACCAGTCCCAATTGGGACCTTTTGGACCCAGTCCTGGCGCCAGTGGCACCAGGCTCATAAATATGCCCAGTCCCAGCGCTGGAAGCGCCGGGCTCATAATGCTTGGGTGGACTTACCTGCAGCAGACCAGGCTGCTTACTTGCCTGCCTGTTGAGCCTCTGATCCTCTTCTGTTTGGAACTACTTTTCCTGTTGGGTGGGGCAGGAGCCACTCCCTAGATTCAGAACACTGGAACTCTTCTGGAAAGCAGGAACTCTTTTCTTACCGAGGCGTGGCTGTGGAAGGAGACACCTAAGCACTACAGGAGGCTATTTAAACCACACCCGATGGATGAATCTTGCTTTGCGTTATTCTGCATCCTCTGCAGCAGAACGCTCATCGTGTCTTCTGCATCTGATCCTGGGCCTAAGAAAAAAGGCTTACCATCCTGAATCCAGTCTTCAGCAACACCTATAAAGACAAGAAAGAACAGGTTAGCATTACGGTCTTCAGTGACAGCTCTTCACTTACCTGGTCCATCGGCTGTCACCAACGCCTCGCGCTGCATTCCGGCATCTGAAAGACAAAGGCTTACCTACTCTTTGTGCGCTCAGGAGGTCTTCACACTGCATTCCGGCATCTGAAAGACAAAAGCTTACCAACTCTTCGCACGCTCCGGAGGCCTTCGGCGCTGCATCCCGCATCTGAAAGACAAAACAAGGTGCGTTTAAAGACATTGGGGAACTTTAATACTCACGTGCCATTACTCCTTTCCACATCTAACCCAGTGGGTATTCCGGCATCCTGCAGCCGCTCCGAACTTGTACCTGCAAAATAAAAAGACAGTTAGAGCGCATCGTGAAGCAGGCAACAAGCGCTTACTTACGTGCTTCCAGGCGCTTCTATTCATCACACGGGCTCCATCTTCAACTCACTTCAGCCCGTCATCCGCCATCGCCGGAACCCTGCAAAACAAGAAACATCATTACTAAAGACTTTAAAGACATTAGAATTACTCGAAACTTACCGTTCGTGCAGTAAACGACGGACAGCAGTCCTCTGAAGTCAAGAGGCCTGCTCCCCTTATCCAGTGAAGAAACTGGTTACAGCACCCTGCCCCGAGGCAGATGGAGAGCACGGCGTTCACTTACCTAAGGTGAGAGCGTTAACCTTTGGGGTTCTACAGGAGAAGAGAAAGGGAAGAAGAGAGAGACATTCAATAACCCAGTTCCTTAATCCCATATTTTCTATCTGCAGACATCTTACCCTTCGAGTTAGACATACAGTGCACAGAGGTCCAGCCCAAAGAGCCAGCCGTGTGCTACACATCACCTTTGAAGATACGGTATACGCCCAGTCAAGACCGGCGCCTCTACGGGAATCAGGTGAGTGTTACAATTTGTGGACAAAGTAGAATGGCTGACTTCAGAACATTTTTGGAACTTGCTGATTTCGGGACATAGTACTGCTATGCCACAGCAGTCGGCCAGGCCCTAGCAAAAATTGGACTGTTCCAACAGGAGATTGACACACTGCAGACATAAACCGCAGGTGGAAGTAAAAGAGTCATGGGGATTTTGAGGTCTGATCATTATTTATGACTTTATTTACTCGATAGGATTCAATGAATAGAACGGTAATAGCCAAGAAGCAGCGACTGTAGTCATCAAGGCGTGGTTTGGCCGCCTGATTATTCTTTTTTCTTTTTCTTGTTGCTGTTTTTTTTTCCTTCTTTTTTTCTCTTCTTTTTTTTTCTTCCTTATTTTCTTTTGCAATCTATCCGCTGTACTCTTTTCTTCTCTGTGCGGTATTTGTCTGCTTACATTTTATTCTGTATGTTCTTTTAACCAATTTAGCCTTTTCTTTTTTAAATTTTAATGATAAGAAATCTTAATATTATTTTATTTGATAATAACTTTTGAAATGTTGAATGACTGTTTGTAAAGGTCAGAGTTGATCCAAACAAATAAAAAACAGATTTTTAAAAAAGAATGATGTCTCTGAGGTTGCTGATGAATGTTTAGAGTGCCATCCACCCCTCCAATCACTTGGTTACTAGTGGTGTATAACACCACTGACATGGCCTCCTTTCTAGGGGGGACAAGGGCTGGCTCTGGGGGGGCCTGACTCCCCTGACCTCCTGCTGGAGCCAGGCCTGTACTCTGAAGGGGCGGTGTTCACTGTAAGCACTTTGTCACTCAATTTCCCCGGCCACCTTTACCACCTGCACCTCTGTTCTATTATCACTTTCATCAGCATGTTGCTCTGATCACTGTTGCTTCTGCCACTTGATAAATTGGTCCAATCGCTTGATCCGCAAAGCCTCCTCCAAGACGTTTCTGGCATGAGACCGCCGACTGGGAGGGCCTGGTGAGGTATTCCTGATACTACAAACAAACAAGCAGCATGTCAATGTCATAGAAACTGCATTTTATTTGGCAGAAAATACAAAGTGGATGGTGAAGTTTAATGGTGTTTGGTGGAGATTGTGAGGATACCATATTAAAATGATGGAGTGCTTGAGAGACCCGACAGCTGCCCAAGTGCAGATCGAAAGAGGTGGGAATGTGAACATTACATAGATTCCTTTTTTTTCATTCTTCGTTGTGGTTTTTTATTTTTATTTTTAATACAAATTCAATTATACATAGAGAGCAAAATATCACTACAGCTTAAGGTCATACGTGAGCACGTCCAAGAGGCAGCATGGCTAAAATAGGATGTCATATTAAAAAACGTTTTTAAAAAAGCCAGCAATCGACATGCTTAAGACAATGAGTTATTCTATGAATGAATGTAACTATTGCCTGAATAGACATATTTCTAAAATAAAATATGAAGCGCATAATAAAACAATGTCATTAGTTCTTAGCCAATATCCTGAATAAAACCGTCCCATAGGTATGATGAATGTGCAGAATTCAAAGTGGCAGGTGCCAGGGAGAGGGCTGAGCTTAGAAATAAGTCCCATAATTCCAGTAGGATATAAGATTTCAGTGGTTCCCAGAACCCCTGCATGTGCTTGATTCGGGCCTACTGAGAGACGATACGTTTTACCTCATGTAAAGGATGAATATGTGTTTGGCGGTGGGTGAAGCTTTGCTGGGAGCATGTAAGATATGGGGCGAGTGATGAAAAGGAGACGTAGCACCCCTAAAATGATGGTGACTTGTAAATCCTGGTCCTTGGTTTATTTACCATAACAATCTAAATATCTCGGTTTTCAATGGTTCTGCGTTGTTCCTTTGTTCAACAATTCCCCTGGGTAAAGCACACATACACACACAGTACTCTACCCCCATATCAGACGCCTCCAAGTCCATTCAATGCATGTTGGTTTTCAGCCGAGGATGAGACAGGAACGATACAAACTGTACAGCACAGAAACGTCCTGCGCTCCATCTCTGACAGTGCCTATGATGTGAGAGAGGACAGTTCAAGGCGAGGGGTGACTGTTAGTGTGGTGTTGTTTGTAGTGATTGTGCAAGGCGTCCATCACATTCAGCAGCTGTCTGTGGGGGGGGGGGAGCCTTTTTACCTCGGTTGCCAGTTGGGCTGTAAAATAAAAGGAAAAGCGAGTCGAACATCTAGGGTGGGAAGCAAGTTGACCATTTTGTCCAGTGTAAGGAATACATTGAAATGCCTTTGCCAGTTCCACTAAGCACATTGATTGCCTAGGGGGGAGCGAGGGTTGGCGGTTGGGGGGGAAAGGGGACCTGGGGGTTCACGCTGTGTAAATGTATGAGCTGAGGCTGACACTATTTCTAAATCTTTATGTGAGATTTTAGATCTCACAAAATGGATGACCTGCTACATAAACAAAGGTTTCTTCATGCAAATGATTTCTTGGTTGTAGCAAAGGCATGCTATGGGTTGTTGACCTTGGGATGCAAGTGACCTTGATGGGTGTTGTAGGGTGCAGGACCTGCATGTGCTACTGCCCGCCGGCACTACAACGTAGGCGGAGAGTGTAAAGACAGAAATACAAATCAGGAGACTGCAGAGTTACAGTGCAGTAGCCAGTGGACATGCACTCCATCTGCCTTATATCAGCCCTCCCAATTTCCCTATTATAAGAGCAGTATCAGAATGGAATGAAAGATCTCGGACAATCATTCTGGAAATAGAATCGAGGCATACTGAAAAACGGGAAAGCCTGCTTATATTGCACACATATCCTGTATTTATGATTCTCTAAGGACGCGTGTGCATTTTGGAACTGCGCATACCCAAGACACAGGTGCCCCGCACACCAACGGAGTGATAGCTATCACTGCCATGTTACTCTCTCATCCAAATCTAGAAGTTGCCCGAATGTCAATAGGAAATCATTAAAATGTGTTTTCTAGGTTTAGATAATGTGCTTTGGTCAGTAAGACAAGTGTGCCATTCTCATTATGACTACAATATTATCTGGAAGTGAGCATTACAGAAATGAATATTGTAAAATGCGCTAGTTTACAATGATAATACAATCAAATAAAATATTTGGAACAACTTCTTTTGCGAGGAGTCTGCGCCATTTTGAGGATACCGCTGACGTAGGTGCTCTCATTCAAATTTTAAAAACAATGAAAACACAGCACAACACCCCCTCCTTAAGATGCCTGTGTTTGTGCTGCGCGCAATGGCTGCTACAGGAAGATGGGGGGGGGGGTATATGTGAAGGCAGCCTGCAGAAAACACCGCTCCTTACGTCTGAGGTATTCTTTGTTTGCACATCTCCCTAAACAACAGGGGAAAGAATTGTTCATGGCCAGAGTTTTAATTTATTCAAAGCAATAACGCTTCAATGGCCTGCCTTGCAGTTGAGTACATCTTATTTTAAATTATTATTCAGATGATTAGCATTCGATATTTGCGATAACTGCCGAAGTGTTGACATCAAAAGTTAGCAGAGAAGATCTAATGTTCGAGTACACATCCCTGTGCCTACGGAACTGGAGTTCGACGCCACAACACAATTACTAAAACACAGCTAGGCTCAGTGGGGAGCCACAGCCCACCTTTCCCTCATTTCCCAAGACGACTTCAAAGAGAGAAACGGGGGAGGTCAGTAAAGGTCTTGCACTAAACTGTAGATAGGGGAAGAAGAAGCAATAAGGAGAGTGAGTGAAGAAGGGAGAGGGCACGAGAGGGCATTAGATTGGCATATCATACACAGGGTATAATCACTTTATTATACCTGCGCCCGGATACCCACGGGTCTGGTGCGCATTATAAATAAATAAAACAAACAAACAAACTTAATGTGCAGAGAGAAAATGAAAACATGAGCTCTCTGTGGTGAAGATTGAACTCGCAGCTACTGCAGCTCCTCACTTTCCTTATGACGGCCTATCTTCTGGTCAATCAGTTGTGCGTATGAACCTACCTTTGCATCAAGATGCCCTGTGCACTGTGTAAAAAGTGCAGGCATGACAACATCGTGTTCAATGAACCTTGTTGAATGACAAGGTGGCACTCAAGGGTGACAATATAGGCATCCGGAGGATAGCTCAGGGGCAACGTGCTCGATCCCCGGGTCCGCGCTTAGAAACCTCTGGGTATTAAGCGCGTTATAAATACCCTATCATATCCTCACACTGCTTTATTGTCCACATCCCAGGGACATTTTGGAGCAAATATGGTGGTGAAGTATGCCCTCGAAATGGTCTTTTCAGGCCAGAAAAAAAGAGTGATATGCCCAAATGTTTATTTTAACTACAGTAGGCAATTTATTTCAGAAGGTATAACTGTATGGGGTCCCCTGTAACTCCTCATCATGCAATCAATTAAGTGCACTGTTGACAACCAAACAAGAATGAGCAATTACATGTTTCCTACAAAAGTGACAAAACATCATGAATGTTTTTTTTTCAGTGCTTCTTCAGCTGTTTCAGAAAGTTGATAAGTGTCACAAAACCAAGAGGGCTCAACGCCAGGCAGACATGAAGGCATACTAAGGACAGTTTTGTGAGGATCAGTTACAGCCTGCAGGCATAGGCCCACTCAAATGAATCCTTTCTAAACCATCCCCGGTACATGGACATACTATGATGGACGTTTTTAACAATAAACAAGATGGTTTCTAACTCCTGGGTCGCTTCTAAGGTGTGTTAGTAATTATCAGTCCCTCACAGACCAAAGGTGTGCATCTCCTAACACTTCTTTCGTGGTGATGGTTCTGCAGGTTTGTCCTTCTACTTCTCGCCCTAATCTCCTTGGGGGCACCTCATCTGAGCCTCATACCTTGCGTGCACTTGCACGTCAGACTTTGGTAATGGCAGAAGCTGCACTGGGAAATGACAATACAAGCCCCAATGCTTCCAACATGAGGCTGGCAAACAGAGTTTCTCTACAAGGTGGCTAGGTGTATCTTCAACACCTCACTCTCTGAGGGTCCTGACTCTTGTCCCCAACACCCTGTCTGCATCTACCTCCTCGATGAATCTTAGTGCTCTCGTGTGAAAGGGCCCACTCCTGTACCTCTTCTTTCTCTCTCCTTTAAACCTCCTTGATGGTCCTCTTCTTCATGTGTTAGCGTGGTACCTCCACCACTCCTCAACACATATTGCGGATTATGTCTGTTTCTCTTCAGCTTTTCTCTCAACCAGCTATCCAGATCCTTTTTTTCTTAATATTGCCCCAACATCTTCCTGAATATAGTCATCCTTTCCCTCGATACCTCCATTAACCTCCTCCTGAATATACTCTTTCTACTCTCTCCTGATACCTCATTCAAACTTCTTATGAATATACTCTTCCTCCTTTCTCATATCTTCTACAACATCCTCTAGCATACCCTCCTCCTTCTTTCTCCTGATGTCTCCTCCAACCTCCTTCTAAACACACTTCCCCTTTCTTCTGATGTCTCCTCCAATTCTCCCTCATACCTGGTGGGCGGACCGGCACCCGCGAGCAGAGCATGTCGGATGCTCCGGCACCATTCTTAATGGTGCCGGTGCATCCGGCCTTCCCATTCCCATTGAGCCCTATGGGGCTCAAATGGGAGTAGGGAACATTTTTTACCGGTGCCCAGGAATGGGCAAATACCGGGTCCGGGTCCGGCCGGGCCGTAATGATACGGTAATTGCCCATTCCCAGGCGCCGGTAGAATTCGCAAGTTCGGCGGCAGCCTGTCGGTTTTATCGGCAAGGCTACCGCCGAACTTGTAATGAGGCCCAGTGTGTCCAAACCCAAGTAGGTGTCACTCATTTGATCTAAGACGGCCAAGATTTCCATTGTTGGTGTCCTATGCCCTCACCCGTTACTGGTCCTGAACAGTAGTGTCCAACAGCTATTGAAGAGAAATGGTACTCAGGTATGCTGACTTTGTTGATATAATTGCACTGTTGGACCCAGGGCTCAAAGTTGGCCGTAGTGTGTCATCAAACCTAGGTCTTTGGTCAGACCACTGTTGTTTAGGTTAAGCATCTTCAGGTACTTCTGTCTGCGTATTCGAGAGGTCACTGTTTTAAACGATCACTGATAGATTCTGCAATGTGCGCCCATCCTGTGTGAAATGTCGGCCCAACGGTGTGTCTGTTTTAGTAGTGTGTCATCAAACCTAGGTCTTTGGTCAGACCACTGTTGTTTAGGTTAAGCATCTTCAGGTACTTCTGTCTGCGTATTCAAGAGGTCACTGTTTTAAACGATCACTGATAGATTCTGCAATGTGCGCCCATCCTGTGTGAAATGTCGGCCCAACGGTGTGTCTGTTTTGTGGTTCGAGATGCTGTGTCTATGCAGGCTCATCCTTTCATGCATCTCCTTGCAGGCCTCACCTACATATTTTCCTTGCGCACACTTTTTGCATTGGATAATCTCCAGCGTTAAGTACCTAGCGTCTATATTGTTTGGTTCTGAAGGATTGTTATGTCACATCCGGTGCATATGTGTCAGGAGGATTTGCATATTTTGCCGCTACATGGGTACTTTCCAGGCATTCTTTGTTCATGAGCTAGTGGCAATGTACTCCTGGTCAGAGACTGTGCTAGGTTTCTCGCTTGCTTGTGTGCAGTTAGGGGAGCTTCTTTGAAGATGTCTCTCAGCTCATCACTGCTGCTAAATATTGGTTGTATGTTTGTGGTTATTGGGTGTCATTTTTTTTGTTGCAATTTACTAACAACATGCCCAGCCTTTCTTTTCATGTTACCGTGGGCCTCATTATAAGGTTGCTGGTCCGGGAACTACGCTACCATAGTTCCCGGACCGGCAAACTACGAGTTCAGCTTGCGGGTGCCATTGCGGCTGCCAGGTCTGGCCTGGCGGCCATACCGGCACCAGCGAACAAAGCATGTCGGATGCACCAGCACCGTTAATACCGGTGCCGGTGGATCCGGCTTCCCCATTCCCATTGAGCCCTATGCGGCTCAATGAGAATGGGGAAGAATATTTTCTGGCGCCCAGGAGTGGGCAATTACCGAGTCCGGCAAGGCCGTAATGACCCAGTAATTGCCCATTCTTGGGTGCCGAAAAAAAAAATACAGGCGGCAGCCGTGCCTGTATTCCAGGCACGGCTACCGCCAGCTCTCTTTTAGGAAACAGGTTACGAAAAACATTTTTAAAACTTGCTAATATCACAAACACTGTTATTTGGTGAAATTGTTATGTACCAACATAGCATTGGGGTTTGAAAAGGCCCATAAGAAATTGGGGCTTGGGCGGGGAGAGGGGCAACCCTGATGAATTTAGAGGGATAACTTAAATCCCAAATCCCAAACGAGGACCATGATGATCAACTTGTCAAACTGCCTGAGGGTGAAAGGTACCTGACACATGTCTTAAGTCTCGCCAGCTGCTGTTCTGGGATGCAAATGACCTCGTCTACAGAGAAAGACGTTCCCTATTCCTTTTAGGGTATTTCATTTGGTTTACAAAATTAGAAACTAAAAAGCTTTCTTTCTCCTCCAGGGAATGGAACCCGCCTGAATTAAAAGAGCAGCTGTAATGAAAGTGCGCAGTTGCATCAGCAGGAGATGGGTGGCGTGACAGGCACCCTCTTTTAAAAATCCTTATTTGTTCATTAAGTGCAAACAATAGAAGTAATCTGCTCCTGCCGCATGGATGGCCCCTGTCTGTCTGCTTAAGAGGGTGCATCGAATATTGACTGCGAGGCTTAGGATAGTACAGTTCTTCCAGACACTGTGCTCCTGTATATGTTGCATTCATTTTCAGACACTCTCCCTGTAAGGCCTGACCGGGTCAGTGTGGGCAAGCGGCCCGGCTTATCTTCACGGCCCGGCAGCTTGCACGGGGGATACATAACGGAGAGGTTAATGGCGTCGGTGAACTTTAAGCATCGCGCGCGGTTCACAGGCCACCAACATGGCGCGTTCTAATCCTTCCGCGTGTTGAGCACTGGGGTTTCGCCGCAGCTGATTTGTGTCGCATGAATCACCGTGTCTTTTGGGACCCTTCCCCATTTTGAGCACTCGGCTGTCTCCCAGCCCAAAGGCACATTAGCTAAAGAATCATTATAAAACATGTTATTGTGGTTATATAAGTTCAAACTGGTGCCAGGCCTCTTCAAACGCCCGACTTGGTTGTCTTGGGCCCCTTTACCACGCTGCCTCGCCTAACGTTGTCTTCTTGTTTCACGTTATATATTTTACTTTATACTTGTTCCATGGGAAGCTAATGTTGCCAATGTTTGAACGTTGTGAATAATGCTTCTTTTAACTCCGAGTGAAATCATTAAAAAAAAAAGGAAAGTTAGATTATATTTAATACCACATGGGGCAGGATCAGACGTGCAAGGCCACAGTCAATATTTCTAAGTACTGCTTTTGTAATGAGGAAAAATATTTTAAATATGATTGCCAGAGCTTTACCTATGGGATCAAGTTCTGTCCAACATTCCCATTTAGGGCAAATCTACCGTCACTCATCCTCGTTTCATGACAATTTCTGAACTTCAATTAGAGCATATTTTCTTATCTTTAGAGATTCAGAAAGTGTGCATTCGGGCTCCAACCCCAATAGAAGGGCACATTCGATGCCTCGCCTTTGTTCTTCTTAGAGCTTGGAGCTCTCTAGCCAGTCAGCAAGCTTGGAATGGAGGCTCCAACCGCCTTCAAAGGCTGCATTCCAAGCTTCGCGTTGTGATATGTACACACTGGGCACTGGTCCCGGAGACATGGACAAACACTGTCACAGTCCTCTGGAAGGATAGCTTAGCCTCTCGGGAGGATAGCACAGCGGCAACGTGCTCGCCTTGGAAGCAAGACCACAGCAACACAGGTTCGATTCCCGGGTCCGCGCTTAGAAACCTCTGGGTATTAAGCACGTATTAAATACCTCATCATATCACAGGAAGCCCCAGGCGAGGCTGCCCTCCGCCGCCCCCACACGCTCTAATATCATTAGAGCCCTAAGCATAGGGCTCTATTGTGGCTAGGTGACATTCGCCCTCATTAGAGGCCCCCGCCTTCACCTTAGAACCACAGAGTAGAGGCCTCTGGTGGGGACTCTAACGATGCAATAAAGAGAATTCTGATCAATAAATAAATCAACAATTGGATGAATCGGTAAAATAAGTTGATGCAGGTGATGTGACCTTTTCATTCATAAGATACATAAAAGAGGTAGGAATATGGTGTTAGTCAACAAAACGTACAGGCTAAGAAGAGACCCATGTGTGGTCTTGAGAGCTAACAGAAATAAATATGCAGGTTTCCTCACAAAGGCCTCATTGCTTCAAAGTCCTCTATTGTTTTTGGCCTTTTTTAATGCATAAGATCATTTCAGGGGTGCCTCAAATCCCTGAGTTAGTACTTAGTGCTACAATCTCCTTATCCCCATCCCCTTTTTATGCAGCTGAGCACAAATCACAACACATTTTTCTAGCCCCAGATACCAATTCAGTTTTTTTGAATGGTGATGACCTATTTCCTCACAGAAACAAGATTGCGCTCATCAGTCCCCTTTGCAGAGGCGGAATCCTACACCCAGCAACAACAGTTGTTACATTTAATGACTACTGTCCTCTTTCCAAGCAAAGGTTTTATGAATGTATACGGGCCCACAACAAACCCGAAAGGGACTGGGTTCGATTATACCCTCAGATGTGCTCGGGACATCCTCAAAAACATTTAGTGGTGCAGGCAGCGGAGCAATGCATGCATGGTGGCAGTTCGTATTGTTTTTCTCTATTTATAATGTTGAAAGACACATGCAAAATGAGTCCCTGTACGAGGACATGTCCTCCAAGTCATGTCATCTCATCAGTCAGGTTTTTGCCAGGTGATTGTTCTAGAGCAGTCCTAAGAACATTATTCAGGACCAATATATAATAAAAAATGGTTTGACCTTAGGTAGGAATTGTTCCTGAATAATAGGTGTGTTGACCCAGGATTTTTTTGGAGAGCCACCATCGCCTTAATGGGCACAGCTATTTTTCAGTGTTGCCACCATGCATTCTCCTGGAGGAGCATCTTTTCTAGTTAGATGTCAAATGATACCAATGCCACAAGGCTGCAGAGGTCTTTTGTACTTAGAGACTTCAGTGCTTTGCTTCGAGGATAGTTTCTCATAACCCACTCAGAAATTAATCTCTGCCGATATTTGAAGGGCAGAAGAAGAGAGACTGGTGTAGTCATGACTCCGGTACGACGTTGTATATTGAGCAAGCGTTTAAGATAACAACATGCTACAAGGTTGAAGCTGTTTCAGAAACAAAGAGGAGCTTTAGGGACAGTTTATAAACTAGAAATTCATGGTGCTGCTACATTAGCAGGCAGGAGTTCCTTCCTTTCTTCAGGTATGAAAGATTTGCACAGACCAAATACGACTGTCTTACTCCATTAAACTAGAGCCAGAAATGTTTACTCAATGATTCAACATATTTGAGCATGGTGACTGGCATAGGTTTATGCTCAACGGCGGCTCCAGTCTGAAACGACGAAAGCAAGACAGCTTCCAAGTACATTGTGTACCAACCACGCATTAGAGTAGCTGTTAAGATTGAATGATGTTCTCCCATGATGGTACAGTACCATGTAGTAGCAGGGTGGAGTCAAGAACTGGTGAATCATTAATTGAATGAAGATTACAAATATCGTTAAAGAACTGTTTATCAAAGTTAGACATGTCAGACTTGGGTTATACTGTACACCGTGCAGGAGAAAAAGGAGGTCCACATCCATGAAGAGTATTGGGCATGACAGCAAGCTATCATGTGCAGATGTTCCCCTGAAGAAGTTCCTTGGAATTAATTACTATTTGCCTGGAACGAAACATGTTGAGTGTGTTGTAAGCTCCCAGAATCCAGAGGGCGCTGGTAATAATTTCATGCTAAGGTCTTTATCAGAACTAAAGATGGTTTGGTCCGATATCAACATGTAAATGTGGACGATTCTGTATTAGGTTTAAGACACCAAGCTGTGTCTGAGTCATTGTGTACTGTATATTGCACTGTTGATATAAGCTCAAGTCACTTTATGGGCGCACAAGCCTCTTTCACAGTACATTAAATTTGTGTTTGGATATATTATTATATTATGTTGTATCTTGAGAAGTGCAGGTTGCATTTTCCTTCACTCGTAAGAGGTGTATAGTAATAACAGGACACAGTGTATCCTTGAAAAAGTTATTAATACACGAATACCCTGCCTGAACCTACCGGTTACATGGGGGGGGTTCCTATTAGTGTGGTGTTGGCCTTTGTACCAGGGAAGTCCCTCCATCTTGTTATTTACAGTACCCTGGTGTCCCTCGTATCGTTCATATGGTAAAAGAATTTTAAACCACTAGTGGCGTGGCTCTGTTAGAAAATGTGTTTCTGGCCCCTGAGGCTACGACTGCAAGTTCACCACCACAACATTTAAATTAATTATTTTGTTGCTTGATTGGTCTTTTATCAACATTGTGCACTTTTGGCTGCTGCTTTTATTGTCTTTTAACATTCAATTAATATACAGATTCAGCACCAAGAGGCCGGGAAAGAGCAGCAGGTAGGAGCTTCAGGGACAGTCTAGAAACGGCTCCATGTGTTAATATCCCCGCAAAAATATCGCCATACAAAAATATTGCCATATTTTTGCAGCAATATTAAGTCATGGAACCTGCGGGGGACACCCCCGCAACCCCTACATTATTTTTAAAACAGCGGGGGACACCCCCACAACCCCTGCTCCCAAAACCCACAAAAATGATCCCCCACAAAAATATCGCCTATGGCCATTCCAAACGACCATATATACAGCAATATTTTTGGCGGGCATAATATTACCTGATACCCTAGAAACTGGCCCTCTTAATTGGTTACATTGCTGCAGCACTAGGAGGAGGCAAGAACTTTTAAATCGCCTATGGTGTGGCAGCAGAACGAGTGCCCCAATAGTGCACCAAAGCCAAGTTAGTCTATGCTCATTTGAGCTAGGTCGGGCCAAGGAGGAGCCAGAGAAAAAGACATTGACCCTAATATTATGAATTCCGAAGGTAAGGATACAGTAACGGATATAGTGAACATGTTGTCCCCAAATTATTACCTGAATTTAGAGGCTTTAAGAAGGTTCAGGGAGGACACTTTAACAGTGCTTAATTTTTGCTGTAGTTTGCTGGTGGCCAACACCGGCACTCTTTTTTCAGCACCAGCACTCTTTTGAGTCTGCAGACTGCAGCTGAGGTGTAGAGTCCAGACACACATGGACCCGGCCGGTGGCTGCGCCTCGTAGTTGGCATTTTGGGGCGGTGGGGAGTTCCGGCTGCTGCTCCCAGTGCTCTGCTGAGGAGCAGACAGTGACAGTCAGAATTCTCCTTTAAAAATAAATGCCAATAGTGCTATTGAGCACTCCACACACAGTGTTTACTAGCAGGCCAGCTCATCTGTAGGGGCTTGGATGGTAGGGGACGTCACTGACATCACTAGGAGTCGCAGGCTGCTTAAAAAGTGAAAAAAGAGGGTTACAAACGAACTCAGGCAAGGCGAAGCTTACTGCACGTTGTGTGGCTCGGCCTACAGAGAGCCCGAGGATAGATTGCAGGAAATGTACACAAAAACCTGGCAAGGATTGAAGAAACTCACTCACCCTCTTCTGCCCCCTCCCAAAGAGGCCTAGGCACCATAGGTGGGGCAGACATCACTTCACCACTAGAAGGAGGGACACATCTGTGCCTCCATCTTTCCCCGAATCACAAAAGGAACTAGATGAGCTTCTACAGGTGGTGATCTCGGCAGAGGACAGGAACTATAGGCCTGAAAGACCTCCTAATGGGGACGAGGAGGAGGAAGAGGGTCCAGGAAAAAGTCAACATGTCTCCAAAGACAAGTGGGCAGAGATTCTAAAGCATGTGTGAGGCAATTTTCCCAAGGAGAGGATGAGGATCATGGATGACTGATCAGCTAGTGGTGGTTATGTTTGTTTCATGTGTGGTCACAACAACTTTACTTAATATGTAAGACTCTAATTGTGAGGGTTAAAAACGGTTACAGCTGTGTGTGCACGACGCTTGGTCTGTGTGAAGTGAGGACAGCTGGGGTCGGGTCCTGCCGTCCAGGGATACTCACCCAAGCTAAACTCTGGTCACATGCTGTATGTAATGTGCTGTTCGAATGCCAGCATGCCCGGTTCCTTCGCACTTTTGAAGTCTCTAAACTTTGAATGTCAGTGACTTGTGTAATAATGCGTTATTGCACCTCAACGCATTTTATAATTGAGAATAGATTGCAAGAGAGGTGGTATCAGGCTGATGTTCGTCCACTTCCTCGCCCATCGCCTTGGGCTACAATTAACTAAGTGTACTTTGATGGGAAAATTGCAGCAAATCCTATTTACATCTGTCCTGCTCCTTAGGTCATATGATTGATTGATTGATATTTTATTTCTATTGCGGTCGTACACAAGTGTTTCAGAGCGCGACAAGGCAAGGGAGGGGAACAGGGGAGAACAAAACAGCGATCTTACTAGGCCCAGTGACATTGAGAACGCACAAGTGCATGGGAGAGGGGCAAGGGGAAAAGTGCATGGAAGGGGGGATAAGTGGAAAGAGCGAAGCAGAGGAGAAACATATAAATAACAATAAATAAATAATAAAGGCAACAAACAGTGGTAATGCAGCCAGCAATTTGCAAGTGCTAGGTTTAAGGCAGCAGACAGGGTAGGTCTGATAAGTGCAGGAAGAAAAATGGGGGGGCTGTATGGGTACAGATACAGACCCCAGTGCAAGGGGTGGCCCGGAGGCAGTGCGGGAGGGTGGCAGGATGAGCAGGTACCTGGGCCCGAAGGACAGAGGGTGGCCAGGTGCACGGTGCCAAGAGAGAACAGATCAGCAGAGGAGAGGGGGAGCGAAGGCAGAAGAAAAGAGGAAGGTCTTGAGGTGCTTCCGGAACCAGAGATGGTTCTCCTCAAGTTTTAGAGTGGCAAGGAGGCTGCTCCAGAGGGAGGTCCCAGCTGAAGACATAGATCTACACACAGCTCGTTTCTTAGAAAAAAGACTGACCCTGAGGGAGTTGGAGGTAGAGGAGCGAAGAGCTCGAGAGGGGAGGTATTTGCGGAGGGATAGCTGAAGGTATTTTGGACCGAGGCCTCAGAAAGCCTTGTGGACAATGCATAGGGTTTTGAATTTAATCCTTGCATCCACTGGGAGCCAGTGGGGAGATTTCAGAGCTGGAGAGATAACAAGAAGGGAGGTGTGCTCCAATCCATATGGCATTGAGTTATGGGAGTTATGGGTGCCAGAGCAAACGTTAGCAAGGCTCTTTTGAGACACCCCTCTTACTGAGAGAAGCACTACCATTGACTCTATTATCTCTAATGTGTTTGCACACCATTTCTTCGATACCGCTCATGTACCTTTCATTTCCACATCAAATAATTTCCATGTTCTGCAAGGATGCAATGTACTGAAATAAAAAGTGCGCAACTTTAATTGGTCAGGGTGTCAGTCTGAAAAAACCAAACCCCTAACCGTTGTGTTGCCCCCCCTTTTTTTGGGCAAGCACGCTCTCCGGTCTTCAGACAATCTTTGACAATCTCCTATTGGGGGTGTGGATCACTATACCCCCCCTTGACGGCATTCGTATCAGGCCCCATGTGCACTGTGTACTCCTAGATTACGCCTAATAACATACACCATTCTTACTACCGTGGGCAATAACAAATAACACTAAGACACAAAGAAAACACAAAGAATCGATTCAATTATAATACAATGGGATACATTTATTTATATACACACAGCTAAGCATAATGCATAACAATGCAAGCAGTTCTAATGCTATGTCTAATTTGCACCTTTTATACTTCTGGTGCAAAGCTACCATGCAGTAACTATGTAAGCCTGTGCTGCAAGTGTGTGGTTCTAATGAAATCTAATGCAAGCTTTAAGCATCCAATCCACACCATCTTCACACTACACAATCTAAACAATCCCCTGTCTGGTTTCCCCTTCACCCAAAAGAGTGTGTGTGTGGGTGTGTCTGTTCCCCTCAGTTTAGCCTATGCCAACACCATTCTGTTGTCAATCAGTCAGTGGCAGGCCTCAAGACTGCCAACTGCCAAGCTCTCGATCTCATCAGAGCCTCATCACCATCTCCAGCCAACAGCCAGCAACCTCAGCAACCCCTCTGTGGCTCTCTCCAACTCTCTGGTAACTCTCCTTCAGCAATCAACAACTGGAACTCCCCGCAACTCTCTGGCTCTCCCGAACTCCCTCGAACTAGCTCCAGCAAACAACTTCCGATCTCCTAAGCTCTCCTCAGCTCCTCCCCAACAACTCTCTCGTGCAGACTAACTCCAGCCAATTCTAGCCTCCTTGGTTATAGTCTTCCATGACGCACCATATTTCTATAATTACTTGCATTCTAAGAATGTCTCTTTCGGCGTATAGCAAAATGTCTGCCTGTCTGTGTTTGCGTGTTCCTTGCACGGCATGTCCTGTCACTTCGTGTGCTGTCAGCGTGACCCCATATCTCTCTGCCTATTCACTGTTCATACCCATTCTCTCCTTCTGTAGGCTTCTCTCTGCATTACAAAAATGCTCTTAGGCCCCGTCCCTCTCATGCAAAAAGCACCTCTCCATCGTCACTCCCTTGGCGCAGCCCACACCTTTGCAGTCTCTCCGCAAAGCACACCAGCCAAGCTGATAAGATTCCCTCTCGGACAAGAGTTCATGTTATCTGTGTATGTCTGCCAATGTTTACGAACAGTGTACCATAACATTTCTCCGCACTGAGCCCAGTGTGCTTCTGTCTCTTTCCATCAGAAAATGTCTCATAGGCCTCGTGCCTCGTTCTAAATGTAAATGCTTCACAATGCAAGCGCTAACTACATAATGCAAAACTCATTCTAAATGACTCAACATACATACATAACAGTCTCTTCATGTGTCTCTACAAAGCATAACAATGTGTACTCTAAATGTCTCTGCGTGCATTTCCAATATGACAGTGTGTGTGTGTGTGGTGCAAGCAATGCATTTTCTCTCTCAGCCTAAGCGCTATATCTAATGCAAACATAGATGAACAGCAAATCATGGTGAGTATATGTTGTGTCTCTAAAACACTACATGGCTCTTCAAATATGTGCAAGTGTCATTCTATTTCAAATGGCAAAGTGCAAAGTGGCAGCATGTTTCTCTCCTAATGGCAAGCAAAATATGCAAACATGTCAATATATAAGAAGACCCTTCATATAACAGGGCCTATCTCTTCACATGCCTAATATGTCAATCTATAAGCAAATTGCAAATGCATACAAAGGTGACAGTCCAATATTGGATATTGTCTACTTCAGCAATGTACTAATCAGAACTAAACAGAATGCAATAATGGATAGCAATTCCATAGCAAAGTAATGGTGATTCTAACAGTGAGTCTAATAATGGGTAATGGTTCTCTACAGATAGTCTTATGATTTCTAATAATGATAACAATTCCAGGCTTCTCAAGGGAGCCATTAGAAGTCCTAGGGGCTGATATACAAAAGCCTTTTTCATTAGGATAGTCCTTTGAAAAACACTTTGGGCCTCATCACAAGTTGGATGGTGTGGTAAAAATGCAGATATAATAGCGATACCACAGCATCACTGCACGCCCAACTATGAGTTGGGCTGAACGTTGGAGGATTCGACTCCAGCTCAGAGTAATATTATGTAGGCATTGTTTATATTTCAGGCCAGTGTTTCTTTGACTGTAAAGTTCTCAAAATTGCATTTGTACCAAATGGACATTTTCCAGATGTAGACAACATAATGTTTACAGATTGTTCAATTGCTATTATGATTGCATGTGTGTTAGAGTTTTTTCCTAAGACAGATACTTGGCTATGCACATAGTCATTAAAGTATACATTATATTTTAAGAGAAAGTAGTGTCATTAGAATGTGTTGTTTTAATCCAAGGCCACAGTTCAAACAATTCTCTTGCATGCTTTTGTTTGGTACTTTTTAAAAATGGGAGCTTTTGAACAAGTAGGATATGAATTAAATGTCCTTTTTTAATTGAGTATAAAACAGCGGTAACTTGTGCGATAAGAGCAGAATTCTTTTCAGTGAATACATTGACGCTTATTAACTGGTTGACCAAACTTTTTGGGACAGATGTAGGGCCTAATTCATGGAATTGGGCGCAGAAATGGCACAAGGGCCACGCGCCGAGAAGGAACCTGCGTGAGCCGCGGTGCAAATAAAAACATGCGCGGCACGCGTATTCATGGATTTCCAGAGGCATCAGTAGCCGTTGTGCAAGTAACAGCAAGCTGCGCGAGGAACGCCCCAACACTCCTTCCACGCACACCAAAAAGCAAGTGAAAGGCCTAACACGGTGCAAGCCTCTGCACCATCACTGGCCCAGCATCCAGCACCCTCGAGAAATTGCACGCCAACACCACGCAATCCCCGGCCGCACCCCAGAGAAAACACATGTCCCCCCACGCAATCCCAGGCCGAACCCCAGCAAAATTGTGCACCAACACCTTCGCAATCCACAGGCGCACCCCAGAGAAAATGCTTGCCCTCCCACCCAAGCCCAGGCTGCACACCAGCGAAACCATGCGTAAATACCTCGCAATCCCCGGTCGCACCCCAGTGTAATCGCGCGTCAGCACCTCGCAATCCCTGGCCGCACCCTAGATAAAATGCATGCCCTCCCACGCAAGCCCAGGCAGTGAAATTGCACGCTAACACCTCGCATACCCCGGCCCCACCCCAGCGAAATCGTGCGACCGCTCGTAAGTGTAGGCAACACCCGTTTTAAAAACATGATTCCCCCCACACCCTCGGCATCCAGCCTGTCCACATAACCACCCACTGCACATTAACCACTGTAGTGCACACACCACCCCTGGTCTTCCTCACCTGTGACATCCCCTGCATGCAGCCCCCTCCACAAAGGACACCATCTGCAGGCAGCCCCCTCCAGACGGGACACCACCCCCAGCCCCCTCACCTGTGACACCCCCTACAGGCAGCCCCCATCACCTGTGACAACCCCCTGCAGGCAGGCCCCTCCACAAGGGACACCCCCCCCCAGCTCCCATCACCTGTGACAACCCCCTGCACCCAGCCCCCACCAGAAGGGACATCACCTCCCAGCCCCGCTCACCTGTGACAACCACCTGCAGGTAGCCCCCATCACCTGTGACAACCCCCTGCAGGCAGCCCCCTCCACAAGGGACACCACCCCCAGCATCCATCACCTGTGATAACCCCCTTGCAGGCAGCCCCCTCCACAAGGGACACCACACAAGGGACATGCACTTGCACGATCTGAATGACACATGTCCTAGTAAGATAGTTGTCTGTCTTCCCTCTGTTCCCCCTCCCTTGCCTCATCGCGCCTTGAAACACTTGTGTATAGGCGCGTTATAAATGTTATAAATGTCATATCATATCATACCCCCCCAGACCCCATCACATGTGACAACCCCCTTCCGGCAGCCCCCCCTCCCCCCACAAGGGACACCACCCCCCAGGCCCCATTACCTGTGACAACCCCTGGAGGCAGCCCCCTCCACAAGTGACACCACCTCCTGCCCCCATCACTTGTGACAGCCCCCTCCACAAGGGACACCACCCTCCCCAACCCCCATCACCTGTGACAACCCCCTGCAGGCAGCCCCCTCCACAAGGGACACAACCCCCCATACCCCTTCACCTGTGACAACCCCCTGCAGGCAGCCCCCCCAAAAGAGACAACACCCTCCAGCCCCCATCACCTGTGACAACCCCCTGCAGGCTGTACCCTGACATTGTGACAGATCATCACTGCAATGATTGTGTGTTGCGCACCTGGACCACTGTGTTATGACATCAGCCTGAATATCATCAGGAACATGTATCCTGCAAACGAAAAAAGCAGGGGAAGCTGCTGTCTGTCTCCCAAAGGGTAAGGGACGTACCGGGAAAGCTCCTGTACCCACCCACTAGGGTCGGGGACCTGCAGGAGCAGCTGCTGTTGTCCCCCCAGGGTAAGGGACCTGCAGCAGTGGCTGCTGTCATCTCCCCCAGGTACACAGACACGCAGGGGCAGCTGCTGTCCATCTCTCAAAGGGACAAGCACATGCAGGGAAAGCTGTGGTCCCCCCGCCTCCCCAGGTCAGGGAGCTGCAGGGGAAGCTGCTGTCCGAGCATCAGTGGGTGATGCCATGGCCCAGGCCACTATTGGTCCAGCATATGGTGCCCTGAGTGGTCCCAGAAGCACAAGGCCTGCACCGTCCTGCAATAAAGGAAAAGCACGAGGAAAAAGGAAGAGGCTCAGGACACCGCCATGTTGAGGAACAGGAGCTTCAATGATGAGGAACTCCAGATCCTCGTGGACTATGTGGGCGCAGACCACCGTGACATGTTCACCCAGCCAGGGAGCACACAAACACCTGCTCAGCGTATGGTGCATAGGCATCGTGTCACAGATGACAAACGCCTTATGGTATGAGAGGCGCACTGCTTCTCTGGTCATGAAGCGGTGGAATGACCTCAACCATTGCACCAAATCCAAGATGGGTGCCAACCTCACCTCTGCTCTGGCAACTAGAGGGGGGCTACCAGAGGAGCCATGTCATGAGCCAGTTCATTCATGCGGATCAGGTGCAAGGCATGGGAGGCCTGGAAGATTACAAGGTCACTTCCGGTGAGTGACCAAGCTTGTGCATCCTTTGTATGTGGAGGGTAAAAAGATACAAGAAGTATGTTTGTGTTGCACTTGTGCCTGCATTTGAATAACTGCCCTGGTTGAACATTGTCATGGTGTACTGGTTGTGCACAGTGTACTCTAGAGTGAATACAACCCATGTGTTGTACATCCATTGCACATAGCATTGTGAAAGTAGTCCTCACTCACCAGCATACACAAAGAACATTTTGAACATGCTACCACAACGTGGCATCTGGTTAGTATTGACTCTCCTCTGCTAGACAAGTGCTTCTGTCTGAAGCACGTGTTACACATCATGCAGTGCATGGTGTAGATAGTCCATCCACACATGTACATAGGTGGTTCCTTGCTACAGATAACTTCCATGAAGACTACCAGCTGGCCTCACAGTGTGCCATGAGTGACATTGCATTTCTCAACACTGTGCACATCCCTGGTGCAGCTATGGCACTGAGCCCGTAGTCAAATATTAGTCAGGATTCATCCATCTTAACCTCAGACACTCAGCAAACGCTCCATGGGTCCATGTCCCTGTCCCTCTTGTGTGTCACTGTCCCTTCTTCCTATTTCCCAGTGCATATAATTACTCTCTCCACATCACATACCTGGGACTCCACACTCACGCCATGTCAACATTGTTTGCAATCCCTGTGCCAGTTCTACACTGGTGTGGCATATAATTGATGCGCACTTGGCTGTGAATATGTGCGTATGTGTACAGTACGTGTACACATGTAATGTAATAGCATGTTACATAGCCACATGATGATGCCCATTTAGTATGTATTTGTCAAAAATTTGCTGTGCCATGGGCCAGAATTTGCTTTCAGAGAACCATATCTGTCCACTGGCTACATGGTCAGGAACATGGGATGTTGTTGCAAGTCTGCATACACCATGATCTGAAAGCTTCTTGTACATAGTGTGTGTATGCAATTTCTGGCACGGTAACATGCACGGCAATGTGTTGCATGACAACATTGTTATACCAATGTATATTGTCGACACAATTAACATGGTTCTTCATGTCTTTATAGGTCCTTGTGCAGGTGATAAGGTACTAGATGCAGGGGAGGAGATAGATGAGGAACGGGAGTCTGAGTCGGAACACACCACCAGTTGAGGACGTAGTGTGGCAGCCCATGAGAATTCACTGGTGCTACAGTCCATCTGGGGAATGTCTCAGTTCGACACCGACTCCTATGAAACCAGTAGCTCTGGTGCTGAAGTGGATGTCCAATCCTCAATGCTGTCAGAGGTGAGTGCACCAAGTGTTGGAGCTGTTGTTGCCCGTGAGTCTGCAGTGGGTCAGGTGCCCTCACAGGGCCAGTCAGTGGTGTCAAGTCCATCTGTGGCGGTTACAGCTGCAAGGCCACACTCAACACTATTGGTTTCTGGTCCTGGGCCAGATGTCCATGGGAGGGATGCAGTCCTGCAGCCACAGTCAGTGGCATCACAGCAAGGGCCATGCTCCCTTGTGTCAGGCAAGTGTGGGCCCGCATACAAGGTGAACGTGTGCAGCCTGGGGAGACGGTGTGGGAGCAGTCGATGTTGCATGTTGCGCAACAACAGGGTGCTGCCTATGAGATGTTGGCTGAGGACATTGATAGGGTTGCCAGTTCCATGATCCCACCAGAAACACAGGTAGAGCACGAGCTGCAGGCATTGCAGTCCACATGCCGCTCACACAGGCTGCACATGGAGGTCAACAGCAGGAGCCGACGGGCAGATCTGTGGTCTCTGCAGGCATCCCTGCTTGCAGAGGGTCAGGCCCACAGGGAAGCCCTGAGGCGAGAGTTGTTGGCCCTCAGACCTTCAATCGAAGTGCAAGAGGCAGCCCGCAGGACACAGTACCAACAGGAGATGCAACTATTGAGGCAGACCATCTCAGAGGAAATCCATGCATCCTGTGAGGTGTTGCATGGGGACCTCCGAAGCTTCATGTTGCAGATTCATTAATTGGTGTCCCGCCTGGCCGCTGCCACTGAGGACCAGGCCAGGGCACTACGTGGTAAACCTCCCTTACCACTACCACCTTCTGATTCTACCCAGGAAGGTGGTCACAGCAGAGACATGCCTCCCAATCCAAGATAGCTGTGTGGTCCATGAGCGTGTTCTGTGTTGTACATGCAAGCATGCCTAGTGAAGTCAACTAGCATGTTTGCATGGTGGTGCACAGGATGGCATGTGCAGGTAATTATAGTTTTGGTGTTCCCTTGCACGTGTGTGCTGTGTCAATGGTACTTCACAATGGTTATTTTAATGTGTTCTCCCATGTTGTTTCAGTAATCTGTGATGTGGCAGTGACTGCTGTCCCGGGACAGACACCCTGCACTATTTCATGTCCATGCTCCCCATGCCCTCCACCAGACACTGTCCTTCCTGTACCAGATTATGAAACACAGTTCCTGGTGAATGTGACGTGGGATTGACACCACGCAGGCACAGTCAGCAGGTAAGCTTTTGAACTGTCTTGCATGTTGAGCATGCATCATTGGTGTGCATGTTCACTGCATGTGTTGGTTGTCTCATATGTCCGTTGCATGCTGAAATGACGGTATGGTAATCTGAGTGGTGCTCATGTCACGGTTACCTACCTATGTGTATACTTCTATGGATGCATATACTGTGCTATACAGCATGTCATTGTACATCTGAAGACCAGGCTGTGTACTCCTAGATCTGTCATTTCCTTGGGATTCCCTCTCTGTGTATCTCTCTCTTCCTCTCTCTGTTGTCGTACACTGTACTCCTGGACGAATCACTATCAATTTCCATTCACCCTGTGGCACCCTGTGTTGCTCCTGCACTGTGTGTTGTATGCATATTTTCTTCAGTGATCATGTCAGAGCATGTATGTGCATGTTGTTTGTGCTGTTAATCTGCATAGTATTCAATTTAGGTGAAGCGTCTCCCGATGGTATGCATAGTATGCAAGGCAGGGGAGTTCCATGGACAAGTAAGTGCATGGCATTTGCTGACACTTCAGTGGTGTTTGCATGGGAGTGTGGCACTGTGTGTCTTCACTGTGGATTGACTTACCTTGTGGTCCTTGAGGGGGGCATGTTACACATGGGGATAATTCTAATGATGGCTATAGTCATGTTCTTCAGATGGATTTCTGGGGCCACTGTTCACTAATTATGATAACTGTGCTTTCTAACTGTGGTGGGCTTTCATGGTTGTTTGGGAGTGTGTAGCATGGTCAACAGTGTGTGCACTGTGGCAGGCCCAGATGTTTTGGCTGAGGTCTGCCTCATGGAACATGTATCATGTCTTATGAGTGACACATCAGATCCCTAGCAGGGTTTGTGGGATTAGGGCTGTTTGGCACATTTGGCATGTCCAAACTATGGATCAACTATTAGGGTGTGCTACAGCATTGTTGTTTTGTTGCATTGCAGATGTTTTGGCTGAGGTCTGCCTCATGGAACATTTATCATGTCTAATGAGTCACACATCAGATCCCTAGCAGGGTTTGTGGGATTAGGGCTGTTTGGCACATTTGGCATGTCCAAATTATGGATCAACTATTAGGGTGTGCTACAGCATTGTGAAGCCACAAACATGTTGCTATGTCTGATGTTATGTGAGATATTTAGTCTAACAGCACATCAGGTTTCCTGTTGTTAGTGGGTTTTCTTTCATTTCCCATGCATGCGGCACCATGGTGTATGCAGCTTCTAGTGCAACGTGTCTGGGTGCATGGTGGTGCTGCATTGGAATAGATGCAGGATTAGACCATTTCTATGCAGTGACAATGAAGTCTGCATTGATCATGGCCTGGTGGTTAACAGTGTATTTTTAGCATGAATTAATTGTTGGTCAATTTATCACTTTGCTTTGTGTTGTCTGCTTATGTCGTCTATTGTGGCTCCATTGTTGTGCAGCAGTACTTTGGGCAATCAAGCATGGTTCTGGCGGAAGTGCAAGAGGTGAGTGGCTCAACAAGTGCAAAGACATCCACTGTATATTCTGCAAGAACTCCTTCACATTACCTTTGGTATGTGCTCGCAGCACATATGTCTTGCAAATACACATGACTGGCTGAACCGACTAGTGACAGGCTCTTCAAACACAACCCTCCTCACCTCTGCACCCCCTGACACTCACCATCATCATTCTTTATTCTCCTCATTCACTCATGTCTGCCCTGAAGTAGTCAACTCCATGAAGGTGTCATCCCTATTGGTGTACCACTGCTAGAGAGGTATTTAGTAGAGGAAGGATAATGGGAAGGAGTTTCTCGGTCGAGATATCCTTCTTATTGCGGGTTTGAATGGCCGGGGCTAGATTAGGTTTGCAAATTTGAGGGCTAGAATTGATAGCGAAGGTTATTTTGTAGTGGTCTGACCATAGGCAAGGGCTCACAGAGATCAGGTTAAGCTTGCAGTTTAGGTCCGCAACCCAATCGAGTGTGCGATGTTTGATATGGGTGGGCTCTTTGATGTGATGGGTGAGACCAAAGTCAGTTAAAGTGTTTAGGAAGTCAGACGCTTTGTGATCATTTGCGTCTTGGTAGCCTAAATTGAAGTCGCCAAATAGAAGGGTTTGTGAGTTGGGCTTGGTGCCAGAGGCAAGAATGGAAGATAAATCATCAATAAGTGAAGTGATGGGGCCAGGGGGCCTATATATGAGATGCGCTGTGATAGTTTGGTTAGGGGAGAAGGGTATCTTAAAAGATAGGATTTCAGCAGATGGAATCTGGATGGTAGGCATCATCCTGAGTTCAAGTGAACTTTTGAAGATGACAGCTAGTCCTCCAATTGTACAACTGATTCATGTGCCATGATTCAGCACTGTTCCTAGAGACACATTTGCACCCTCATTCACCATGTCTGTCTCACAGCCATCCTGGGCTGGTGCACTCTAAATTACCTTGGCTTGTGCACCATTTACAAAATTGCATGTCCCAATTGGCTCCACTGCAGCCTACTTCTGGCATTCACTCTGTCCTTCCTATATGGGCTCATTCCCTGCCCACTCATCCCAAGGAAGGAATCTTGGATTCATCTTTGACTACCCCCTTCCCTTACTGCTGCATATTCGTGAGATTGTCAAGGAGTCCGACTTGCAGCTCTTGATGCACACAGTTAATGTACACTTCCACAACATCACACAGAGGTGCAATGTTACACGTGCTGTGTTACTCTCCATGCTACACTACTGCAACATCCGACTCCTGAGTGTTCCTTGTTCTACCCTGCGACCCGTACAGCTTACCCAGATTATGTATGCATGACTCGTCATTTTGCCTCAGGGCCAGGGCCATCCTTTCTCCTGCAATATTAATGCTTCATAGGATCACAGACTCTGCACTTATTACATTGTAATACTGGTATATCATCCACAGGGATGTCTGGGTCCCGGTACCATCTTCAATGCTTCCTTATGATATACTACCCTTCTGTACTCCTGCATTCCTCAGGCAACTACTCCCTGTGTGTGAAGCACTTAGGTATTGGAAGGGATGGTGGTGTGCCCATTTGCTATGCGTGATGATTTCTGTGTAATAGACTCACTCTCACCCTGCACATTGAGCAAGTACTCTTTAAGGTCACATTGATCATGTCGTCCTTTCTCTTCTCCATTTCCTTCTCCCACTCTATTCTGTGCTATTGATGCAGTACTGTGCATCATGTCCAGGTGCCTTATGTGTCCTTGGTGCCCCGATCTCCCACATGTATCATGTGAAGTACTGTGTATATAGTGTACTTGCTCACGATCAGCATCAACACGTGACTAATCACTTCCATTAGTGTATTATTTTGTTGCCTTTTCTGCACAAGATGTTCTCCATGCAGTAATCCTAACATTTTGCCTTAACGACATCAACTCTACACTTGCACGTTGTAAACACACACAAGGCATTGTGGCCGTCTCTCCCCTTCCAGTGATTGTCATGATTTCCTGGAAGTATTGATTGTCTGATTGATCTGTGTTAGTAAATCAGTGTCTACATTTACCTGTCCCCAACCTGTTGTCCTGTGTGCCCTTGCAAACTTTTTGGGATATTGGATGTATGCCTGAGCAATGCGCAACACGTGTTAATTGGTAATGTGCTTCCATGACTGTGTGCAGTGCAATGTCCCTATAATACGCAGGTGATGGACTGCCTTATCCAGGCATTGGTAGTGTTCCGAGGGTGTCCCATGTTTTGTTTTGGTTACATTTTTAGCATATGTGGTGTCTTCACAATTTCATGTGGAGTGAAGTGTGCATTGTGTATGTGACAATGTGTAATGATTGTGGATGTGGTGCATGCACATTTGCTGCATGTCATTGATGGGGACAGACAGCGTGTGAGAAATTGTTGGGTGTGAGCGTGTGTGTGTATTGTGTGTGTTTTGTGTGTTTGAATTGCATGCATTGTACAGGTGTTTCTGCATGTGCGAAGGGACACATTAAACTGGCTGAATTGGGACTTGTTGTTTGCATGTGTTTCATTTCGCTGAGGGCTGCCCGTGTGTATTCAAGTATTTTTATGCAGTTATGTGGTACATGACAATGTTTCATGTTTTTCTTTGTCTGCAGATCCTTACGTCTGGTAATGATGGGTATTTCATGTTATGAAATTGAAGTGTCAACTCCATGGCAAGGGTACAGGGAAGATCTTCTTTTACATTGATCGTTATGTAAGGTTACAGTTTTAACCGGCATGTTAGTTGTTGACATCCACCAATGCAACTTGTGTACACTACACCGTGTATTGGGTTCAGGGATCAAGCTATGTTGTGGTTAATCTCATTACTTTCTGCCCACCCATCCCACGCTAAACAGGGATGTGAGCTATCCCCCTGGTGATTCTACGTGTACATGGCTGACTTAGCATGTGTGATTAGCACTTTCACCTCTGGATTCAAGTGTTATGTGGATGAAACAGTACTTTATTTCAGGCTACCCTCAGCCACCTCATCTTCATCACTCATATCTGACTGTCTGTCCACGATTCAGTCATGGTGTGCTACAAAGAACCTCTGCCTTGATGCCAGCAGGACTGGGTTTATTTGCATTGTGGCCCCAGGACCAGCTTTCTCTGTGGCCAGACTCCGTTGGCCCTACAGCCACAACCACCTGCAGAGATATTAATGATTGTAGTCCTGTTTGCCTCAACTCTCTACTTCTCATGTTCCATTTTATTCATCTCTTGAGGTACTGCACCTTTTCTCGCTTTCCCCCAGCAGGTCACTGTCTCCACAGCCTTGATTATAGCCAGGCTGCACTACTTCAACTGCCTCTTGCTCAAGCTCTGTGCTTCTAATCCACACCCTCTGTGACTCATTCAGAACAAGACCGCAAGGATTATGCTTGGCCTCAAGACCGGGCACCACATCTGTCTGCCACTGATTTTCCTCCACTGGCTAGCCGTGGCTAAAAGGGTCGATTCATGGAAAGTATGCATTGTACACAGGGCTTTCTAGGGCCTGTGTACTACCTATCTGCAAATATCCATACCTCAATGCTGTCCCTCCAGAGCCATATCATCATCTTACTCAAACCTTCCTCAAGTGCGCCAGTTCTGGATGCAGATTTTTTTAGGGGGATCTTTATCGTCAGCAGGGGCCCCACTCTGGGATGCCCTTCCTGCAACCCTCTGTTTGGGGCCTCATATACTTAAGTTCCTGGAACTCCTCGGGAGTTTCCTCTTCTACTCTTCCTTCTCTCTCCCTCTTCCCTGCTAAGCGATCCTTCTGCTCTCACTCTCGCCATACTTTTTTCCTTGCAGCTTGATGACTGGCTGCTTCATGTACCTCAGGGTCTCACAGGCCCCTGTAACCGTTGGCAATGTTTTGTGCACTTGCTTCCGGGACCTGAACTAGTGTCATCATCACTGCACTTGGCGAATTACCCTAGAGAGTTGCATCTCTCTGCACTTACCCCCGCCACCACTAACTGGACGCACTTGGACCACCCCTGGACTTGTTCCCACCCTCCAAATACCACTCCCCTGTAAAAGTATTTGCACTTGCTCCTTCTGATTGCAACATGCCTGTACAGCGTCTGTCTGTTCCACCCTGTGCTCGCTCCCTGCATGGGAGCACATTGATGCACTTGATGAAACTGTAGCTTCATCGTCAAACATAACAGTTGCCACCACTGTTGATTGAATGACATTCACAGAGCCGGCCTGGAGTCACTATTATGGTTTCAGTGATTCTAGGGCTCTGTGCGAGTGTTCTTCCCCCCCCCCCTTGTTCCATCCATCCTTGAGCGCTTTGAGACATTTGCCTTCTGTATCAGGCATTTTGGAATATACTTTTGCATGACGAGCCATACCATGACACAGTATAATGATCATTTTACATGACATATGGGATGGGTTGAGTGACACAGAGGTGACTTAATTGAAGGTTTGGCATGTTGGCCGTGGTGTCATTGTGTTTCTTGTGGTGGTAAAAGAGGAATGTCTTTTAAGTTGTACGGGCTGCACACAATTTTGCACATCAAGGGGCACATGCTCAAGGTGGTTTGGTGGGCACAGTTTATTGGCCCATTGTCATCATTTAATGGCACCTGGAATGTGGTATGGTCATGTGCACTCCACAGGGGATGGAGTTTAGGTGAAAAAGTAGCCACAAGCTGGGTACGGGCAGCCTCTCCACATGCCCTTTGCCCAGCCATACGCAAGCGGTGTGCCTGTGGATGTGGGGGCAACACCATGTCCACTGGTACGCCACACCATGTTGCAACATTGTGCAGGAAACATGCTGCCGCAATGATCCTGCACACTACTGGTGGTGCATATAGCAACTCACCACAGGGTGGTTAAGGGAGCAGAAACGTGACTTCAGCATTCCGAATGTGCACTCCACTATGGCCCGAGTTGCAATATGGGCAGTGTTGTATCTTACCTGGGCAGGTGTATTGGGGTTCCGTATTGGCGTCATCATGTAGGTGCTCAGAGGGTAGGCACTGTCCCCTGGAGAGGTGAGAATGTTTGTCATTAGTGTCTATTTGTCTGTGTCTAACATGCATGCATGCATGCATGCATGCGTGTGTAGGGCCATTTATACTCACCAATGAGCCATGTGTTCCCATGCCTCCCAGATTCCAGGGCCCGGTGTAGGGGTGACATTTTGAATATATAACTATCATGGGTAGAGCCAAGATAGTTTGCATAGACAGAAGTAATGATGCCCTCGGCATCACATACAACCCGAACATTGATGGAGTGCCAGTGTTTCCGGCTGCGATATATATGCTCTGTTGCCTTAGGTGGACGTAGAGCAACATGGGTGCAATCAATGGCACCAAGCTCTTTAGGGAACTGCACCACCCAATAAAAATCCTGAACTACGGCCTGCCTTTCAGCAGGTGTTCTGGGCATATAGATGTGCCGGCAGACTGAGGGGTGTGCAGTCATTATTGCCAACACCTGGTGTAGGCAGCGTGACTGGGTGGCCTGTGAAATGACCCCAACTATGGCAGTGGTCTGTTGGAATGAGCCAGTGGCCAATTAATGCAGTACACTGAGCATCTTTTGCAAGGGGCTCAGTGCTTGGGAGCACAGGGTGGGTGATGTAAGGTCCTCTTCCCAATCCGTGACCAGGTCTAAGATGATATGAGGGGCAAACCTATACCTGGCATAGACCTGGTCATCAGGCATCCCAAAAAGGGTGGTCCTTGGGTGGAAAATCCAGGCGCTGGCCATCCTCCTCCTCCTGCAGTGTCCCACGCTCACTCCTGCAACAAACAGTATATTCATCCTGGCAGTATACGTGTGTTTGTTCATCGCGCGTGCTTTTTAAGCATTTTTTTGTGGCGCATTGACGTTTAGGCCTGCTATCGCGTGGTGTAGCTGTTTCGGGATTTGTGCCTACTATTTTGTGTGCCGTCTATTCCTGATATTTGGCTTGCACCGCATCGGTTGTGACAGAAGCAGCTAAAGCCTCCCTACTACGGATAACATTTACTGCCTGATTCATGGAATTATTTGTGTGAAAAATGCAGATTTGCGCGCCTTTCTGCCTGAAAATCCCTGTCTGAAGCATGGGGATTTTCGGGCAGAAAGGCGCGCAAATCTGCGTTTCTCATACAAATAATTCCATGAATCAGGCAGTTAATTTGTTGCAGATTCAAATCCTGGTAAGGCCGTTTCCACCTATTGGTAATGCAGAGTGGATTGTGTTTCAATCTAATACCAGACTGTCCAAGTGTTGGCTGTATTTATTCTTTTTCTATGGTGTTCCTCTACAGTTTTGATGTCTCCTTCCAGGAGATTCGATTAGCTTCCATTGCATTAGCTCCATATGGACTGCGATTAACTATGCCAGACAATTTTCTATGTGGACGGCGTCACCAGGGATTGGTGACTAGCATTTCTAGAGTGCCCCTTAGTGTTGATAGATGTGCGAAATTGAGAGCTTTGTTTACTCCTTCTAGAGTTTTTTTCATTGCTACCGGTCACTTCGACATATATTGTGTTAACTACAGTGTAGGGTCAGGAGACAGTCCAAGTCTCAGCTGGTTGTGATTTTCTGTAGGATTACTGTTTCTGTCCAGCTGCCCTTCATGGATGAGCAGCCAGGGTGTTTGAGCACTACCTACATCTCTGATCAATACCGAGAGACTAATCTCATCAGTGCCTGAACTGCTTCAACATGGTGGGTCTTGTTGTACTGTACACAGTGGTGCTCTGTGTGTCTATTGCTTAACCGTTCGTCCATTCATGACGTTTTTCGTTGGTTTACTGGTGCTGTTTTGGACACCGTGCTGATGCTAGCTTCATCTCAGTGTCCTATTGTGGCTTGAGACATCCGTGACAATATCTCTTTACCTTTGCGTTTCGATTGTGATGGTGCACTGATTGAACCCTCCTCTACCGAGGAACTTACCTGTTCAATGTTTAAGGTTGAGAGATGGGTTAGGTGTACATATCGAGTCCACACAAATGCTCTATGACTAAGGTTGAGAGATGGGTTAGGTATACATATTGAGTCCACACGAATGATCTATGACTAAGGTTGAGAGATGGGTTAGATATACATATCGAGTCCACATGAATGATCTATGACTAAGGTTGAGAGATGGGTTAGGTATACATATTGAGTCCACGCTAATGATCTATGACTAAGGTTGAGAGATGGGTTAGATATACATACCGAATACCGAAGGCCTTGAGTCGATTAACAAACGAATGGTGAGTAGACTAAGGGGAATGGCAAATGGCAGGGATGGTATTGTGATACTTTTTAAGTAACGGGAAATAAAGTGTGAAGAAAGGGTAGCGCCTAGAGTCATGGCTCAAGGGAGTTTGAGAAGGAAACGTTTCAAATCCCAATGGCGGTAGAACAGAAAAATATAACGCGTAAACAGGTTTACGTAAGGTGACGTCTCAAACCCTGCATAGGGTATAATAGTAAAGGCGAGAGAGAAAAATTTGATTACAGTGTTTATTAATGTGTAATGTCGACTAGTCTGTATGTTGCTTGTTGAGTAAAAATAAATAAAAGTTGTGAAGCAATTGAAAAAGTTGAGGAGCAATAGTGATTAAGCATAGCAAAGTGATCGGTACCAATCAAAAGGTAGAGATTAAGAAATTAGAGGCTTGAGCAGCAATTGATGGTGCTGGCTCATATTTGTTGTTTAATGGCATTGAGAAAGTGGTTAATTTAAGCAAAAGTATAAATATTGTTTCATAGAGTCTGGTTAGTATTGACAGTCAATTGAGACTTGTCATTATGGGAGATACTCCTCTGATGCACTTATGTAACACGTTACCAAAACACATGCCCAAGCTCAAACAGTATAATGCGGAATGGGTGATAGGCACAGCAGATAAAATGTTCATGCCATGGCCACAAGGGGGATCATTGTCAAAAGCGGTATTGCAACACATGACGACATACTTGAACGCTGCATACACGGGAAAGAAAATTGAGAAAAGATTAACGATTTTAGAGCTCTGGAAAATGTACCAGGAAGAAAGGGAAGATCTGTCACCTGAGGAGTGGATGCTTAGTCAGCAAAAGGAGGAAGGTGTTGAGCCTTCAGCTCCCCTTAACTCACCTGAAGTAAAAGGCGTTAGCACGTAGGAAATATGGTTGTACCCTTTAAAAGGAGTTGAAAGCTGCAACGGGGTATAGTAATCTGATATACGAACCCCCAGCTTACAATAGCGATGATAGTCCAGAGGAAAATAAAAGAATAGAAGAGGTCAATAAGATCATACAAGACAAAGAAGAAAGGAATGGGTGGTCGAATTTGTTGATATAAATAGATAGGGAGATTAAGAGATGGAAAGGAGAAAAGGATAAGGCTGACAAGATAGCGCTTGTGCAGAACGAATGGATGGGAGGACAGATTTTACTTAAAATAGATGGGAAAAGCATTGAGGAAGTTAGGCAAAGAGAAGATAAGGACGAACAAGAAAGAAAAGACAAAAAGCAAGAGTAGAGATTGAAAGAAGACAAGCAGAAAAGGAGCAGCTGGGAGCAACAAGAACAGATATATCAAGATGAGCAAGAAAAAAAAGAACAGGCAGAAGAAAAAAGAAAGTATGACAATAGAGAGAGAGCGATAGAAGATAGGGATAGAAGACAAAGGGTGAGAGAAGAGGAGGAAGCGCAAAGACTAAGAGACAAATGATTACAGAGACGAAGGGAAGAAGAGGAAAGAAGGCTAGGAGTAAGGAAAGAACAACGAAGGCAAGAGGAAGAAAGAATTAGAAGGGATGTAAGAAAGTGGAGAGAAATAGATGAAGAAATAGAACGAAGAAGACGACAGCAGGGTTTTGATACCAGTCTCATTCGTTAGGAACCAGTTGGGCCAAGCCCAGAAATAAGATGGGGCAGAATAGAAGAGATTCCACTGATGAAGGAAAGCAATGCCGACGGCATCTAGAGTAGTATTGGAAGAAGAAAACTTTGATGCAGTGAGCATCGGAGAAAGGATCGAAAAGGCTTATCAAGAATTCAAGTACGGAAGCAAGTATGGAAGTCAAAGCAAGAGGGATCCATCCCTAGTATTTCAATCATGAAGCCAAGAAGAAATTCAGTTCAGTCACAGACGTAGAGCATTGTCCTTAAGCAGACTGAACCTACATAAAGGTGAGGGGGATGATAGTCAAACAAGTTGGGGACAAGACATGTCAGATGAGGAAAGAGAGTCTACCCTAGAGGTAGGAGGCGGCAGGATATTGTTGACAAAGCGTTTTCTGTTTGCCCATCAGCTTTTTAGCAACTTTTATGAATAGGCTGGGCACACCTCGCGGAGGGTGAATAAAACATATGGCAACGCACCATCACTGAATAATCTCACGCAAACTGCTCTTCTGCTTTTATCAGCCATAAGACTGGTTCCCAGACTGTGATTTTAGTCTACAAGTATTTTTCATTATAGTGATAGGGCTACTTTACCCCTTCTCCTATCCTGTTAGATAGGCGGTACACCCCCACAACTAAGGGTGAGAACAAACCGGAGGGAGATGGTGTTCTTCCAGCTAGGGTGAGGTTTAGGGAACATAATAACAGTCTTTGGAAATGACCTTAGAACCTGTGACTGAGTACCGATTCCTGTTTTGTGTGATATGATAAGGGTAGACCATGGAGAACAGAAATAGCTCTCGAGGAAGGGTACAGATTGACTGACATAACTGATGACGACATGTTCACGGAAGATTAAACAGATGATGAAGTAGTGTTCTTTATAAGCATCACATACTGGGTAAAAATAGAAAAGAGGGAAGTCCCACAGTGAATGGCGATAATGCGGCAACGTCCAGCATTTTTTCAGGAAGACTTGGAGAAGGTGCCAAGCGTCCTTTGGACCACAGGCCCTTATGACATAGGTATATTGAAGGGAAGAGGGGAGGTTAAAATAAAGCTTAATCCTGGAGCGATTTTACCTTAAGCAAAGTAGTACCCCATGCCTCGAGAAGCTGATGAAGGTATATTTCAGACCATCTCAGCACTGATGAGGGATTCTGGTGCCATCGGAATCATCGTGTAATACCGTGGTATATCCCATCAAAACATCTAAAGGAGGATTGTGGAGATTTATAAAAGAAATAAGACCAATTAACCAGATTGTAGATGCAGCGTTTCCTTTAGTTACCAATCCGGCGATGATACCCTGCAGTATCCCGGTGAAAGCTCGATATTTCCCAATGATTGGTTTGAAATATGTGTTTTTCTCGATCCCGTTGCACAAAGACCCGACTTCCTTTACGGTCCGCCAAAGTCGAATGAAACATACTAGGCTGCCCCAGGGGTACTGTGAGTCCCCATCGATCTTTAACAGAGTCCTACAGATGAATTTAGGAAATATGGATCTTAAGAGTGCTGTGATACAATCCATCATTGACATTTTAATTTGTAGCATGACGGAAGATGAGTGCAGACAAGATTCTATTCAGTTCATGACTATTCTAGCAGACAAGGGATAGAAGGTAGACATGGAGAAGTTACAATATTGCCAAGAAGAGGTGTTATACATAGGCCAGATGATTTCACATGAAGGAAAGAAGGTGACACCTGAAAGAGCTGAGGCGATTATGAAAACCTCAAAACCAAATACAGTGAAACAGATACAACCGTTTTTGGGTTTAGCAACTATGTTAGAGCCTGGTGTTTGATTACAGTACATACACAAGACCCCTTTTGCAAGCTTTAAAAAAGCACAAGTGGATAAGGTAAAAATAGAATGGACCAAAGAAATGGAGGAAGGGTTTGAGGAGCTAAAAAAAGCAATTTGTACAGCCCGATTTTAGGAATTCCCCAATTATGCAGAGGAATTGTATTTGTTTTCACACACAAATGGGACAGACATGACAGCAGTGCATACTCAGAGAACTACACTGGGGTACAAGCCTTTAGTGTATTACAGTGGGATTTTAGACCCAGTTATGGGAGGACACTTTCCTTGCGAACAGTCATTGGCAGCTGCCACATTCACAATTGAGAAGTCTGCAAGTATTGTTATGGGCTGCTCTATGACCCTCTTTGTGGAGCATGCTCGGTTTGCTATTTTAGAGAAACCCGAAGTCACATGAACATCGCAAAGAGCTTCAACTTATGAGGTAATGATTTCAAACCCAACAATTAAGATTGTAAGATGTCAAATATTGAATCCTGCCATGTTTATAGCTGAGCCAATAGAAGAAGGCAATCATGTGCATGACTGTGGTAATTATGTGGAATTTTATGATGATATACCCCGTCTGAAGGAAAATGCTCTAGCAGGAGGTGAAATTCTCTTTATTGATGGTTCTTCAAAATTGATCAGACTAGTGGGGGAAAGCATTCAGGTGCCACGGTAGTGAGACACAGATTAAATGGAGATTTTTAAGTTGTAGCAAGTGCAAGGCTACCGTCTCACTTTTCAGCGCAAGCAGCAGAATTAGTGCTTATTGTCATGCTCGTGAAACATGAAAGGCGGGAAGTGACTGTGTACAGTGACTCTGCCTACGTGCCATCAACCATGCACGCAGGGTTAGTGCGTTGGGTAAGGAGGGGCTTCCTCCATGCGGACGGCACTCCAGTGCAGCACGCATCCTTATTGGACAGGCTTATTAAGGCACTACAACTCAGAGTAGCCATAGCAGTCGTTAAATGCACAATGACACCGCACGACAAAAGAGGCAGGTGGCGGTTGTCGAGGAAGAAACGCTGAGTCAGGACCTGGCTCAAGAAGAAGGAGGAAGAAGAGATATTTTTCATCTCAAGTTTAGACTCTTTAAAGAAGAAGAGGAGGCAGCCCATGTGTACAGTAGCCATGGATGGAACAATGACACATGTACTTGTGGACACTGGGGCATCGGTGTGCATGTTGGCAACCCGCCACTACGAAGCATTGCATGGGCCTCCAGCACTCATGAAAGCCCAGGCAAAAATATTCACATTTGGTGGTACTCAGCCAATACCTCTTAGAGGCATGTTCGTGACCAGGGTTGCCCACGAAGGAAAGGAGATTCAAGCCAAGATCTTCGTCACAGACATAAGCACGCACTCGCTACTGAGCTGCGCCGTGGCAGAGTCCCCCTCGAATTGTAAATTTCGCCCTCAGCGTCTATGCCAAAGACATAAACGAGGTCCTTGAGAGGTTCATGCCAGTGTTTGAAGGCGTTGGTAAATTAAAGGGCGAGCCCATCAAGTTGCACATAGACGAGACAGTACGCCCGACCGCACTGAAACACAGTCAAATCCCCTTTCATCTCCGACGACAGGTGGAAAAAGAACTACAAAACCTGGTAGACCTTGGCATCATAGAAAGGGTGGAGGGTCCCACTCCATAGGTATCCCCCCCATCATCATGGTGTCACAAGTCTCTCCCCTTCTCACCTGTTTTTCCTTGCTTGCGACCTTCTTGGATGATTTCTTTCGCACGGTCCGGGATTTGTATAGACCCGTGTGCTGATCTTCGGTTTCCAGCGTGAGGATAGCAGTCCTACACCAGGAGGCGTTCAGATGTCCAGGACCGGGAACCAGGAAGAAACAATGTCCGAGCTCTGAGGCACGGAACAGGCCAAGAAAGAATGGAGTCAACCTTGGAAGAATCCATTCCAATACCCTTTGGGCTAAGAACGAATCTGAGATAGTGAACAGTTGATACATGGAAAAGACATTTCTTCGGGTTTGGCAAGGAGCTTGTGTTCTCGTAAACGTTGTAAGACTGCCCTTACGTGCTCTTCGTGTTTCAGATGGACCTTGGAGTAGATCAATATATCGTCTAAGTATACAATGACGAAGAGGAACAACATATCTGAAAAGACCCGATCCATGAAACTTTGGAAAATTGCAGGGGCATTAGCAAGTCCAAAGTGCATGACCAAGTATTCAAAATGGCCAAAGGGTGTTCTAAAGGCTGTTTTCCATTCATCACCTTCTTTTATACGAATAAGGTGGTAGGCACCCCTGAGATCTAGTTTTGTGAAGATAACTGCACCTCTCACTGCTTCCAGGATGTCTGAGATGAGAGGCAATGGGTAACGGTCCTTGAGAGTGCATTGGTTAAGGCCACGGTAATCCAAACATGGCCTAAGCTTCTTGGAATCCTTCTTAGGGACAAAGAAAAGGGAAGCGCCCGCTGGAGAGTTGGATGGTCGAATAGTTCCATTTTCCAAGTTGGTGTCCAGGTATATCCGGAGGGCCCTTTTTTCAGGTTCTGACAGAATAAACATTCTTCCGAAAGGAATCAAGGCTGAAGGTTGTGTCAATGGCACAATCCTCAGGTCTGTGGGGTGGTAGAGCTTGAACAATTGCTGTTGAGAATACATCTGTGTATGCCTGGTAGGCCCTGGGAATCCGGATAATGTTAGAGATGGTCACCGGAATTTGCTGAGTTTCTTGAGAGTCTTCAGAGGAACTTGGTAAAGTGATTGGGGACAAACAGTGGGACATACAATGTTCTGAACCAAGAAATAAGGATCATGCTGCCCAGTTGATGTAGGGGTTATGCTTCTGTAACCAAGGCATGCCTCGAACCATAAGATAGTGGGCAGATCTTATGATATCAAATTTAATCCTTTCTTGGTGGTGGTTTATGGAAAGAAGAATCTCTTTGGTTTGAAGGGTTATGGGTCCTGAAGATAAGGGTCTCCCATCAATAGCTTCAAGTGGTTGCCTAGTCTCTCGTGTTTCGTGGAGGATGTTGTGACTAGTGACCAAATCATGATCTATGAATATGCCCATAGCTCCTCAATCCACTAATGCCAGGATGGGGTAGGATTCTTTCTTGGAAGGCGATAGGAATGCCTGTAGAATCACAAGATTGTTTTGTCCAGGAGAGTTCAAGGAAGGAATTGATGAGGAGCAGACACCTTTCTCCCGAAACTGTGCCCCATCTAGGATCAGGAGCTGGTGTTTCCCGAACGCTGTGGTGGAGCAATAGGGCACTCTCTCACAAGGTGTTCATCGGAGGCGCAATACATGCACACTCCAGTGTGAATCCGGTGCATCATTTCTTGTGGGGTAATGGGTCCACGGAAGGCCCCCAGTTGCATGGGTTCTGGTTCCGAGGTTGGAGAAGCTGCAGGCTCTGGTCTGAATGGATGGTCTGTGGCAGCCTTTTGGGATGTTGACTTAGACTTTCTTTTCTCTGCCTTTCTTTCCTGGATACGAAAGTCAATTTGTAGGGAGAGGTCCATGAGGGCCTGGAAGGAGCTTAGGCGAGCTACCCTGGCTAACTCGTCCTTTATTTCTTCATTTAGGCCTCTTCGAAAGAGGGTGAAGCTGGCTTCTTGGGACCAATCAGCCTCTTTCACAAGTTGTTTAAAGTGGGTCACATAGGTAAGCATATCCTGGGATCCTTGTTGAAATTCAAGTAGTTGTTCTTGAGTGCTGTAAACAAGTTCTGGATGATCAAACATGGCTTTTAGGGCTTCAACAAACCCATCATAATCATCCAGGAGGACGTCTCCCGAATTGACTAGAGGGGTTGCCCAAGTCAAGGCATTACCAGTGAGGTGTGAGATCATAAACCCCACCTTTGCTCTTGGGGCGGAAAAGTAGTAGGGTTTGAAGGTGAAATGCACCAAACATGAATCAAGGAAGGCACAAAGGTTCTTTGAAGAGCCATCATATGTGTCCACTACTCCTCCCAATAAGACACTTTCTTTAGTAGCAGAGTCACGAGACAAGACTAGCTGTTTTAAAGCAGCGCTCTCTGCCTTAAGGTTCTGGACTTCAGTGGTTAATTCCTGCATACCTCACATGAGGTCTTGAACCGCAGCTTCCATCTCTGTATTCGTATCATTTTTTGGGCGTCTCAATCGGTCACAAGTCTCTTCCCTTCTCACCTGTTTTTCCTTGCTTGCGACCTTCTTGGATGATTTCTTTCACACGGTCCGGGATTTGTATGTGAGGATAGCAGTCCTACACCAGGAGGTGTTCAGATGTCCAGGATCGAACACCAGGAAGGAACAATGTCCGAGCTCGGAGGCACGGAACGCCGTGAACCGAGCACAGACGAGGATCCAGGAAGAAGCTTGAAGGTAAGTTCGAGGAAAGCAAAGGAAAGGAAGTTGAATCAAGGAATTGGGAAACAGGACTCGGAAGGAAGCCCAGAGTGAACTCCGGCAACACATGTCAGACTACTCCGAGCGGTAGCGTTGAGACACGCAGAGCCGGGGGGGCGTGTCTGTTTTGTAGAATGTTGAACATAGCGCGTAAAGACTGACAAGCTGTTAGAATGGCAAGCTGTGTTCCGCACCAAACGGCCATGTTGGAAGGATCACGGAATTCAGTCTTCTATGGGTCAGGGACCACGAAGTCCAGAATGGATGCAGGCGGCGGTTCATGACACATGGCAATCAAACCGAGGCAACCCAGATCAGTACGAATCTGTGTCAACATGAGGCTTCTAAATCCGGCCATCAAGCGTGAACGTCACAGCACACCCACTCTTGACGACGTGGTGGGAGAACTGCAAGGGGCAAGGGTATTTTCAAAGCTAGATCTGCGGTCCGGGTACCATCAGCTGGAACTTCACCCATACTCATGCTACATTACCTCCTTCACAACCCACCAAGGGCTTTACCAATACAAATGCTTATGTTTTGGAGTCTCCTCCGCAGCTGAAGTGTTTCAGAATGTCATACAGGGAGCCTTGGCAGGTCTTGAAGGGGTCATCAATCTCAGCGAGGACATTCTGTTCTACGCCACGTAGGAAGCCGAACACATGGCTTGTCTTGAGAAAACTCTGGAAAGAATCCAAAGCCTTGGACACAATTTACATCGCGAGAAGTGCGAGTTCCTGAAGGACAGCATTGAATTCTTTGGATTTGTTTTCAATGAGAAGGGAATCTCCCCAGACCCGCAGAAAATCAAGGACATTCAGGAGGCAAAACCACCAGGAAACGTGTCGGAAGTCAGGAGCGTCCTCAGGATGGTGATGTATTGTGGTCAGTTCCGACCAAACCTGGTGACCCTCTCCGAGTGTAAGAATTTCAATAACTAACCTGATGGTGCAGCAATCAACGAGGCACTTGGGGAGCCCCCTAGGGACCCTGACACCTCCCCTCTCCTAGAAAGGGAAAAAGGGGTTGTGTGAGGGATCCCAGGGAAACCCTCCTGGGGGAGAAAACCCTGCCGGAACTAAGATGTAGCAGGATAGATCCAGTCGTCCTCGGTATGCCGCTCTTCAACGCAGGATGGATTCTATTCGCGGGACTCTGACTGCTTCTGTGCTCTAATTAAACAAACAGGGTATGAGTTGAAGGATAGTCATTCGGAAAAATCAGACAGAAGTGAAAAAGAGCAGTACCCAGCGTGTTGGAAGGGAGTGACTAACGAAGAGTCTTGAGGAGTCTTGGATGTCGGAAGTGGGAGGCTGGATAAGGACACAAGTCTGTAGGTAGGTAGAGAGAGAAGGTAAGTTTAAAGGTGAGGATGTAGGTAACATGCACCCTAGCTGCGAACTTACGGAGCGTCTGGGGAGAGAAGCGACGCGCTGAGCTGTGGTTCCACTGCACCATATCCGGGATCCCTGGAACAGCGTGGTGACGTCAGAGGACGTCTGACTGAAGACGGAAACACTGCACCTCTACCCATAGTAACAGGAGCCATGCTGGGAGAGGGAAACAAAGACATAGTCCGCAATCTCCAGCGCCGCCAAAGGGAGCCGCGGCGCCATCGAGATATGACAATATGTCCCCCTCTAAGGGTCCCCCCACCGGGTTTGTCGGGGTGAAACCTATGAAAGCGGCGAACAAGCAAAGGTGCGTGGACAGCAGAGGCTGGTTCCCACGAACGGTCCGCTACAGTGTACCCCTTCCAGTGGATCAGATATTGAAGCCGACCATGATGATAACGAGAATCACAAACACCGGAGACTTCAAATTTGGGACCATCATCAGTTGACACAGGTGGAGGACAGACCTTAGAACGGCCAAATCGATCTGGAACATGGAGCTTGAGTTGGGATACATGGAATACTGGGTGAATTCGGGTGTCAAGATGGTGGAAGCTGCAATTCAAAGGCTAGAGAGCCCTTCCACCTCAAAACTGTGAAAGGTCCAAAGAATTTAGGAGACAATTTAGACGGAATCAAGTGTCTGGGAAGGAATCTTGCCGAGAGCCAAACCAAATCCCCCGGAGAAATCTCGGGAGATGGTGAACGATGCAAATCCGCAAAGCGTTTGGAGCTTTCCTGAGCTTCCAACAAAGCAGTCCTGGCCAGAAGGTGTCCCTGTTGGATGTCGCCCATAAGGGCGTCGGCATCTGGAAATGCCGAGGGTTTGAGAAGAGAGGAAGGAGAACAGGAGGGATTGTATCCATAGGTACAATGGAATGGACTTGTCCTAATGGATGCATGAGGAGCGTTATTGTAGGCAAACTCTGCCAGGGGCAACAGTTCCATCCAGTTATCCTGAGCCGCAGACGCAAAGCAACGCAGGTATGTTTCCAGAGTCTGATTCAAGCGTTCGTTCCGTCTGTCCATTAGTTTGAGGGTGGTAACCCGAACTTAAGGCTCTTTTAATTCCCAACGCCGAACAGACCTGCTTCCAGTATCGGGAGATGTACTGCGAACCTCGATCGGACACTATACTGTCCGGTAGACCATGCTGAGAAAATATGGAATTGATGAAGTGTCTGGCCCTTTGTGGGACTGTCGGTATAGAGGGCAAAGCCAGAAAGTGGGCCAATTTGGTAAAATAATCGACTGTTATCATAATGGTGGTAAAACCTTTTGACGTAGGTAAGTCGACAATGAAATCCGTGGAAATCAGTTGCCAGGGACGGGTAGGTATCTGTACCAGTGCCAACTTCCCGAAAGGTTTGCTGCGAGGGGTTTTGGCTTGGAGGCAAACCATGCACGATGAAACATAGTCTTTCACATCCTTTCTCAGGGTTTCCCACCAAAAATGCCTTAATACAAGCTCCTGAGTACTGGCTATACCGCAATGTCCGGCCATGACAGAATCATGACACATATGCATCACTTCGGTACGGAGTTGGAGAGTAGGGACATAGACTTGATGGTCCTGATAAAAGCATCCGTCTTCAAAGGAGAGACCCCACTTTTCCATTTGAAGACTCATAGAATCCTTGACGAGACAAGTTTGGGATGCAATTGAGTGAAGAAAATCTTGGACTACAGCAATAAATGTAGCCCGAGGAAACAGTCTTTCGGTCTGAAAACCAAGTTTGCAGGTTGGATCTCTGCGTGATAATGCATTGGCTTGTAGATTGGTGTTACCAGGGATGATTGTGAATGTTATGTTTTAGGGAGAAAAGAAATGTGCCCATCTAGCTTGCCGACTGTTACGTGTTTCTGCGTATTGGAGGCTTTTAAGATTTTGATGATCCGTGCATACTTCGATAGGGTGTTGGGAACCCAAAAGGAGATGTCTCCATTCCTGAAATGCTTGTTTTATGGCCAACAGTTCCTTTTCTAACACCGTGTAGTTGATTTCAGAGGGAGAGAAGGTTTTAGAAAGATAGGCCACAGGATGTTCTGGTCCATGTGCCTGAACCTGTTTCAACACGGCTCCCAAGGCGAAGTGAGAGGTGTCTGTTTCTACAATAAAGGGTAGGCTCTGGTCTGGAGTTCGCAAGAGTGGAGCCGACATAAAAAGGGCTTTCAAAGTATCGAAGGCTGACTGGGCTTCTATTGTCCATTCGAAAGTCTTTCCCTTCTTGAGCAGCCTTGTTAGTGGCAGAACAATAGAAGAAAACCCTGCAATAAACTTCCTGTAAAAGTTTGAGAATCCCAGAAAGCTTTGGAGTTCTTTGACGGTACGGGGTGGAGACCATTCCAGAATCGCTGTTACTTTGCTGGGATCCATTGAAATCCCAGAGGAGGACAGGACGAACCCCAGATAAGTAACTGTCGTCTGATGGAATTTGCACTTCTCTACTTTACAGAATAGGTGGTTGTTCCGTAATCTGTGTAAAACCCGACTCTCATGTTGGTGATGTTCTTTAGGGTCCTTGGAATACACCAGGATGTCGTCGAGGTAGACGACTGTTGTGTGGAGAAGGAGATCAGAAAATATGTGGTTGATAAATCTCTGGAAAACAGCAGGAGCATTTGATAAACCAAAGGGCATAACCCGGTACTCGAAATGTCCAAAGGGGGTGCAAAAGGCTGTTTTCCACTCATCCCCCTCCTTAATCCTGATGAGGTGATAAGCTCCTCTGAGATCCAGTTTTGTGTAGATTGTGGCTCCCTTTACTGCCTCCAAGATATCAGGGATGAGTGGCATCGGATAATGATCGGGAATGGTGATCTTGTTAAGACCCCGATAATCGATGCAGGGCCTTAATTCGTCTGTGTCCTTCTTCGCTATGAAAAACAAAGATGCCCCTGCCGGAGAGATTGATTCCGTTATATGTCCGTTCCTAAAATTGGTATCAAGATACTGTCTTAAGACCGATTTTTCCTTCTCCGAAAGGATGTACATTTTACCGAAGGGTATGGGCTGTGAAGATTCAAGACGAATTGAACAATCGTCTCTTCGATGAGGCAGAAGCTCCGAGAACCGAGGAGAAGAAAAAATGTCCTGGAACTCCTCATATTCGGGAGGAAGGAGCCTGATCTGGTCCACAATCTTATGGGATCTGTCAGGAGGCGAAGGAGGAGTGAAGAATCCTACAGAGCTGTCTGCAAGACAGTGTTGAACACAGTTTTCTGACCCCAAGAAGATGGAACCAGCTGACCAGTTTATGAAGGGATTGTGTAGCTTTAACCAGGGCAACCCCAAAATGACGGGATAGTGGGCAGCCTTAATAATGTCAAATATGATCTCTTCTCTGTGGGAAACGATGGACATTTTTAAAGCGAACGTTTGTTCCCGAATGGGTCCTGAAACCAGAGGCGTACCATCCACCCCTTCCACTGGTATAGCGAAGGCTTTGGGAAAGCGAGGTAAATTCTGTGATTTAGCCCATAAATCGTCTATGAACAGTCCCGCTGCACCGCAATCTATCAAGGCGGGTACCGTTACTACGGTTCTATCTGATAAGGTAAGAGAGACCCGTAAAACTACCATGTCTAATGATGGAGGAATCAGGGTTGGAGAGTGGGAACCAGCACCTGTTGCCCCGACCGTTGTTCCCTTTGCGGCTGGTGTCTGGCGTTTCCCGAACGGGATTGTCATCTAAGAGGAGCGATAGGGCATTCTTGTACAGTATGAGAGGAAGAGCCGCAGTACATACATAGCCCTTGACTTTTCCTGCGAGCACGTTCCTCTGGAGTAAGAGGTCCCCGAGTGATTCCCACTTGCATAGGTTCATCTGGAGTAGTGGTTTTGGGGACTGAAACAATGTCTGGCCCAAAGCAGTGACTTCTCCCTTTTTTCTTTTCAGCTTGCCGTTCTTGTAGCCGATAGTCCAACTGCATGGTGAGGGAGATCAATTCCTCAAGTGTATTGGGCCTAGAGACCGGTGCGAGTTCGTCTTTTAACTCATCATGAAGCCCTCTTCTAAACAATGTTATCAGAGCGTCATCAGCCCATGAGGTGCCAGACGCCAGTTGTTTGAACCGAGTGATGAATTCTAGAATACCTAAAGATCCTTGCTTGATATCTAGCAGTTTCTCCTGAGTGGAGACATGGTACTCCTTTCTTGAGAACATAGCCTTCAGGCTGGCAGTGAAAGCGGGCACTGAATCAAGAATGGCGTTATTAGAAGTGACAATAGGTGTGGCCCAGGCTAGTGCGGGTCCTGTTAGATGGGAAATCATGTATCCCACTCTGTCTCTGTCTGAGGGGAAAAAAAGATGTTTTAAATGCGAATTGCACTGTGCAGGCATCCAGAAATTCCCTTAGAGATTGAGGATTCCCATTGTATTTCCCACCTGGTAATGGACCCGGAGGGATCTCAGAACTTGTGGGAGGCTTCACTGAGATTTGCTGTTTCAGGTAAGCGTTTTCGTGTTTCAAGGCTTGTACCTCATGGGACAAACCTTGTACCGCGGTCGTTAGTTGCTGAACCTGGTCTAACGCTGCTTGCAGCGTTGTCATAATGAGATTTATTTTTATAGGCGTCGCTTGCTGTAAGAATTTCAATAACTAACCTGATGGTGCAGCAATCAACGAGGCACTTGGGGAGCCCCCTAGGGACCCTGACACCTCCCCTCTCCTAGAAAGGGAAAAAGGGGTTGTGTGAGGGATCCCAGGGAAACCCTCCTGGGGGAGAAAACCCTGCCGGAACGAAGATGTAGCAGGATAGATCCAGTCGTCCTCAGTATGCCGCTCTTCAACGCAGGATGGATTCTATTCGCGGGACTCTGACTGCTTCTGTACTCTAATTAAACAAACAGGGTATGAGTTGAAGGATAGTCATTCGGAAAAATCAGACAGAAGTGAAAAAGAGCAGTACCCAGCGTGTTGGAAGGGAGTGACTAACGAAGAGTCTTGAGGAGTCTTGGATGTCGGAAGTGGGAGGCTGGATAAGGACACAAGTCTGTAGGCAGGTAGAGAGAGAAGGTAAGTTTAAAGGCGAGGATGTAGGTAACATGCACCCTAGCTGCGAACTTACGGAGCGTCTGGGGAAGGAAGCGACGCGCTGAGCTGTGGTTCCGCTGCACCATATCTGGGATCCCTGGAACAGCGTGGTGACGTCAGAGGACGTCTGACTGAAGACGGAAACACTGCACCGCTACCCATAGTAACAGGAGCCATGCTGGGAGAGGGAAACAAAGACATAGTCTGCAATCTCCAGCACCGCCAAAGGGAGCCGCGGCGCCATCGAGACATGACACCGAGCCCCTCAGGATGCTGACGTGAAAGGACAAAGTGTAGGAATGTTCCATCAAAGAGCAGGAGGACATCAAGACCATCAAAAAGGTGCTCATGGGGAAAGAGTCAATGGTGTTTTTCAACCCGAGGAAGGAGTCTGAGATCATCCTCTATGCCAGGCCAGTTGGGCTGGGAGCACTTCTGTCAAAACAGGATGCACAAGGTCAGATGAGGTCTATTTTGTATGCCAGCAAGGAGCTCACCAACACAGAACAACGCTACTTCCAGATCGAGTGAGGAGCCTTGGCTATCCTATGGGGATGCCAGCATTTTTAGATTTACATTTTGGGCAAACCCGTTACTGTAGTGACTGACCATAAACCCCTACTCCCCATCATGGCCGGATCCTCGTCCAAGCCGCCCCCAAGGATCGAACGATGGATGCTGGCCCTGATCGAGTACGGAGTAGTGCTGACATATAGAGGCTATAACCCAGCTGACTACCTCTCGCAACACCCGAGAAGTGGAGGAGAATGAGAAGACACTGCAGCGGTAGAAGTCGAAGATCATGGTCACCTGGCGGTGGAAGCCGCCAAGCCGGTAGCTCCCACTATTCAGGAAGTAGCAGATACCTCGCAAGAGCATGAATGTTTTTGGGTGATCCGAACTTCCATGATCAGCAGTGAGTGGAAGACCGTCCTATCCAATCCCAACCGCAAGAGCCGAGAGGTGCAGCAGGATCTGGAGCAGCTGTGGTGGGTCAGGCATGAACTGTCAGCAACGGATGATGGCTTAATACTAAGAGGACACCTGCTAGTGATCCTGCAAGCACTGGTGGAAAGGGTGATGGAGTTGGCACACTGTGGCCATCAGGGAACAGAAAAGACAAAGGCCAGACTACGGCCAAAGGTCTGGTTTCCAGGCCTAGAAGCAAAAGTGGATGAACATGTTGCCAACTGCATCCAGTGTCAAGTGACCGCCCCAGCTAACAAAGAGCCGAGGATAGAGTCCATGCCCTGGAGTGACCAACCGTGGGACATTGTCCACGCTGACTTTGGGTCCACGGTTAGGGGAATACACTTCCTCGTGATGATAGACCAGTGGTCTTGATACCCGGAGGTCGAGTTAGTGGAGTCCACCTCATGTGACCAGGTGATACAAGTCATGAAGAAAATGTTTGCTACACATGGCTTCTCCACGATCGTCTGCTCAGACAATGGGCACCATTTCATGGGGAGAACTTTGCCGGGTTTATGGTGGACTGTGGGATCACACACCGGAGGGACACACCAGTATGGTCTAGGGCCAATGCGGAGGACAAACATTTTATGAGAACATTGAACAAAGTATTCTGCATAGGCCAAGGCCAGGGAAATGCGCTGAGGAGAACTCTATACCAATTCCTGAGGGAATACAGAGCAACACCTCACCAATCAACGGGCGTGGCCCCTGCAGAGGTGCTCTTACAGAGGTGCTCCCGAGGACCACTCCCAGAGGTGAAAGGTCGTTCCCCAGGGATCATCGATGACGACAGGATGTCTGAGGATCGAAGAATACATAACAATGAGGAGAGCCTTCAACAGCATCTCAAACCACCGGACATAGTGGTGGGTGACACTGTATTGGTGCGGAATCATCACCTGAAAGGGAAGTTGTCCCTCACCTACTGGCGCTCCCCCATGTGGGGATTCCAGGTCAAAAGCTTGATGGTAACTGCCGCCGATCAGAGGGGGAAAGTAACTTGTGACTCAAGTTTCTTTCGGAAGCTGGGAAAAAAAAGAAGGGCAGAGAGAACGAGATGAAGAAGGTCCCCTGACAGGAACCATAGGTGTGGAGCAAACACCGATGACAGTGCGGAAGATGCAGGGCCCACACCAGGCAGGTTGGAAGGAGATGCCATGGAGGAACCAGCAGGAGGAAGATACCCCCATCGAGAGAGCAGAAGATGCCCTGCGCAGTTCCGAGACTATGGGCATCATTATACGTTTTCTGGTCCGGCGACAACGGTGCCAGTAAGATTACCAGCACTGTTTCCGGACCGGCAAACTACGGGTTTGCCTGCGGAGCCGCTGTGCCCAACAGGTCTGACCCTGTGAAGCACAGCCGACACGTCACTGATGCACTGGCACCGTTAACAATGGTGCCGGTGCTTCCTTGGTCCCCATTCCCATAGAGTCCCATGTGAATGGGGACTTACAATTTGCTGGCGCCGGACTTTCCGGGCCGTCGAGGTTGTAATCTTCCAGTGGCACCGGGAAGTTAGGCGCAGGTAAATAATTATGGGTCTGGCGGCAACCTGTCGGTAGCACCGGCACGGTTACCACTGGACCCGTAATGAGGCCCTACATAATGGGTGACCAGGTGTGAAAGGACCGTGAACGACCAAGTCACCTAAGTTGCCCACGTTTGGCCAAACCTAGTTTGGTATTTTACCATATTTAAGTCCATCCTGTTTGCAATGACCAGACTATGAAAAGTGGTGTTTTTAATCGTTATGAAAAAGGTTGAATTTGATAAAGTCCTGTGGTGCTACAGCAACGTTCTGCCGTCCCGCATGGATATAAATAAAGGGGGCGGTCCCACGACACCAATAGTGCACGCTGGGAGCCTGTGACATGAAGATCTGTGTCTGTGTGCTTATTTCAGGTACGAGTGGCAAGGTCTTCATATGGGAGGGGGCGGTCCCACGACACCAATAGTGCACGCTGGGAGCCTGTGACATGAAGATCTGTGTCTGTGTGCTTATTTCAGGTACGAGTGGCAAGGTCTTCATATGGGAGGCCTGGGGCAAGGCTGGTTGTAACAGAAGGTACAAAGCAAGTCCAATTCAGACAGGTCTCTTGATCTGATGTGTTCCTTTCATTTTCAAAAATGCATTGGCGTGTCAATGAAATAGCTTAATGGAAAAAGGACGTGGTATGATGCTTACTGGTGGTCTTCACTTATCTGATGCCTGCTGCAAGTTTTATTTCCAGTCCCATTGAATGTTCTAATTTATAGAATCCGAAAAATAAGAAAGCTCCTTCAGGCTCACACCGAGCCTACAAGCATTCTGCTCGCTGGAGAGGCTGACATCTCTGTCTGGAGCAGGCAGAGGCCAATGGAACGTAACACCATAACACCATAATCACATGGGAAGGGTGCAGGGCAGAGATGGTGGGGAGCTTAGAAGAGAACGGAAGGAGATGACTTTGTAGGAAGTAGCATTTTAAGCCATTGGGTAAGGGAGCGGGGGCACCAAAGCTCCAAAGGAAGGAGGCAGCTTACATGAATCTGAAACTGGACTCCCCAGAAAATGTTGGTCACAAGTGGCCTTGCCACCTTGAAGCTAAAGCTGAAGAGAACAAGTACATCTTATTTTATCAAAAAGAAATACAAATATTTATGTTTAAGCCCATCTCTAAGCCATACCTAACCAATACATATGTAGACAACACACATTTGCATGCACATCTTGCTTAGGCCACACATTGTGCAAGCAATGCTTTTGGCTTACTTCACAAAAACCCAGACTCATTTAAAAGTGGAAAAGGTTGCTTTAATGTGACAGGCCAAAGCTTATAATTAAACGCTTACCTGGCTCCATGGTCTTACAGACTAAAGAAATATTTAAACAACCAATTAACTAATTAAACATTGTCATTTTCCCCCAACAATGAAATAATTAAATAAAGCCATTTCCTCCCTAACTGTCCCTTGGACCCTACCGTCTCCTTCCCCTTTTTCCAGGCGTCCTGCTTTCTCCCCGGGGCCATGCCCCTCCAGGCTCAATACCTTTTCCCCCGGGGTGGCCCGCTTGTGCAAACAGCACCACCCCATCCTTCCTCGTGTCATTCCCCCATTGTGCTTCCCTCCCCCCACATCAAAAGGGGCCATGCCCCCGGCACCAGAAAAACCCGCCCCCGAGGTGTTCTTTCTGCCCCACCCCCCCACCACTTTTCTTTACCTCCAACTCTTTAACCAATCTCCCAGCCAAGAGCCCAGGTCTGCCAGATAATGATTATTCCCATAAATTGACAAGTGTACCCCATCCTCTCTAAAGATCATGAAACCTTCATACACTATTTCCTTATGTTCCATAACCTATACCGCCACCGAGGCACAAAACTTAACCATCTCTCTGTTGATCCCTTTCCTAGCCCGCTCTATCGCCCCCTCACTTCTCGCACCCCTCCACACTCTCTGCGGCAACAACTTAGTCCACACTACAGCTGCTTGAGGCCACATTTCCCACACCCAGACTAAATCCCTTTTCATTTTCCTTAGCAGAGCCACCCCCGTATCCCTTACCAGGTCATTCTCTCCAGCATGAATAATCAACACTTCTTTCCCTGCCCACTTAACAACTGAATGGCCGACAATCCACACTTGCGCCAACTCCCCCTCCTTTCGCACAGCATCTGAAAAAAAATTACAAAAATTACTACAAATCAATACATTCTACCAAACGCTGTTGTCAACCAGGTCCTCTGCCACCTTCCTTCAAAATTCCCCTTTATCAAACTCCCTGACATACCCCTTGTATCTCCCGGACCTCCAACGCCCCAAACTTTTCACCTTATCCTCCGAAAAACCCAGCCTATTACCCTCAGATGCTGCGCCCATCCTGATGAATGTGTACCAAAATCCCCTGCCTTCTCTCCTACCGCTACCAGAGCCTTACGCAATACCCCCAGGACTTGTGCCGCTGAAACCGGCGTCCCATCCTCATGCTTAAACACCAAGCCTGTCTTACCCCCACACCACTCCTTCCACAACCTGCCTGTCTGCACTGGGCATAAGTGCTTGCTCCCCTGACCCAACAAAACCCAAGAACCCTTTCCCTTTTGGTCCATTTTAGACCTATTAATCTTGATGTCCAAACCCAATTCTGTAATTTGCACATCCTCCCACTGCAATCCCCCAAACCCTCCTTTTCCCCCCACCAACTCCGAAACCCGAAAAGCCCCGAAGAATAACCAAGTAAAACAAGTCGCAAACAGCTCCCCCCACCGCCTTAATCAACCTCTGCAGCAATTCCGCCGATATCGGCCTCCTCTTATCCTTGTCCCTCTTACTCTCCCTTGCCCATCCTTCCAATATCCTACTCGCCATTTCCCCCCCACTCGGCTGAAAACCCCAGAACCATTTCCCGTAGAAAGCAATCCCGGCTAACTTCCCTGCTATAGTTGCTCTTGACCAGCCCCTGTCCATGCACTTCAGGAGGAAGTTCATGACATAGTCCCTCCTCCGCTCTTCCGCATCCCATCTACCCTTCCAACTACAAGCTCCCCCTCCAATAAAATCCTCCCAGGCCCTCCTGTATGACTCCTTAGATGCCCCGGCCAATGAACCCTCCACCAAAGCAAGCGCTCTCAGCTTCCTATCTTCCACAGCTCCTCCGGAATCTGCTGCCCCTCCTGATCCGCATCTGGAGTCAATCCACAGAATCTCTGCCATTGAAAACGAGATAATGCATCAGCGATGCCATTATCCTTCCCTGGCACATGTGTTGCCTTAAACACCACATTCCATTCCATGCAGCGCAGAACAAACTCTCTCATAAATCTTGCCACCCTCTGATCCCTTGCTGACTGCCTGTTCACCACATGGACCACGCATTCATTGTCAATATTGAAATTCACTTTCCTATTCTGCAAATCCTTCCCCCACAACTCCAATGCCACCAGCAAGGGGAAAAATTCAAGGAATGCTATACTCCTTCCCTCTTTCACAGAGCTGGCCACTTCTCCGCACACCATTTCCCCCACCAAAAAACTCTGAAACCTCCTGCACCTGCTGCGTCAGAAAATATCTGTACTTCCCATGTCACCGGGTCTCCCTGCAACCACATTGACACCCCGTTGAAACTCTCCAAAAAGCGCAGCCAAATTCTGCAATCCTCCCTCACCACCTTGCATGCAAAATTCAAATGCCCTACCAATCTCTGCATTTCAACCAGCATCATTTTCTTGGCCCCTACCGCTCTCTCCAGCAGTACCACCAGTTTGCTCACCTTGTCGTGCGGCAAGTGTGAGGTCATGGCCACTGAATCCAGTTCAATTCCTAGAAATGTCAACACCACTGCCGGCCCTTCTGTTTTGTCTTCTGCTAACGGCACACCCAGCTCCTCCATCAGCTCCTGAAACAACTTTAGCATTTCCTTGCACTCCCCCCTCTCTTTCTGCCCCGCTGATGAACAGAAAATCATCCAAATAGTGCAGCACAATCTCCCAACCCGAGTTAAATGAAAAAGCCCACTGTAAGAAGGAGCTGAACCGTTCAAACAAAGCGCAGGAAATCGCGCACCCCATTGGCAAGGCTTTGTCTATGTATATGCGGTCCTCGAACTGCAAACCTAACAACCAAAAATCCTCCGGGTGCACCGGCAATAACCTGAAAGCCGCCTTAATGTCACACTTGGCCATGAAGGCCCCTCGCCCTTCTTTCCTTACCAGCTCCACTGCCTGGTCCACACTTGCATACACAACCCCACATTCTTCCGGGGCAATGAAATCATTGACTGACATGCCCTCCGGCCATGACAAATGGTGTATTAATCTGAACTCCCCCGGAGCTTTCTTGGGCACCACCCCCAGTGGGGATATAACTAAGTCACCCGGCAGGTCATCGAATGGTCCTACAATCCTTCCCGCTGCTATTTCTTTGCTCAATTTTTGTTTTACCACCTCAACATTTTCTTTGGCTGACCAGATTTTCAGCCCACCGGCGCACCCTTGGGCCCTGATACCCCAATCTGAAACCCTGACAAAACCCCTCACTCAAAATCTTAGCCCCTTCCCTGTCCGGATAAAATTGCAACCATTTTTGCAGCACCCCCACTTTAATTGGAGTAAAAGCTTTTCCCCACAACCCCTCTACCTGAACCTCTCCCCCTCCCCCTGTCTCCCTGTTGGAAACACTGAGTAAGAGGGTGTTTTCCTCCACACTTGCTACACTCGTGCCTGAACCTACACAGGGTCCTTGTGCAGCTGTCCTTATTAAACGCCCAACATGCTGCTGAGGACTGCCCTCTGCCTCCTCCCCCCACCCCCTCATGGGCGGGGCGACCAAGAAAGGGCCTGAAAAGCACTGGCAGCCCACTTGCTGTGTGCAATGTCGGGGCAGACCTCGATGGAGCCATCCATTGCAGCCAAAGATCCATGTCTATCTCCCCCCAGACCGCCTAACTGTCCTCCGCCATTCTCGCTCTGAATTCCTCATCATACCTTACCCAGGCAAAGCCCCCAAAACTCGTGAAAGCCTTCCTAATTACGTCCATATATTTAAGCAGGGCCACACAACGCTCCGGGAATTTTTCACAATAAACACTGGCATAAATGATAAATGCCGACGTCCAATTCTCAATAGTCACCGGGACCCTTCGGCGCGAAGCCAGTTCCCTCTCTTCTTCTTTAGACCCCTCCTTAGCTCTCACTTCCCTATGGAGCAATTTAAAAACATCTACAAATTCCCCCGCCTGAATCTTCTCCCTAGTCGCTGCCATCAAGTGCACCCCCAACGGATTTGTTATCCCCATGTATGGCATTTTTTTCTCCTTACCTTTCACTTCCAACTCCTTTTCTTTCCCAGCTTGCCCCTCGAGCACCAATGGCTCCACCACCTTGTCCGTTTGGACCTCCACTGAGCAAATGCCTTTCTCAACCCCCAGGGCTCCAATGGCCTGTACATCAACTTCTTTCCTTACCCCTTGCAATCCAGACCCTTCATTTCCCGCCCCCCTTCTTGTGACCCCTCTCTGCCATGCAGATGACCATTCCCTTTCCCACTCGCCTCTTTCCACGCCGGACGTCTACGGTCTGGCGTCCACACCGATGCTCCTCATCTCTTTTCTTATAGGGCTCCTATTGCGGGGACAAAACATGTCAGCAGACTCACCCAGCCAACAGTTCCCCTGACCTCTTGCCCCCCCGACCACCCTGCACCTGCCTTTCCAGATCCCACCACAAACTTCTTCTCTCCTCCCCTCTTCCCCCTACCGCCCTATAACCTTCCACCTCCCATTGCCCCACATACTCCTCCAATCCAACTTCATCACCCCTCAAATACCATTGTGGATGCGAGCCCGAGTCGAGTTGATCTTCCTCTTGCGAGCCCGGGGGGTCCGCCCCGCCACTCCTTTGACGTCTTCTCGGCGGGGCCGCAGAAACCCCTACCTGGTCCTCTTCTCTTGGGCGAGGCGTTCCGTCCTCCACCCTGGAATCCTCTTCGCTAGGGGCTGTGCTGCACCCTCTAGGCTCTCCTTGCGATGACCGAGGAGGGGCCGTTCTAAAACCCTCTACATCCACTTGACCGGCGGGGGCTGCGCAGCGCCCTCCGCCCTCACTCCTCCTACCCAGGGGGGGCGTTCCGCACCCCACTCTAACCTCCCCCATTGATGGGGACCTCACCCTCCTTCTCCCACCCGCACTCTTCTGCAGGTATTTACCCCCTCTTCCCCTCTGCCCTATCACCCCCTTCTGCGCCCCCTCACTGGCCCCACTGTAGTTCCCTTGAGCCAACTCCATTTGAGCACTCCCCGCTTCTATAGGGCTAACATTCCTTCCCTCCCTCACTGGCTGCCCACCCGAAATCATTTTTCCCCCAGATGCCCTCCTATCTATCTCCCTCCTCATCTTCCTGCCCCTGTATTCCCAAACCTCCCCTCTCCCCGCCGCAGGGGTGCAAGCCACCACTGCCGCGAGAGCCCCATCCGCCGCCACTCTCTGCTGTGGCCTGCCCCCACCTACCTCACCCTCTCCTGTTACTTCCCCTACCGCCCCTTCCAATTGGGCCTTAGATGCCCTGCTAATTATTTCCAGGGCCTCCCTCAGAGCCCTAGCATCGACCAAACCTCTCTTGCTGGCTCCCTGTCCCACCATAGTGCACCAAATGTCTGGATGTGCGCTAAAATATGCCCCCTGAATATTAAACTAACTGCCCTAAGCTCCCGAGCCACAATCTACCTGTGGACCTATACCCCACGCGACAGGCTACCAGCTTTGCACCAATTCAACCGGGCACTTGCTAACACCAACCGGTAATATAAACTACCAAAACTGTTCACAAATGTATTCTTGTTATTTATTTATTCATTTATTTATTTAATTAATTAATTTGTTTATTTATTTTTATTTACCCCCCTAAATCCTGCCCTATCCCTTAAAAACCCCTTACCCTGGCAAGTAAACAGCCACGGAAAAGGAAAGCCCCAAAAACCAGAAGCCCAAATAGAAATATGGAAGGAGAGTGACCGTGTCACACTGCCCCCTGGTGGATCGCGAGATGCACCGCACTGTAAGTAACCAGTAAAAACTGCACTGTCCCTTTAAGGAACCACACTGCCCCCTCTGGCGCTAGCCTGCTACCGTGTCTCCAGCAGCGTAGACTCCAATAACAGTCTACTAATTAACGATGTGGCCGCCCACCCTCTCTGAGGACCCAGGAAGACGGCACTGACGCTGTGTTCACGGACCAGAACACTGCTTATCCCCAAAAACACCCCGCCTGCAAGCGCACTTCGGAATGCTGCGCCCTACTTCCCAACGGCACCCCAGAGCCCTCGATCCCCCCAACTACTTGTTTGTTTTTTTTTATTTTTTATATTAACTAAACAAACTACCTACCCGCCCACTCTAGCAACACCCCCCTGCCTCACCTGACTGACTCCTCGCACACCTCAAGGCCCAACTAATACCAGGGAAGGCTCTGGAGCAGGCAACAGGACTTGACAATCGCCAAGTCCAACCGTCGCCTGCCTCCCGAACCTTCCCTGGACCCTTAAATACCCCGAGGAGGCACTCTGCCCCCCACGGCCACTCGGTGGCCGTGTGCAGCGCCAAAAACCTCCCCGGGGGGAAACGCTTTGCGTTCCCCCCCGGTGCCCCCCTTGTGAAAAACCCTCGTAATTGCAATGTTCACACAATCTGAGATGCACACTTTGCTTTCCTAAATTTTTGTGAATGTACACGCCTTTATGTAGCCCCTCCCTAATTGTCCTACCTATTGGCCTTCCCTCGGGCCAGATCACCCAATTTCAGTAACACTGCTGGAGCCATGCATGTTTCACCTTCTCTTTATTACTTCTCCTTATACAACTGCCTTTCCTCCTCTCCTGCCCCACCCTTTCCCCTTTCTTCCTGCTCCCTCCCACTGTTTTGTGTCCTCCTCGCCTTAAAGGGGCTCTGCCCCTTATTCACTCACAACACTACCACAAGACGAAATAGTTGAATTCTAGCAGCTCCTTCTTAAGAACATGATACTCTAGTTACCACATATTCCGTCTATAATCTCATCTCAAATCGCAATATCAAAAGCATATTATGAAATTAAGCGAACACTACGCATTTTTAACATGACACTGTTTTCCAAGGAAAACTAAAAGAAAACGTTGGGAACAAGCTATTGGTCTGGGAGACATACATTACACCCAGCACTGTTTCATTAGGCAGAGAGAAAAAGTCAATTTTGACCCCAAGGGTTCCATAACTGGTACCATTTTGAGGGATGAGCGTGCCAAAATGGCGCTTTACTTGAGTTGGCATCAATCATTGCCTCTTCGTTAGAATGACGCTAGCTTGGGAAAGTAGGACATGCATCAGATAAGACTGCCGTGGACATTCTAACAGATCGGTTTTATACCTAGACGACATCAAGCTGCTAAATGTTCAACCCATGAGTCAAAACACATCAGCATTCCCTTGTTTCCAATCAAATTGGCAGTTAGAGACCGAAAGAGAAGGATTTATAGTAAGAATTTCGCAAAGCCTTCCCTGCCACACCAACAAAATCACACACACAAACAAAAAAAATTGCACATCAGTCCCAGTTGGGCAGTTTGAAGTGGAAGGCTTTTAAAGCTTACTCATAAACGTTGGTCCCTTCCCCGCAAGTCAAGTTTATGGTCCACACACAGTTTGTCTTTATGAACTACTGTGGTTTATAGCACTGCTACAGTGGCGAGGATGCAATGGCACTGCTGAGGAATACGATATAAATCACAGACACAGCAGTTTCATGGTAAAGTCACAAGGGTTTACAAATGTCCACACGTGATTTGCGATCGATGTTTGTCAGGAACCTCTAATTACCTCAGCAGTCGAGATCAAATACACGATGGACAAAGGAGTGGGTCAGCAGGTGGTCTGAAAAACTGTTTCAAAAGCATGACGTTTCCCTCTCAATATTGTGCCTGCATGCACAGTGTCTCCCCTTCAAAAACATTCCACCACTAAAATGTTCGTTGCAAGGTTCTGAGCACATTCGCCAACTGTTTTCTTTTGTTTATAACTTGTGTTTAACCTTTTTTTAATTTGTCCATGTTTGCATGGCAGCAGGGCCCTTGGGATGAAAACAGTAACATGTGGTTTGTGCCTTTAAGCATGTAACGTACCCTCAGTTTCTCCTTAGGTCTGGGCCACCGCCAGTTGTTACAACCTTCCACCAGGCCTTAATGCATCATTGAGCAGCTATGAATTACTGTATGTCACTGTGAGAAACCAGCAAGTACGACAGGGTTGTGATAGAGGTGCGGCCTTGGGTGGACAAGCTGTGCTTTGTGACGAAGTCCCGTGACTTACCTTACTAATGGATGGTGGGGTAGCCTAAGGGCCCAAGTGCTACCATATGCTGCTGGACCTGGGGGGCAGCATGGGGAGGATCCCCTGGCTACCCCCACGGTGTCAAGGGCTTGTCACATTGCCATTGGAGATTCTTCTGCCCCTTCAAGGAGATCAAGGGCACATTTACCTCCTCCGGGTCTAGCGACCATTAGGTCAGGGAGCACCTGGCACCTTTGACAACCCTAGTCTTAGTACTCAGGGTCAAGGAGGGAACCTCATCACATGAAATAAGTTCTCTGTAAATCCACGGCAGGGTCTCCACTGGCAGATGAATGACCCCAGTTTATAGGGTTACTTAATCCTTCTGTGGTTTTCTCAGGGTCTATCTCCGCTTGGTTTCAGGATGCTGGTTCTCAGCCCAGAGTTTCAGGGGCTACTACACCCCTCTTGTGTAAACCTTGGTGGGTTTATCTAGCAGTCTGAGGTTTAAGGGATTCCTGCACCCATCTTCTGCTTTCATGAGGGGAGCCACCTCCATGTCTCAGCTCTGTATTGGAGCCTGTTTGGGGCTCTGGGGTATGGTTGCTATAGAGCGGTCCTTGAACCAAGGCCCAACGACACAGGGAGACTGCCCTAAGGTTTGATCAGTGTACTCACTAGGCCTCTGTCCACCTCTCCCCTCATGCTCCTGGTTCTCCAGCCACCTATTCCAGTCTTTCTCTGACCTCAGGTTTCACCCCCTAGAGGATCCTACTGTGGATCTAACCCTCTCCCGCTTTGTGATCCGCTTCTACTGTCGCTCCTGGATGCTTTGCCATGAACTTGTTCCTCTACCCCTCCTTCCTACCTGTACCCCTTAATGCCTTGTGGTCCACTGCCTTCTCCCCCTGGTACTGTTTTTCAACCTCTCTGATGCACTGGTCTTAAAGGAGTTTGAGAGGCTATCTTAGAAAGGCGGAATTGAAAGGGCGGGAGTAGTGGGTGTCACCTTAAACGGTAGCAAGACAACCAAGCAATGACATCAGAATGTGTGTTGACTGTAGCCAATTAAACACGTGGGTGGTAGCAGAAAGACACAGATTGCCCAATATGGCATAACTGTTGTGTTTGGTGGAGAAGAGAAAGGTATTCACTAAACTGAATCTACCATCAGTTTATCACCAGGTGGACTGCGTTTACATCTCACAATGGTGTTTCGGTTTAGGAGAATGCGGTTTGGCTTATAATTTTCATCTGTCTTTTAAAAGGCTATGTTTAAGTTATTTGGCAAATTGAAAAATGTACGTTTTTTACAGGATATTTTGACCTGTGGGGCGACCATGGAGGAGCATGAGGCAACATTATGTATAGAGTTAGACATTGGAATCAAGAGGTTTGACTCTAAAAGCGTGCATTTAGGAAAACAGTGGTATAATGGCGCATGAAATATCCAGAGAGGGAGTGAGACTAAAGGGGGTTTGGGATTTGTTTAGTTGACGGGGGGGGGGTAGAAAGAAGAACCACCCAAGACCAAGGTGGAAGTAGGGTTGTTCATGGTTGTCTACCAGAAGTTTTTAAAGAACTGTGCCTAGAGAGAAGTTGTGTGAGATGCAGTATTTGTTAAGGAAAGGAGTGTAATTTGAATGGAATCTGTGGTCTGTCCGAGAGTTTGAAAGAATAAAGGATGAAATTGACTTGTCACACTGCACAGACAGAAAACCATCACTGTGCATGCTAGTGATGTGGGGATGGAAGCATTATTAATATTATGTTAGGATGACAACGCAGGTGAAGAGGTTCTGATTGCACATGCGTCAAGGGTCTTAAAGTGACCAGAAAGGAAATATTCTGTAGTAGAGAAGGAAGCAATGAAATGGCAGTGTAGACATTTCAAATTTTTTAGTGTGGCTCAGATTTGATTTTACAGACTGACTGTAGGCCATTTAAGGCGATTTTGAACTTTTCCTGGGTCGATGATAATGAGAAATTGAGAGACTTGAATAAAAAACAGCAAGATAGTCGTGGCGAACGTTGGATGCTTGAACTGTTATCCCGGAATTGCAAAATGTTGAACGGCCAGACAAGAGGCGACATACCCGCTAAACATACGTGGCACAGGAATGGAAGCCACAAAACTCTCGACTTCATCTGATGTTCAAGTAATTTTGCCAACAGAATTACACAGTTGGAAATAATTAAGATTATTTAAGATGGAAAATAGTGACCACGACGCTGTAACTTTGAATTGGATCAAAAATGAGTTCCCAGCTACAGATCGCCATGTGGGTAACCTTGAAATAAACCAAGGTCTAAACCGTCTAAGATTATCCAAGAAAGAGATTGAGAATCTAACATCGAAATATCATCCGATGATGTAAATGGTGGGGGGGATCGTCGATTATGGCCCACTACTCTCATCATTCAAACGACCAACCAGTGATACGAGAATCGACCAATACAAAAACAGATATCCGTACAATAAAAAGGTCGCTGATGAGAAGAAAAAAAATGCAGCAAGACATCAGGAAGAAGAAATCTTGTAAATGCACACAGATAAGTCTCGAAATAAAGAAGCATCGTCAAAAATACCGCAATTGGTTGATTTCATTTAAATTGATTCGAGACCAAGAACGTGCAGAAGCGATATTGAAATTGATCTGCGCTTGTAAGAGCAGAGAAACTTGGGCAATAATAAATGAGACCTCACAAACTCAGAAAGTAAACATGAGTACCGGAGCAAATGCAGACTTGTGGGTAAGACACTTCACAGCAGTATTTAAAAACTCATTAACATCAGACGTCGAGGTGTGCTTGAATAAAAAAGTTCCTTGGAATGTCGAGGTCCCAAAAAATGAGATTAAAGAGGCAATTTCAAAGCTGAAAAATTCGGGAGCTGCTGGCCCGGACGGGCTATCAAATATAACATTAAAGAAAAACAAAGAGCCCTGGGCCAACTTCACTGAAATTCTTTTTCGACATATCTCCATGGCGAGACAAATTCCCTTATCCTGGCAATCAGCGGTAGTTGTCCCGATCTTCAAAAAAAGGAGATCGCTCAGATCCTAACAACTACCGTCCGATTGCGCTCCTTGATGTCATTTGAAAGATCTTTGCATCATTTCTGCAAAAAAAAACAAGCAAAATGGGCTGTGGAGGCAGGAATTTTAGATGCCAGGCAAAAAGGCTTTACCAAGGGAGTTGGAGTCGAATTGAATTTGACATTGCTAAACATGCTAAAGCTTGGGGCGATTAAAAGCAGTAAAAATCTGTTTTTTGCTTTTGTCGATCTTCACCGAGCGTTTGATAGCGTGAACAGATCCATCATGTGGCAGACATTAATGAAGTGGGCATGTCCTTTGGACCTTTTGCAGGCTATCAAATTATTTCACTCTAATACATCAATCAGAGTAAGAATTAGTGCTCAAGGCGACCTGACAAAAAAAAAAAAATAATGATGAAAGGGGCTTCAAGCAAGGATGTCCCCAGGCAGCATTGATTTTCAAACTGTATATTGCTGATTTGCTAGTAGCACTATTGAATTGCAACACCTTTCCTCCAAGAGGAAATGGCAACCAGATAAGCTGGGCCATCTACGCTGATGACTTGGTGCTAGTTGACACCACACAAACAGGCCTCCAGCGGCTACTGAATAATTTAGAGATATACCTGCAAAAGAACGATCTGGCAATAAACGTGGGAAAGTCCAAAAATGTTACTATTGGATTGCATCTTGGCAAAAAGGGCAAACATTTTAAATGGCACAAAGCTGGCAAACAATTAGAGAACATCGATAGCATTCGATATCTGCATATACTATTTAATAAATCAATAAGAGAATGGCACTGGACGGAAGACCTGAAAAGAAGAATGAACATTCTATCGTAGCAAGGAGCAAAATTACATACAGAATTTGGCAAATTTACATCATATCCAGTGTTAATGTTCTACCATCAAAATGTAGTAGCCGCAATAACCTTTGGAAGCGTGGCAGGCTTTAACATCCATAGAGCCACCTGGAATGTGCTCGAAGGACAATTCTGGTGCAAAGTTCTTAATTTCCCAAAAAAGCTATTGATCACAGCTATCCACTATGAACTCGGGTTACAGTCTTTGTTTGCCACAGTACTTCGGAGATCAGTGACAATGATGAGGAAAATGACACTGAAGCCATCTGTAATTCCTTATCAAATCTTAAATGCAACCATTGGAAAGCCCTATCAGGGTCTTCTAAAGGAATGGTCAGAAAAAATATCCCTCTACTTGACGCACATCTGAGTCTCCTTAGAGACCCTGTGTATCCATGTGCAGTAAAGAAAAAACTCACATTCAATGAATGGATCATTGCCGCTAACATCATATCAAAACTTAAAACCAGTTTAGATCTAGGAGGAGAAGCCCCTGGAGTAAATCATATCCTGAAATATCTGTCAAAGTTCCCATCGAGATATCATCGAGATCATTTTTTACGCATACGTTTGAACTTGCTACCAACTAAGGAGATGCTATTGTTGAAGCACGATGAGAACACCATGAACAACTACTGCCAATTTTGTAACATCACAATAGAGTCTTTAAAACATCTGACGATTGAATGCTCGGCCCTAAAGACACAAAGAAGTGCCCCTTTTTGGGGAAATTTGTCCCCTGAATGGGAATCTAGAAGAGTGGTGGTACGAAATTCTCTCTGGCAAGAATGTAATGCTGACTTGTGCAGTAGTCGATTATCTAGGCAAGTATTTAAAAAAGATAAAGTAATCTTGGGAAAGACAAATGATGAAAACATTGGAATAAATGTAAGGAAATGTAAAAGAAAGTTAGTAATAAACTAAAATTTACAATAAAAAAGAAAAAAAGGCGGTTTTCAAGCCTAAAGGTTTGGACCAAAGTGCCACAAAGATTGGTATGGTATTGTTTATTTATAAAGTGCCTATACACAGGCAAGTGTTTCAAAGCACTCAAGGAGGGTGGGAACATGGGAAAAAACAATAGTCGCTCAGAGCCCTTGAAATTCTGAGACGATAATAGTCTGCACAGGTAGAGTAAGTGCGTAAAATACATTTAACACTTTGAGATACAGCAAGTAGGCCTGAAAGCGATTCTGCAGTTTTACCAGTGCAATTGAGGGGTGAAGACAAGGGAGAACAGACAGGCGATCTTCAGGCATGGTGCGTACGGATCGTGAAAGTGCAAAAACGTTCACATGGAGGGGGAGATCCAAGTACACCCGGTCGGTGGAGACTGGGTAAGTGCGGAGAGAGCAACTCTCTTGGGATATTTCTTAAGTGCACTGAGTGTGGGTGGGGGTCTAGGTCCTTGAGGCAAGTGCAAAAGAGGACTGGCAGGGCTGCCAGGGACCTGTGAGACTCTGAGGTACAGCAGGCGGACAGTCAGCAAGCTGTAAGGAAGAGTAGGGAGAGAGGAAAAGAGAAGAGAACTAGGTTAGCATGGTAGAGGGAGAGATAAGGAAGAGGAGAAGAGGAAGGTCTTGAGGTTTTCCGGAACTTAAGAAGATCAGGCTCAAGGCGGAGGGCGGCAGGGAGGCTATTCGAGAGGGAGGCACCTGCTGAGGATAAGGATCTCCCTCCAAATCTCTGCTGGGAGAACCGGCTCACTCGCAGAAGGTTGGAGGTAGATGAGCGAAGGGCTTGTGAGGGACAGTATTTAGGTATGCAGTGTTGCATGTAGGTAGGTCCCAGGCCCTAGAAAGTCTTGTGAACAATGCAGAGGGTCTTGAACTTGATCCTTGCAGCCATGGGGAGCCATTGAAGGGATTTCAGCACCGGAGAGATGCGGTCCCTGGGCTTGAGCCAAGGATAAGTCTTGCGGTTCTGTTCTGGATGAGTTGCAGAGGGCACAGGGCAGAAGGGAGGATGAGGAAGAGGCTGTTGCAATAGTCCAGCCTAGAGAGAATCAGGGCTCTGCAGACAGTGAGCCACTGGGGAAAGTGAGAAAAGGCAGAGTACCTCTGAGGAGGTGTAGCTGATAGTTAGACTTTTTAGAGACGTCCAAAATGTGAGAGGGGAAGGAGAGAGTGGAGTGAAAAATGACCCCAAGGTTTCTAGCTTTGCAGGTGGGTGCGGGCGCAGGGCTAAGGGAGGCAGGCCAGAGTGAAAGTGGGAAAGAGAGAGCAGGGGTCCCAATGCGAATGATATCGGTATTACTGGCATTGAGGCAGAGGTTGTTTGTAGCACACCATGACTGAATAGCAGACAGTCAGATATGAGCGAGGAGGAGGAGGTGGCTGAGGGTAGCCTGAAGGATAGTTGCGTGTCATCCCCGTAACACTGGAATTTAGAGGTGAAAGGGGCAATGACACATCCCAAGGCAGCCATGTAGACGTTGAAGAACCAGGAGGATAGGTTAGATCCCTGAGGAACACCACATGTTGAGGCAGCTATAGTCAAGAGAAAGGCTCTGAGTTCCACCTGGGATGGACAGTCTGAGAGAAAGGAGGTTAACCACGCCAGAGCCTGACTTGTGATTCCCAGGGTGTCATGGAGACATGCAATCAGGATGTTGTGGTTAACCATGTCATAGGCAGAGGAGAGGTTAAGGAGGATGGGGACAGGGGGAGTGTTATTGTCAAGATTTGAGAGCAGGTCTTCACAGGTGTTCAGAAGACCAGTTTCCGTGCCTCTGAATGCTCTAATGCCAGACTGATGGTCATGGAAGCAACCAATAGATTTAGTGTGGAGGGTCAGCTGAGAGATAGCCAACTTCTCCAGGAGTTTGCCCAAAAAAGGAGTGATGGAAATAGGGTGGTAGTTTGCCGGAATGGAGGTGTCGGCAGAGGGTTTTTTTAGCAGAGGGTGCACAAGGAAGTGCTTAAGGGCAGTTGTGAAAACTCCAGTAGAAAAGGAGAGATTATAGAGATCAACCAAGGCTAGGGCGAGGGAGTCAATATTGTCTTTAAAGGTTTTAGAAGGGCAGGGGTCCATCTGTTTGGATGAAGCCTTCATATATCGGACTTGTCTATTGACCTCATCAGGTGTGACGGGGAGAGAGAAGAGAGGGTAAGTGAAGGGGGGGGCCAAGGGAGGCTCCGGTGTTGTGCATGCTGTGGTGTGGAAGAGAGGGTGGAAAGAATATCTTGGGTTTTTGTAGTTAAGTGTGCAGCCAGGGCTGGGTCCTTTGTGGGTGTGACAGAAGAAGAGGCTGCTGCAGGATCGGCCAGTTCCTTGCAGACTTTGAAAAGTTTGGCCATGTTGTTTGATGCCGCTGAGATGCAGGCTTGAATAAAGACTTTTTTCTTGGAGCGGATGCAGAGTCGTTATTGCCTTTGAAGGAGGCGAGGCGGCAGGCCAGTTTGTCAAATGGTTCGCTCGACACGTTCCATTTCTGCTCAGCTGCCCTACACTTGTGTTTAAGGGCAGCCAGGTGGGAGTTGTACCAATAGTTGCACTTTTTGGAAGGCTTCAGTTGGACCCTCATGACAGGAGCAAGAGTGTTGGGGATAGAAAGAGTGAGGTTAGCGAGGACTGTGTCAGGGTAGAAGTCAGCCACAGGAAAGGGTGGAGGAGAGTAGGTGGAGGCTGAGGCAGCCACTCTCACTTTTTGCATGGGTCTGGTGACTTTGAAGCCGAGTGGCGTGTTGCTGCAAGAGGGGAAGAGAGCTTCAGGTGTGTTGCGAGAAGAGAGTGGTCGGTCCAAGAGAGGGAGGCAGTGAGAGGGATAGAGAAAGGGATGTCAGTAGAGATGAGAGCATCCAAGGTGTGGCCACCAATGTGCGTGGAGCCAGAGGGTAGGATAGAGAGGGAGAGCGAGTCGCAAAGGTTGTGGAAAGGACCTGAGGAGTCAGGAGAGTCCAGATGGATGTTCAGATCACCCATCAGTAGGAGTTGTGAGGCGGAGGAGAGTAGGGAGGAAGCCAGGTCAGCCCATTTCAAGAGCTAGAGAGTGGACTGACCTTGTGGTCAATAGAAGGTGGCCATAAGGAGAAGATTTAGGAGAGAGTGAGAGTCTGCAAGCTAGGCACTCGAAAGAGGAGTAGGCCTGAGTAGGCATGATGGACACAGGTATCCATTCAGGGAAGATATGAGCCACTCCACCACCTGTCTTCTTAGGCCTGGGCACAGAGAGGATTTTGTAGCCTTCAGGGAGGAGTGTGTCAAATCTTGTGATGGAGCTATCCTTGAACCAAGTCTCTGTGATGGTGAGCACATCAAGATCCATGTGTTTGAGGAGGTTGCAGATGTTAGACGAGCGTTTGATGGCAGAGCTATTGTTGACAGTGGCAATAGTAGTTTGCCATCTTTGAAGGACTTCCTCGGCGGGGGCACAGGGAACAGTGGTACGCCCGTGGGTGGCAAGAGGGCCAGGGGGATAGTGAAGGATGGCGAAGGAGCCAAGGCCGACAAGGGAGCCAGGACAGTACAGCAAGGCAGGGGCGCCTGTACAGAGCAGGAGGAAGGCATAGACAGTCAGGGGAGCTTGACCAGAGGGAGAGATGAGGTTAGAGGGGTGAGGGCGGAGCCTGTCAAAGAGAAGAAGGTCGGGTTGAGGACCCTGAACCATGATGGTTCAATTGAGATAAATATTAATGATGACTCTGGAAATGGCGAATATGTCAAGGATGTCAAGGAGAACCTCCCAGCGAGTGCCACCATTAATGGGATAAGAGGCAATAGGATCGATCATGTAGCGAGTCCATAGGTCAGGTGTGTTAACGAAGAAGAGGATGTCAGTGATAGTCTCTCTGGCGGAAGCCGTGACATAGGTGTCTGCAATAGGAAGGCCTTGGTTGGAGCCCAGTATGTCCTTGTTAAACTTCTCCCGGATAGATTTAGTAATAGGAGAGGGATAGGAGCTAGTGAAGCAGTTGGATAGGATAGGAGAGATGGATAGCGACATGGTTGGTTGTAGTGGAAGGGAAGACACAGTTACCGGTCGGGAGCACTGATGCACTCGGAGGAGTGGGCTGCGGGGCACACACGAGGAGGGAGACAGGTAGTGGCACCAGCTAATGAAGACACCAATCAGCCACAAGGCAATGCCAGATACAATCACAGCAGGACAAGGTGAAAACAGAAAGGAGCAACTAGACACAGCTAAATTCGATTTTAGCAGGACAAGGTGAAAAACACAATGCAGCAACTGGGCAACAGCTAAATTCGATTTCAGCAGGAGAAGGTGAAAACACAATGCAGCAACCGGGCACAGCTACATTCGATTTCAGCAGGACAGGGTGAAAACAGAAAGCAGCAAATAGGCATAGCTAGATTAGTGGGAGTACAAATGAGACAGAGTGAGAGGTGTGACAGTCCCAGATGTGACGGGAGAGGATCGATGAAAGTTAGTTGAGGGAACTGACCTTCCAAGAAATGTTAGATGATCCTTTAATTACAGTGTGTCCGGAGGTTCGCCTCAGCCTCTGTGTGTGTGTGTGTGGGGGGGGGGTAGGAGAGGTCCCACAGGCCCGGTCAGGCAATGGACAGGGGAACAGAGACGTGAATAGGCAGGGCCTTAGAATGAGGGCCTTTGAAAGTGTGGGCCGGCTAAAGCCTGCCGGTCCACAGTAGGTCAGTTTTGTATTTGCCACCAACCAATCACTTGCAGGTAGCAGAGGAGGCTGTCCTCGGGAAGCCTCTCAGTCTCAAAGGAGGGCAGTGGCCATCTTGAAATTGCGCGAGGCTGGCAAAGAAGAAGACATGGGGTGCAGATCGCCGCTCAGGCAGTTGCTCGCTGCCCCTGGCTGATGGTGGGCAACAGGGCAGTCAATGCAAGAAGCGCAGTGAAGGATAGCGTGCTTCAGAACATGAAAATAAAAATATTTCCATTCTGTTTCTTATTCTTTTTTCCAAATTTCAAAATAAAAGCTTTAGATCTTAACTCATTATCTTCATGGAATCCACCTACCTCGAGCGCAGAGTGTTTATCAGGTAGCCATCATGAGTGCAGTCGAATCTGCAGGCAGGGAGTACACATCACGGGCACCAGTCAGGAAGTGAGATAGAGAAGGTAGAGAGCAGGCCTTAGAATGAGGGCCTTTGAAAGTGTGGGCCGGCTAAAAGATTGGCGACTTGGGTGGCAATGATGGATTGCTATAGTTACGGGAATTAATTGTTACTGGGGTGTGTATACAAATTTATCAATCTAGTGCGACTACCAGTGAAGGTGGAGGACGGTAGGGGAGTGTGGGCGGAAATGCTTTTCATAACCAATGATGGAATGATAGGACAAATGCGAAGGCGGGACGCGATTGAGGTCAATTTGAGTATAAAGAACCCGATAATAAGTTACTGGGAGGTTAGGGATGAGCTAAGAATGGGAGGTGGACAGTTGTATTGCTCAGGATTAGTGGTTGTGCTGTGTGCCTTACAAGATAAATTGATTGACGTGGCACACCTAGGGCACACTGGGATCTTACGAATGAATTCCTTAATGAGTGTGGATTATTGGTGGACAAACTTTGATGGGGCAGTAGAGAAGAGATTATGGGAATGCATACAACGTAAATGATCAGGTAAAGGAATGATGGTGCAGACGAGGCCGATGATTGTGTCAGAGGCTCCTCGAGGAGTGTCATAGAAGTTATTGATGGATGTTTTGGGTACCGTTGAATAGAAGGACAGGCCAAGTTAATTGTATTGCTTTCAGATTTGGTCTCATGTTGATTAAGGTAAAACCTGCTGTTGAGGTAAAATGTGCTGGTATGCTCATTGCCTTTTTGGAGGAAGTATTGGTAGCGAAGGTTACCCGTGTAGCTCTTTTAACTGAAACAAACAGAATGTCAAGTGGCCTCACAGGGCACAAAGGAAGAAAGATCTAGTGGAGGCGGTTGGTGGGCAAGGAGTGGAGGAGATGGAATAGAGTTACATGTGCATGATCTTTTTACCTGTAGTACTCAAAGACCTACAGTACAGTTGTTATTGAAGAACCCACCAGTGTACAAGTGGTGTTTTAACAGTTCTCCTTCTACCTATCTAAATACACCTTCTATTTGGCTGGCAGCCACTCCCAGTTTCACCCCCTTCAATTCGGTGTACCTCAAGGCTCTGTCCTTGGTCCCCTTCTCTTCATACACCTCTCCCCTTGCTGCTATTATTGCCAATTGTGGCTTATCTTTTCACTTCTACATCAATGACTTTCAAGTCTTTGCCTCCTTTTCAGACTTTTCTGATAATATTTACTCTTCTCGGTCTACCTGTTTTCTACAAATCCAAACCTTGATGCACTCTTGCTATTTCCACCTTAATTCTTCAAAGACGGAAGTACTCTCCTTTCTATACTCTTCCATTTCCCTCTTCCTCCTCATCTCTCTACTTCCTCCCTGTTCTTCCCTTCTCTCCCATTGTCCTCTTTGACTCAGCTCTCACTTTCTCTTCTTGTATCTCTAATATGTCTTGCATCTCCCACTTTCATTTGCTTAACATATGTAAAATCTGTCCCCTTCTTTCTTTTACTGCAACCAAAACATTTCTGATTGCTTGTGTTCTCCCCCCCCCTCTCTCTTCTAATGCTCTACTTTGCTTATTGGCCTTCCGGCCTACCAGTTAGTAACTCTCCGCTTTATCTTTAACTTCTTAATTTGTACCTTCTTCTGTATTCCTACAGACTTTTTAACATCTATGTCCTTACATTTGATACACTTGCTGTCTTTTGAATCATGCTTTTTCTTCAACTTCCCTTCGATGGTCTTCACGTGTCTTCAGGTTCTTGCTCCTCATCTTTCCTTCGTTGTCTCCTTTTACTCTCTCTTTGTTCCCAATCTCAGCATCTCCTCTGTACCAAAACCTCTTTGCGTGCAATCCCCGCTTTCGTTCTACTTGCTCCTAAACACTGGAACAATCTCCCCCTTTCTAGTCTTTGTTTTACTTCACTTACAGTCTTTCACTCGTCTAAAATGAGTTTTTTTTATCCTCTCCTGCCTGATATAAACATATTGTACAATGTTGCTTTCTTTATTTAGTGTACCACTCCTTTTTGTACAGTGCTTTGTTGTTAAGTGCTCTATTATTGAAAATAAATATGAATACAAACCAATCAACAACACTGCCCAAGTCATCATTATACATTTATTTATATAAAACCATAATGAATGGACAGATTGACTTTACCATAGATTGGCACACCCGGACCATAGTCTATAATTTGCACATTCGTGGGAAATGTGTATGACAAAGACAATTCTGAAATAACTAGTTAACATGGGTTTTCACAAAGAAACATCAGGTAGCTACATAATCAACACTTTTGTGTTGTCTTCTTCAGGACCCGTGATTCAATCTAATTCACAACATCCATTTAAAATCCATTTGAGTGACTGAAGTAATATTGCTACAAAATGTATTTAACATCTGCAGCAATTTAAAATTCCATATCCAACATTTACAATAAAAAATGCATCTATCAACTAATGGACACCAAATTAATTTAATTATTTCCTCATGTGCCATTGTGTATCCAAGCACACATGCATGTCCAATATAAAATCACAAAAGGCAGCAAACACCCCAATGAAAAATTAAAGTTACTCACTGTAATGACTAGAGTTCTCAAAGTCCCCTTTCTTCCATCCTTGCGGGCGTCCCCCAACATGGGGACGGTACCGGAGCCTTAGGCAGCAAAAAATTGAGCTCCCCCATTAAATTTAGTAGAGCTTGCAGGCGCGGCTACGAACGTGGGAACGCCCTGCTGAGGCCCAGCCCCCAGGCCCCTCACCTCAGTGTCCTTTGAACATATTAAATACTTAGATATCTGGCTACGCTAATTACATATTAGCCATTGGCATACTAGCTGGGGAAGGCGGGTGGGACGTATGGAGGAAAGGGGACTAAGGACAATGAGTAACTTTAATTACTCAAATGTCTTGTCCCCTTTCCTCCATCCTTGTGGGTGATTCCACCGAACAAGAACATAGGGTGAAGCTGTGATAACCTGCCTCATATCTAGGAAAAAAGGTTCTTCAGAACCGCCTGACCAAACTGTGTATGGAGTAGTGCTTACAGAAGGCTGACTGGGTGGCCCATGTAGCCGCCTTGCTGATGACATCCCAAAAAGCATGTCTCTGAAAAGCAACGGCCGTGGCCTTGGCTCTGACCGCATGGGCATGAATCCCCTCAGAAAAGGTCTGCTCTTGGGCGTGTACACCTCCTAAATGGCCTGAACCATCCAACGGGTGATGGAAGCCTTGTAAGCCTGGGAGCCAGGGGAGGAGCCCCCAAAAGTCATGAACAACACCTTGGTTTTCCTGAAGGATTTCATACGAGAGAGATAACACTTGAGGACCCTCTTGCGGTCCAAGGAATGCAGAGCCCTCTCTGCCTCTTACTGCACGTTCGGAAAGAACAGCAGAAGGCAGATCTCTCAATTCAGATGAAATGGAGAAACCACCTTGGGCAAGAGGTTTGGGTGAATGCGAAAGATTGCCTTGTCGTTATGAAACATGGTGAAGGGCTTGTACGAGGTCTACGCTTGCAGCTCACTAACCCTGCACGCAGAGGTGAGAGCCACAAGTAAAACTGTCTTTAGTGTCACCAAGCGGATGTCCACAGAGGCCATCATCTTGAAAGGCTTGCACTGCAAAGCTGCAAGAACCACATTGAGTTCCCAAACCAGGTGCAGTCTATGCACCAGCAGAAAAAGCCTAAGGTGGGCCTTAACCACCGAACCACCGGGTTGGCTGCAGAAAACACATGCTCGGGGGAATTCTTGTAAGCCCCAATGGGCGCCAAATACGTGCGGCAAGTATTCACTTGAACTCCAAAATGAGCCAGGTGCCTGTGAATGATGTCCCAGTTGTCATCCGAACATTGAGCATGTCGAAGCCTCAGCTGGTCTGGAACCAGGCCGCCAGCACCAGCTTGGCCGGGTACGGATGTTTCACCTCCCTGCTGCGTCAGGACTGAAGATCTGAAGGTGGACGGGACCCTGGGAGCACAACTGCTGCAGATCTGAAAACCTGGGTCTCAAAGGTCAGTGGGGGGGCAATCGGGATGAGGCTGCAACCCACTGACACCCGAAACCTGCGGAGGGTCCATTGCAGCAGAAGGGTGGGCAGGAACACATAACACCTACGGCCGTGACAACAGATCAGGAAGCCATCTCCCAGTGACCCCCCAACCCTGTCCTGCCCATGAAGAAAACGGCAGGCACATGGAATTCAGAGGAGATACAAACAAATTCAGATCTGCGAACCCCCAATGCTCAAACAGGGGCAACAAGGAGTCGGTGTGCAACTCCCACTTGTAGTTGTTGAACCTCAAGCGGCTCAGCTGGTCTGCTTCCGTATTGCTGTCTCTCGGGAGGTGGACTGCTGAAATCCAGATCCCCTCTGTCAGGGCCCATTCCCAGATCGATACTGCCTCCATGCAGAGGAGGTGGGGAACGGGTGTCATGCTGCTTGTTCAGGTAAAAAAACATGGTAGAATTGTCCATCCTGACCAGAACGGACCTGTCCCTGATGAGGAGTAAAGCGCCCCAAGGGACAGACCCACTGCCCTGAGCTCGAACAGCTTTATATGCAGGATGGCTTCTGTCCTGTACCATGCTCCATGAATCAAATAGCCCTCCAGAATAGCCCCACAGCCCAAAAGGGAGGAGACTGTCATTACCACCAGGGAAGGGAAGGCTCCGGTCAGATGAAGGGGGCTCTCACTGAAACATTGCCATCCAACAGCCACCACCGAAGATCGGGCAGTAGAAGCAATGGTATTGGGACCCTTTCTGACTGAGACCCTGTCTCCTGAGCCCAATTGGCCGCAAGGTGGAACTGGAGATGCCCAATCTTGAGGCGGGCGTGCTGTACAGTGAGCACACAGCCGGCCATCACGCCCTGAATATGCTGGAACCAACAGGTTGAGGTAGTCGTGTTGGCCTGAAAGTGTCCCACCGACTTGCAGAGGGACAGAAGCCTCTCGGGCGTAGGGAACACCCGCTGAATGGTAGTGTTCCTATGCACCCCTAGGAAGACCAGTTCCCGAGATGGGCACAACTCTGACTTCCTCTGGTTGAGGGAGAACCCCAGCTGATGAAGGATATCAACCAATCTTTGGTAGGAGTGCACCACACCTTCGGTTGACCCCGCCCTCACCAGCAAGCCATCCAAGTAAGGGTACAGATGATGGCCCATCAAGCGGAGAAGGACTGCCACTGCGTTCATCAACTTTGTGAAGACATGAGGGGACGAGGTCAGGCCAAAGGGCAGTACCCTGGATTGAAAGTGGTACGACATAATCGTGAACTGCAGAAACTTCTGATGCGGCTGATAGATGGGAACATGCAAGTATGCATCCTTGAGGTCCAGGAATACATCCAGTCCCCTGCACACAGAGACTCGGCTATTTGTGCAGGAGTAATCAACTTGAAGGGTTCCAGTGGTAGACACAGATTTAGAAATGACAGCTCCAGGCCAACCCTCAAGCCAGCCTTGTTTTTCTTGGCTATCGCAAAAATCCTGGAATAGTAACCGGAACCCTTGTCTACAAGAGGAACTGGTTCTATTGCCTGCATCTCCAAGAGTGAAAGGACCTCCCATAAAAGAGCCGGGGACCCATTCTGACGAAGAGGAGGAGAGGATGGTAGCGGCAAAGGAAGAAGAAGACTGAAGCCCGGGGAGACTACAGATAGGATCCACAAGTTGCTGAAAAGACACTCCAAGGTGTCCTGGAACAGAGCCACATGGCCCCCCACAAGCGAGCTGTGTTCTCCGACCTTGGCATCACTATTTCTTAGTGTCAGAGGCAGGGGTAGAGGAGGGGGGAGCAGAAAAAAAACATGCAACGTCCCTCTGCTGGTTCCTCCTCTTGTTGCAGGGCGACCTGTCAGGCCTCTGTGTACCGCGGTCAGGGAACCCCTTGAAGCCGGAGAAAGCGCAGGGTTTTAACTATGTCCTGCCCCGGGACTGAGGGAAGGATTTATGACCTGGTTTTGTCAGGATGGCCAAGGACTTGGCGGTTCGAGTGGAGGTTTTCTTCTTTGTCAACTCACATCGGTTGACTAATTAAAAAGGTCCACGCCCTTGAAGGGCAGATCCAGGATCCCCTCCTGCACGTCATATGAAAACCTAGTGGCGTGCATCCATGCGGTCCTTCTCATCTCAACCCCAAGGCATAGCCCTCTGCTGGCTGTGTCGATGTGGGAGACCAAAGACTCCATGAGGTCCTGCGAAATGGCCTCGGAATCTGCCAGACAGGCCTTGAAAGATACTTGCGTGTCCGAAGGGAGGTCGGCAGAAATTCCCCGAGCTCCCACCACAGCTTCTGGTTAGCCGCAGCCAAGAGAGCATGTGCGTTGGCTTGCCGCAGATGCAGTCCTGAGATGGAATAACAGCACTTTCCCACAGACTCAAGTACTTTGCCCTCCTTGGAGAAGCAACTGGAGGTGGCTCCCATGGAGGAAAATGAAGAGTACAATGGTTTAGAATACAAGCATTTCCGCAGGCCGCATCCCGCTGCGAAGAGTGAGGCTGCAGGTGGGAGACAAGGCTGCTAGTCTGTCAGCCTAAACCTGCTGTCCAACTTCTTGTTCATCTAGACGTTGGCCCTGGGCTTCTCCCAGACCTTTCCCGCCATCTGCAGAGCTGCTGTATGATGATGGATGGCAGACCGGATCGTGGTGCACTTCCCTTTTCTAGCACTCTTAACTCCTGGGGGGCTTCCTTAGGCAGAAGGACCCCCAAGAACTCTGCCAGGCCCTGAAGGCAGTCATGAAAGGCCTTAACAGATGCTGGGGGTTCATCGTCCTGGGCTCACCGTCCTCATCGTTGTCATCATCCCCCCCTTTTTCCCAGCTCGAAGGGAATCTGGGTCGTGGGACACAGGTGCCAGCGGTGTCCATCCTAGATCCGAAGTCACAGGCAGGTCCAACGGCTGTTGAGGGGGAGGCATTTGTGGTACAGGAGGAGGTGGAGGGGTCAGAACAACCGCTAGGCCTGGACCGGGGGAGGGACCAGCACGGGGACCGGCAGCGCTGGAGGAACGTAAGGAGTACCCAGGGGATTGTGCTGGGGCAACGCCACCTACGGAATGAGCCCGTTCATCTGAGGGGAACGAATGAGGAAGAGGAAACGCTTGAAGAAGTGATTCTCGCAAGCCGCTGGCTCTCTAGAGACCTAGCTCTCTGAGGCGCTGGGCCTCTGTTCCTGGGCAAAGCGCTGAGGCGCCTGGTGCGTGTAGCTGCAAGGCTGTGATGGGTAGATGTATCCCTGAGGAGACTAGAAGCCTGCACCGTACGACCCACTGCCACTTCCAGAGGGAAGGGAACTTGGATCATCTTGCATTCGATGGGCGAAGCCAATGGTGGGCCCTGCGCTGGATCCAAGATGGCCGCTGGCCTGGCAGACTCCACCACATGCCTCTGCCATTTTAAAGCCTTGTGTCATGCCCTGGGTGGGATGGTGGGAGGTCGCAGTGGCACTGCACCAAGAGAGACCTCGGACACAGGAGGCTACAACTTGGGTCTTGCACCCGAAGCAGAGATGTCGACCGCAGAGATCACTCTGGTAGTCCCTGAACCCTCGGCTGGATGGCCGGTAGTCATAAAGCCCTGACTCCCAACCTCACAGTGAGCTCCGGTAGGCTGGACGCCCTCAGCACCTGTACCGGTAGCCGCGCTGGATCGTGCCAGGGACAGACTCTTGGAGGTGGCACTCGAGGATCCCTTAGCCCCTGCGGTAGAAGAAGAGGATGAACTTGATTGCCCTTCCGAGGACAGCCTGGTATGATATGATATGATAGTTTATTTGTATCGCAGAGCTAGGTTTGGTTCCACCAAGGATTGGCTAAAACTGGCTAATCTGCGATATGTTAATTTATCCAACTAAGCTCAAAGTGCTGCATAATGGCAGATCACACTTTTTTGCGGACACTCCGGAAGCTCACTACTGGATGGACTCAATTGGAATCCTGCAACTACCTGCAACTACCAGACGGACAAAACAGCGATCCTTAATCTATGGGACACCTTGGCACTGCCGAAGAGATCTTCAATGAATAAACACAGGTCACCATACCACTAGTGAATTGCGGGAGCAGGAATCGACGGCCTACTCGCCTTGGGACTGGAGTCCTGGCGTCTTGCTACATCTGCGGCTGTTAAATCCCTGGTGGTACTGTACTTTCGGGTAGCAATTTAAAGGTATCATGCTGCTGTACGACACCCGGGAGGCGGGGGCGCGACACATCCGGGTGTAGTGTCCGGGTCCGTTACATCTACCACATGACCTCGATTTGGCCGGACATTCTTCAGCGTGCGGCAAGTCGTATCCGCAACACTGGCAAATAGATCCCGTCCCAGTCAGAGGACGAGCTTCCTGCCGTTTCTGACCCCACTTGTCTTTCGACGTCATCTGTTTACCAACCGCAAATGCTTCCTCCGATGTTCCCGGACGCACTGCCGCGTCCATTTTGGCACCTCTCGACTCTGCCAGTTCATAAGTTCTACCACTGTCCAAGATCTGTTGCAGGGTCCAGCCCGGTTCCCTCAACACTTGTCTACGTAGCTTGCCTGAGCCACACCCTTGGATTACTTGATTCCTAATCATGGATTCTTCGTTGTCCCATCGACAGGTCGTGGCCATCAGTCGCAATTGAGCGCAAAACTGATCAAGTGACTCCTCATCCCGCTGCTTTTCACCACAGAACAGAAACCTCTCATAATCAATGTTGGAGAGCGGTATAAAGTAATTCTCCAAAGCAGTCTTGACAGCATCGTAGGTGGCTACCTGCAGGTTAAGGGACTCATAGATGCGTAGAACATCCATGCCCGCTGAGTACAGGAGGGTGGCACACTTCGCATCGTCATTGGTTATCCCAGTTGCCGTAAAGTACATATCGAGTTTTTTTATCCACAGCAACCATCTTGGGCCCAGTTTCGAAGGGGGGCCCAAATTCTTGCATGGGTAGCAAAGCCCCCTGTTGTGCCTTAACCACCACTGTCGCTGTTTCTGCCTCTCCGTCACTTTCCGCCATGTTCACAGGTCACACAGGCACCTCCTTGTGGCTCAGAGGCCGCAAACCTGACTTGGGTGGGCAGTGCACGTACCTTGAGTCACTGTACGGTGAAATTCAGCATACCCTTCGGATCTTCCAATGTTGAGTGCCTTCTCTTGTGCCTGCTTTGCTTTCCAGCCACCCTTTGTGTGGTAGCTACCAGTTGTGGGCTGTCCTCTGGGGTGGTGAGGACTGCCAAAGTTCCACACATTTTTTGCTTTTGGTATGAGCAGCGCACAAGCACCTTTCCAGGCCACTACTGCATCATACCAGATGTTCAAACACCGTGATTCTGCTCCCGCCGGGTCCGTGACTCGCCACGGTGTAGCGTTGCTAATGTTGACATGTAGTCAAGCGAACGTTCCGCTGGCGTCCCGCCTCCTCGCCAGTTGTTATATAGTCACCCGTGCCTCGGGTGGGCCACACTCACGCATGCACACGAGCACTCGCACACAGAGACACGGGACGCGATGTTGCCTCTTACGCGTCCCGGCGGCAACTCAGAGTGGGGTAGGAGTGCGTGGGAGGCAGCTGTGCCCGAGTATGTTTCATGGGATGCATTTAAGTTGTTTAGAAGTGTGTTTTAATTTTCCTATTCCCTTTTTTTCTCTTTTTTTCTTTTCTTCTTCTTTTCTTTTTCTTCTATATTTTCTTCTGTGATATATTTGTCCTTGTTGTTGGAGGGTCTGTTCAGAGTTAGGTGGATTCACAACAAAGGGTGATATCTATGCTGGAACATGCTTTCACACCACGGTCGGGGGGGTAGGCTTTTGCTATTCTAATGCCACCCTCGTCAGCCTTTATGAACTGGCCTGCATCAGTGGGCAAGTTGGGGGTCATGGGTGGGAAGAAGTGGGGGGCCAGTAGGGAAAGGTTGGACCCAAGAAGTATTGGGAATAGCTAGCAAGGTTAAGGTTGTCGCTTTGAATGTCTAGGGCCTCAACGGCTATTTTAAAAGACTCAGAATGCACACTTACAAGCGCAGGAAAGGGGTCGGGATTGCACTGCTGCAAAAGACACATCCTACTATGGATAGACAAAATGTAATTGCAAGAAAATGGGGGGTACGTTGCATGGCTCTCCCTACTCTGCATACTCAAGAGGGGTCCTTATATGAATAGCACCTACCATACCCTTTAAGCTGCTTGAACTGAATGGTATGACACGAGCAGAATAGTGCTTGCTTATGGATTCATATTCCCCCAATCATGATGCTACAGCCTTCTTTACTTCCTTTTATTTAAGAACGAGTTCCCATAGAGATACCCTGTGGCTCTGGGGTGGGGATTTTAATTATACCCATGACCCGACAGTAGATAGATCAGAAAACAAATACTGAATACATGCACCACCAGTTAAAGCTCTGAATGATCTGTTGAGGAACCTCGAGCTAGTGGATATATTGAGATGGACACACGGTAGTGACTGAGGCTACTCGTATTACTCAGCTCTCAATAGGGTGCATCGATTATTTCTTCACGGGGCAGGAGACATTGCGTGAATTCCTCGATGCTGATTACAAGGCTAGAGTGCTCTCGATAATTCCCCTTTGTTGGTCACTGGGCAGGGGAAACCAGACAACCCCCGATTCCCACCTGGAGATTACGGGCAGAGGCACGAATGGATGATAGCTTTTGGGAATATTTGGGTGATAAGATAGAAGACTATTTTGAGACCAACACAGGAAGTGTCGAGAGAACAGCACTCTTTGGGAGGCTTTTGAGATGGTATTGTGAGGGTAGGATGGGTGGGTTGAGGAAGGACATTCAGACTCCCTCACAAGAACTGAAGCTGCAATTGAATTATCTGAAAGCAGAGATGCAGGAAGGGGTGAGGTGTCTGAAGATTTACTTAAATTGCGTCACGAGTGTATTGCTGACTGGGATAGGCTGTGTACATTCGACTTTGCTAAATACACACAGAAATTGCATGAGGAGGGAGACAAGCCGAGGAGACTCTTGGCATCGTTGTGCAGCAAGGAAGGTAGGAGGGAGGTAATTAGCGCCATTCGGGATAAGCATGGGGTTACAAGACGGGTGCAGGGGAGATTAATAGTGTTTTCTCTGAGTATTATAAGACTCTATAATCGTGTGGAATTGAGGGGTGTGACTTTGACACTGGGGTGCCCTGTCCCAAATTAATTTAAGACAACTTGATGAGGAAGGAACAAGGTCCGTGCCTGTAACTGTTATTCTCCAGCATGGGTCAGGCATGGATTTACAAGCTAATGAATATTCCCTGTCATTAGACTGGGATCCCTCTGTAAAAAGAAAGCAGTCTTGCTTTAAAGCTTAAAAAACAGCCTTTCTCTTGTTAACCAATCACTGATGTCTGGGTCACACTGCACCCATCCAATGATGATCGTCTTCCTAAGCCCCACCCTTGGTGGCCATCTTCAGATTGTTCCTTCTCCAGCATGGGGTCTGGCATGGATTCACATGCTCATGAATACGAATACATAGCAGCACACAAAACACATTCACGGGAGGTGGCAAGGCTCAAAAGAAGTACCATCACTTACCCATGGAACTCACTCAGCTCAAACAGGTTTCGCAGCACTGCCTGGCCGACTCTGGACTCATCACTGGAATTCCTGTCGACACAGTGGAATTTCGTGAAGTTGTGTGTCGACCTCCACATAGCAGCCCTTCAAATGTCCTGCAGGGGAACACCAGAGAGGAAAGCCTTTGTAGCAGCGATGGCTCTGGTGGAATAAGCTCTCGGACGGCCTGGAAGGGGTCTGTTGGCCAGCTGATGACAGCACATGATGCAGCCAGATGCCATCTAGATATGGAAGCCTTCGACAGGACCTTCCCATGGTTCACAGGTCAAAAATGTACAAAGAGTTGAGAAGTCTTCCGAAAAGCCTTTGTGCGTGCCACATAGAACTTCAAGGCATGCGCAATGTCCAGCGTATGCAGCGACCGCTCAGCGGATGAAGAAGGGTCCGGAAAGAAAATTGGCAAGGCTCTGTTGAGATGGAATTCAAAAGAAACCTTCGGCATGAAGGAAGGGTGGGTCCGTACCACCACCCTTGTAGCATGGAAGGATAAGCATGGGCATTTGCAGGATGGAGCCTGAATCTCCCCGACTAGTCTGGCCGAGGGGATGGTCACCAGGAAAGCTGTCTTCCACAAGAGGAACTTCATAGGGGCCTGATACATATGCTTGAATGGAGGTCCGATGAGCTTAATAAGAACCATATTGAGCTCCTAAGCCGGAGCAGGAGCCTTGACAACAGGAGTTGTGGAGCCGCGATGCATAGATGTGCAATACCTTGAGTCCTGCACCACATAGTGAATAGTTTCCATTTATGGCTGTAACATGAAAGCATAGAGGATGCTCTAGCCTTGGCCAGGACCTTCCTGCATTCCAGGGGAATGTCATAGTGCCCAAACTCTAGGGCTGCAGTAGCCAAGCCGTGAGGTTCAGCGACAATATCGGTTTAATGTTGTTCCTCCTTCTCTGGAAATGAGGTCGGGAAGTGGAAGCTGCCTGATGGCCGGTGCTATCGCCATTCAGAGAAGCTCTGGGTACCTGAATTGGCGAGGCCACATCGGTGCGATGAGAATCATCTTGCTGTGGCAATGTTTGAGTGTGTTGATCACACATTACAGCAGCGGTATCGGGGGAAACGTGTAGAGGAAGAGACCCTCCCATGTGAATGAGAATGCATCTCCCAGGCTCCCCAGTTGGGGGAATCTGCTGACGCACGTCTGGCACTTCGAATTCACTGCCGTGGCAAAGAGGTTGATCTGGGGGCAGCCCCACATGCAGAAAAGACATGACGCCTGTGTTTGCTGGAGTTCCTGCAGAGGGATTCCGCGAGGCGACCTGGGATAAGAGAAATGCCTTGAAAAATGGCCCAGTGGCACAGCGACTGCACCTTCATGGAGAGTGCGGGGGAGCGGGTCCCACCCTTTTACCGGATTTTGAGCATAGTGGTGGTGTTGTCTGTGAAGATCCTTACCACTTGTATTTGTATTTATTAATTTTATATAGCGCTTTACGCCAAAGCGCTTTACATTGCAACAACACAAATACATTAGAAGCATGAGTATAAAACTTGAGTCAAATAATCGAAAACAGTATGCAGAACAATTTGCTGAGGACTAAGAACAAGATAAAAATAGAGAAAATGTAAGAAGGAAGTAGTAAGGAGCAGTCAGGAGGGAGGGAGGATGAAGAAGGTGAGATTTTAAGGAGAAGCGGAAGGAGGGGTAAGAGGAAATGGAGCGGATAAGAAGAGGTAGAGAGTTCCAGTGTAGAGGGGCGAGGAGCTGAAAAGATCAGAAGCGGGAAGGAACACCAGGTGATGGAGGAACAGTGAGGAGGAAGAGGTCAGCAGAACGGAGGGGGCGAGAGGGGGTGTAGAACGAGACGAGGGAGGAAAGGTAGGGAGGGGCAAGATCATGAAGAGATTTTAAAACGAGGCAGAGGAAGTTGAATTTAAGTTGTGAGTGAAAGGGGAGCCAACCAAGAGAAGAAAGCGAAGAGGAGATGGAGTCATGAGGAGAGAGAAAACAAAGAGTACGGATAGCAGAGTGATAGAGGGATTTGAGGGGGGCAAGATGAGAGGCAGGGAGGCCGAAGAGGAGAGCAGAACAGTAGAATAGGCGGGAAAAGATAAGGGATGAAATTAAGAGTTTGGTAGCATGGAAGGTGAGAGAGGAACTGATTTTATGAACATTGAAGAGGTGATAGCGACAGGCTCGGGAGGTAAGAGAAATGCGGTGAGTAAATGAGAGGTTAGAGTCGAGGTGGAGACCAAGATTGCGGGCAGAGGTTGAAAAGGGAAGGTTGTTAGGGGGACAGAGGATAAGAGGAGCGGGGGAGGGAGGAGGAAGTGTGTTGGCAGGAAAGAATAAGACCTCAGTCTTGTCAGTGTTAAGAGAAAGAAAGTGGGAAGACATCCAGTTTTTAATAGCTGTGAGATGAGGAGAGTTTGAGGTGGATATCAGGGGTGAAGGAAGAGAAAGAGAGGAAAAGATGGGTATCGTCAGCATAGAAATGATGAGAGATACCAAAGGAAGAGATTATAGGGGCAAGAAGGGAGGTGTAAAGTGAGAAGAGGAAAGGGCCAAGCAGAGAGCCTTGGGGAACACCAAAGTCAAGGGAGTGAGTAGGGGAGGAATGGCTGCCCCACGAAACGGCAAAAGAGCGGTTGGAGAGGTAAGAGGAGAACCAGTTGAGAACGGAGTCTTTGAGACCAAAGGTGGAAAGAGTGTTGAGGAGTAAGGGGTGATCGACAGTGAGGTCCAGCAGAATGAGAATAGAGGATTGCTTAGAGTAGCGAGCAGTGAGGAGGGAGTTGAGAACGGAGGTAAGAGCAGTTCCAGTAGAATGTTTAGGACGGAATCCAGATTGAGTGGGGGAGGAGAGAGAGGTTGGAGACAAAAGCTGAGAGTTGAGAGTAAACAAGGCGTTCAAGGAGCATAGAGAGGAATGGTAGAAGAGAGATGGGACGAAAGTTGGAAGCAAGGAGGGGGTTAGCGGAGGGCTTTTTCAGTATGGGGATGATAGGAGCATGTATGAAGGCTGAGGGAAAGGTAGCAGAGGAGAGACAGATGATGAAGAAGGAGGTGAGGTAAGAAATAAGGAGAGGGTAGATTTTAGGAATCAGGGTGGTGGGGAGAGGATCAGAGGGGGCAGCCTTAGGTTGAGGTTTGGACAGGAGGAGGGACACATCAGAATAAGAGATGGGGGTGAAGTTAGATAGGTAGAAGGAAGGGATGGTGTGGGGAGGGGAAGAAGGAGAGTAAGAGGGGGAGCGTAGAATGCTTTGGCGTAGAGAGAGTATCTTGGAGGAGAAAAAGTCAGCAAAGTCGGAGGGAGAGAGAGAAGAAGTTGCAGAGAGGTCAGGAGTGGGAGGGGAGAGAAGATGAGTTAGTGTCTGAAAGATTCGACTGGGTGAGAAGCTTGATAGTGAAGAAGATTGGAGAAGTAGGAACGCTTGGCTGAGCTAAGGCAGGAATCATATAGAGAGTGGTAAGAGAAGTAGGAGGCTTGGCTAGAGGGTGAGCAGTGCTTAAGCCAGCGTCGCTCAAGGCAATGGAGAAAGCAGTGCATTGACAGAAGGTGAGGGGTAAGCCTGGGTTGAGAGGGTTTGCGGCAGGGGCAGAAAGAGGAGAGAGGGTGAAGTAGATGAAGACTAGTGGAAATGTAGGAGGACAGTGTGGATAAAGCTTCATTAGCGGAGAGAGAGGAAGAGGGGGGAGGGAGGAAGAACAGGAATCAATGAAGAGAGAAGGGTTAAAGTTACAGAGGTCCCGAAAAGAGAAGGGAGTAGGGGAAGAGAGGGGGGTGGGAGAAGAGAAAGGGGGAGTGAGGGAGAATGAGAGTAAAGGATGATCAGAAAGATAATTGCGAAGTGTGGAGACGGAAGAAGAGGAAAAGGAAGAGACAAAGACAAGATTGAGAGTGGAGCCAGAAGAGTGAGTGGGAGGAGTAGGGAGAGTAGTGAGAAGGTATGAGTCAAGACTAGCTAGAAGAGGCGAGGGTTGGTGAGAGGTGGGGGGATGAAGTTTGAAGTCATCGAGTACAGTAAGGGGGGAGGGTGAAAGGAGGGAAAGGAGGTGGTCGAGGTCATCATAGGAGGTCAGGGGGCCAGGTGGTCTGTAGATTATTAGAAAGGAAATAGCGTGTGGGGAGGAGAAAGATTTATACAAGTATTCAAAGGAAGGGAAGACAGGGAGAGACATTGAGCAAGGGGAATATAAGCATTTATGATGAAAAAGAAGACCAATGCCGCCTCCGAGGGGCGGGAGACGTGAGAAAAGGAGGAGGAGATGGTAAGGGAAGCGGGAACAGTAGAGTTGAAGAGGGGGATCCAGGTTTCTGCTATACAGAGTAATTGAAGGTTGAGTCACAGGAACAAGTCCAGAACAGCTGCAGTCTTGTTGCAAATGGATCTTGCATCATTCCAGAGGGCAACATTGAAGATGCTGGAGGACTCAACAATGGGGGGATAAATGAGGATGGGACAGTGAGAGGGGGTAGAGGTGGGATGGAATGGACGGGGAGGGGTGGGGAGGTTGAGCGTGGAGATAGCCATGAGGACCAGGCAGAGGGATAGAAGAAAGGACCAGGAGGAGGTGGAGAGAAGTTTGGGGAAGAAGGTGGGAGGAGGTGGGGTAAGGGGTCACGCATGCCTTGGGGGTGGAAGAAAGAGCAGGATTGAGGAGAAAGAGGGTGTCACTAGCCAAAGGACACTGATAAGAGTAAAGGAGAAAGTTAGGAATAGAGAGCTGAGGGGGAGGAGAAAAATTAGGGAAGACAGTAGAAAGGGGGGACTAGCCGGTCAAGACTGGGAAAAAGATGCGAGGAACTTGTAAGGGGAAAGGGGCAGGGGAACCGGCAGACAGTAGGGCAAGGGGGAGGCCAGGAAGATGCGGTGGCTGTGCTGCAAGAAAGTGGGATCATTAACGGCCGATGGAAAGGACTCGAGCGGTAGGGTGTAGGACTGAGAAGTGAGTCAGGCGAGACGGTCCAAAGTAGCAGGGAGTGGGTCTGTAGTGGAGACTTAATTTGCAGCAGGGCAAGGGCAAGGAGAACGGGTGGAGGAGCTGCGGGAGGGAGGGCCAGCTGAAGAAGTGCAGATGAAGTCATCGGGTGACCAGTACAGCCCAGGAAAAGAAGAACACAACACGATTGAGGAGGTGTAGTTGTAGGTGGAGCAGGGAGAAGGTACGAGTACCAGGGCTGACAAGGAGGAATTCACTGTAGTACTGGCGGAAACACCTCACGGCAAAGTAAATGTGGGTATGAAGAGAAGAAGCAGGTGGTGTGGGACATGGGGTAATACACTGGTGGAGATGATGAGGAGGCCCAGCAGTTGGTGAGTCTGCCTATAGCAACTAGCAGTCCAATCCAGGGCACAATGCAGACCAGGGTTGGAGGGGGGCCTGCGGGAAGACAGAGTCAACAGGAGACGGTACAGTACAGACCAGAGGTGGAAGGCGTCTGCGAGGAGACAGAAGCGACAGTACACACTGGTGAGTGCCAAGGGGGTAGATGCCTGGAGCAGGTGGGGTTCAGCGACCAGGCGAGCTCGCCGCTCCAGTCGAAGTCGAAGTTCGGCGGCGACTCGCCGACAGATGTTCAGCAGGGAGCAGGTTCCGGGAAACAAGTGCCACAGCCAGCTGAATCAAGGCGCAAAGCAGGACCAGGGAGTAAAGGGCCAGTGTGGGTCCAGCCGCCGCGGGACAAACAGACGCCCCGACACACTGGTCACAGATATGAAACAGGGTTCAGGCTCAGGGGATTAGGCACTGTGCCAATAAATCCAGGTGCGATGCAGACCCAGGGAGGGGAGGGCTTGTAGGGGTCCAGTCGCCGCGGGACACACGGGCATGCTTGGCAGAGGTGGGTTACAGGAGCCGCAGGGCTGGTGTGCTGGACACAGATCCCATGCTGTCTTGAGCAGGGGGGAGTTTGGTTGTGGTGAATGACTGGTCCAGGCTGGTCCCTGGCAAGCTTGGCAGTAGCGTATGCCAGGAGCAAGAGTGCCAGAGGCCCAAGCAAGTACAGATACCACGTTGACTGGTCCCAAGCTGGTGGAGAGGTGTGTCGCAGGAGAAGAGAGGGGTAGGATTACCCCGCAGGTGAGACGTCCGGATCAGGAGGCGGCACAGCAACACAGGGCGGCACCTCACAGGAGATGAGACGCTGACAAGTCTGGAACAAGGTGCCGACTCCAGAGATGAGACGAGACTCCAGGAGATGAGAGGCCAGCTGGAGAGACGTCAGGATGAGGAAGTGGCACGGCAATACACTTGTCATTACAGGAGAGGTAGTGTCACGATTTATTACACAGCACAGGCAAGTCCGGGATCTCCTTCCGGACACTGAATGTTGCGCACAATAAAAACGCCTTGAATTCTATACTTCGGTCCTTTTTTAATAAGGCCTCCAATCCGTCTCGCACACAACCCCAATGAATACCCAGCATCACAATGGTCTAAGAACCAGGTCAGTGTATATTAATAAGTTATTTATTAATATATTTATTACAATCAAATTAGAACCAAAAGATTATATCAGCCACCAATGTTGGGGAAACACAAAACGCAATGACTACTGTAAAGCAACTAGGTTGATATATACTGTCACATCTACTTCCTTTTTAATTACCAGACAGAAGAAGAATTCAACACACAACGATAGTACAATGGTTAAGCGCTCGCCCAGCGACACTCACCCCCCCAAAACAGCAATTGTGCTTCATTCCTTTGAATGGAAGGCAGTGGCAGGGAGTAGGAATGCAAGGGAAACATCTGTTTTTGTGTAGTGTTCACAGAAATAATATGGGAGACAGAGAGGAACAGAGAAAATTTGTTTGGCACAGCACAATGGAAATTTTTTCTTTTTATTATTTATCACAACTGCTATGGGAAAGAATAGAAAGGAAGGGAATGTGTTCTGCTTATACTTGGAAAGACAGTCAGGGCTTTAGAGAATACTAGTCAGCACATAAGGGGAAATCCGGATTTTGGAAGATTTAATCACAACATTACAGAGAAGACAGGGATGCAAGGGGAAAAATGTGTTTGCCACACCACACAATAACACACACGGCTATTAGAAAATGCACATGGGAATTTGTTTTTACCTTACAATGGGGAAATCGGTACAGAATCGGAAAATGGGAACAATTTTGTTTTGAACCTTACAATGGGACAATAGGGACAATTTTGTTTTGCACCTTACAATGGAACACACATAGAAACACGGCTTTTTGAAGTCAATTCTTTTGGAAAATCTTTAGGACTATACCGGACTATAACGGAAGCATTCAGACGACTCACCCTTAGCATCCCCCTTCACCATACCAGAAGTACTAACAGACATATTCACTCAGATAATAGGGAAAGGCGACACCACAACCTGATCCAGATCCAAGGAAAGAACATACTCTCGAATCCCACCATACATAGTTCATCAGAATACTAATCCACACATAGGTCATTACAAACAACAAGAAGTTGACAATGCCAAAACCTTAATTAATCTGTCAGACGCGGGCCTTCCTCCCACTGTGCAGGACCACCAGATCTAGCAGTGCTCTAAGATTGTACTGAACCACTCAATTGTTTCTTATATCCGGGAGTGTATGGTACCACACAGTATTGCTCTGCTGGGCATAGGCCTCTCCCACCATATATTACTCTCATATATGACTACTTTCGCAACAGACAGGAGCCCGAAATCTAGGCATCCGGCCATACTGTGAGATCTAACTGCAAAACTTGGCCCACTAACCAATAGGCTCAAAATCTTCTGCATACTTAATGCACTTATAAAATCAGACAATGATCGCTCGCACCACAAGCCACACGTACTTCACCACACCGCAACAACACATAAGCTGCACCAACAGCACACGAGGCCCGATATTGCTCCGATACTGGCACCAAAAGCTCAGTGCACGGTGTATACCGAGATGAAGCTGCCAACAGAACACCACCCCTCTCACTATCCTACTCCCTCTTCACCCTACCAACCCATCCCACCTTCTTGTTTGCAGATCCGCCAGAGCGCCCGGGGACCAACTCTGTTGGTGACGGTGCATGGCACAAATACCTCTAACATTAACATTTATACTGGCTCACAAAATACTGGGAAAAGATTGTTGGTTTTGAATTTCACCAATACAGTTCCCGTGAATTTCAATGGGGGAATTCATTGATTTACTTTGATAAATACACTAAGGATGTACACAGGCAAATGGGGATTCTTCAATGGGGAAATAACTGAAATATACAGACAAACACAGGATTTTTGCAATGGGCAATTATCTAAGACAATGCTACAAGAATACAGGGCCTATACACTCTATGGCTTTTGGGGTTTAGTTCTACTTACAGGAGAGGTCTGGACTGAACATCTAGGAGTGTCAGGTACTGCTGGCACAGCAAAATGGGGGTCAGTCAAGGTCTCTGCTGAGTCCTTCAAGGGGTCCCAAGTCAGCTTCTAATGTCCTGGCTCCTCTGCAAGATTTAGGTCTCTCACTGCTGGGATGTCTCTCCAGATTTCAACAGCCGATCACCTCATGGGATTAGTGGGAAAGTCTTGGTCTAAGGTGGGCTGACTTAGTTATGGTGCAAATGACATCACTGACTTGTCATAGTTCCTGCAGAAGGGATTAGTTAATGTTCCAGTACCCCACTCCCACCTATGTGCTGATAGGTCCAGAAAATGTGAGAGTGCTTTGGGACACCAAGGGGGAGGGGGGAGCCCTTCATCATCTCACTTGACAGGTGGGCTTGGTCACATTTTTGCACTTAAAATCTCACTACCTTCCATGTTTTGACAGATATGAATGCATTTATGAAAACTAAATTTTGCTACAGGTCCAATGGCACTACTCAGGAGTATATATGTCATTCCTGTGCAGAGCTACAGTTTTTCTTCATTTACTCCAGACTCATATCAGTGAAAAAATATGGCCTTTTATCAGCACCATACTGATCATATTTTGCATGTTTTATCACATTTTTGCATCAATGGTAAACACAATAAGGCTCCAATCACCTTTTCCTGAATTACTTAGTTGTGTTTAGCTCACAAAAACCGTTTTGGGATGACCAGAAGGAGTTAGGTGTCACCTTTCCAGAAATCCCACAATGACTAGTGTGCAATAAATATTGTCAATTTTACATGACAAATACATTTCTCCCATTTTAAACAATGGGCAGCCAAACCACTCCTTGGCTCTGGCCCCCACCCTTGCTCTCCCAGTTTCATTTCCCTGTTCATGCCTGTGACATCAAGAGAGGCTATGTGTTTAGATTAGCTCAGACCTTCAAGAGCTAATGAGCACTAATGCACTTTTATATTGCAGGTTGTGTAACCCGGAGGTCATAAAGTCTGGAGACTGACCTGGTCTTATCTTCTCCACCCCGTGGATTTGATCTCAACAGTATCTTAAAGTTGTATTTTTTAAGGGAAGGCACTGAGGTTTGAAGTTACATGTCCAGATCTCCAGGACAACAGGGACCCTGGAATACAGTGTCACATCTTGAGCAAAGAGAGAGAAAAAAAATGAAATTGCAAGCAACACAGGGCCTTTCAAACTCAGTCGTACATTGCCTTTTAACTTCAAAATGAACTCTTGGAAGGCACACAATTTTAACATGCATAAGTGTCACTGCAAAGTTGACCCTGGCATGCAGTGGTTAAATGAGGGCATCATAATCACAACTTCAGTGGCTTTGGGGCACATTTTGTTTTGCAGATTGTTATTTTGGAGGAAACACAAAAGGACATTGTTCTTTAGTTCACACAAGAGAGAAACCTCATTTTACGGCAGCTGCTTGAAACATAATCTTGGCATTTTTCACTTAAGGTTCTGTGGACTGCCGTTTCATGGAAATGTTAGTACAGCTCTTCAAGAATTTGTCAAAAACATGTGTGTTTTTGTCCCTTCATGAAAGGTAGTTCACAGATTCAGATTGGTTAACACATTAGGTCCATGTGTGTTTATGTTCCTTCCTGAAAGGCAGTTTGCCTCCACTTTCTCTCCTTTTTGCTCGAGTTCACTAGCCCTCATGTCCAACATTATTTCAGGGCAGGCCGTTTACTTAGGGGAATGTCCCGCAATTACTCTGGTCTTTTTTTTATGGCATCCAGGGCTATTTCATCCCACAGTATGAAAGACTTGAGGACCCAAAACACGACCTGCAGATCCAGGATATTGATGTGCAGAGCCTTCTCCTCCAGAAGACAGGGTCCTCTTGCCTGAGACTGTTTGGTGTGGGGCCCCAACCCATCTAGACTGGTGTCTGTGGTGACCGTTGCCTGAAATACAGGGTTTGAAACAGAGCACCTTGTGTGAGGTGCTTGCGTACTCCCCACAAACAAATGGACTGCCTGAACTCCTGGTTGAGGGCGATCTTTTCTGTCCACTTCCCCATGATCTGGAGCCATCTGGTGTCTAGAAACTCCTGTAGCAGTCTCATCTGCAGCCTACAGAACGGAATCAGGTGAATGCAGGACACCATCATACCCAGAAGCAATTTGATGCTGTGCACCTCTGTGACTCTTTCTTACAATCACCACAAACTTTGCTTTCACCGTATGCTGGTACTCACGAGTCTTTGGGTTTGGCGGTTGATTCAGAAGAGGTAAGAGGCGTCCCCCCGGATGTCCAGAGACCATACAACTGGGCTCTGTGCAACCCAGGGAGCCATCCCCCGGGAAACCCTCGTGGGGAAGAAAACCCAGAATCTGTTGATGTAATGGTAGTCCAAAGTAAATATGTTTCAAATGTCCAGTGGAGGAACGAAGGTTCAGTTGATGGAATCTCAGCAAGAATTGAATCCCAAGGCAAGTAGAAAGTTGCAGGAAAGACACTCACAGGAAACAGTACCCAAACAGGAATTCCAAACTGCGGAATCGCAGAGAAGGAAAAGAAAAAAGAAACGGACTCCAGAAGAAGAGAATTAAAGAAAGGATATGGAAAAGTACAAGGTAAGTGACAAAACGTCAGAAAGTACAGAGAGCTGAGAGGGTGAAAAAAGGCAGCGAGCCGGAAGGTAAAATGAGCCGAGAACGGCACAGGAGGCGCGGAGCCGAAGTAGAAGGGAGACGAGAGTGGGGAAGGTGGCAAGGAGCCAAAAGTAGAGGGGGGCCGAGAGCGGCGAAGGGGGCAAGGAGCTGAAAGTAGAAAGGAGCCAAGAGCGGCATAGGCGGCAAGGAGCCGAAAGTAGAAGGGAGTCAAGAGCGGCTCAGACTGGCAAACTCCGTGAGAAGAGAGCCATGGAGAGCGTGGAAAGAGACACTAAGAAAAACAACAGGGAGGAAGTAGAAAAGACGAACGAGCGAGGGGGACCTCAGAAAGGATCGAGTGGAAAACTGCAAGAAAGGAGCAATGCTAAATGTAGAGACAGAGTAGCAACGCAGTTACCTGTCTGTTCTTTGGTGTTTAAGTACGATTGAATGGTAGAAAGTGTGATCTCCATTTTGAATGGGAGACTAGACCAGCACTGTTAGTTGGTTGTAATGTTGTCAAGCAGGCGCCATCTTGGATTCCACTGAACATGCCGTGGATGATGCATCTTCCAGTGTCTCCATAGGCTTCTAGGGTTCCTTCTGACACTCTTGTCCCGATCAACTGGCATACCTGCTGCAATATGGCTACCACTATCTCCTCTGTGGGGAATGCCAGAGATGCCACTGTGTTGAGATGGGCGCCCAGAAACAGTGCGTTCTGTGATGGCACTACACAGGATTTTGGAAAATTGAGAGACAATCTGAGCTCCGTAAGGAGGTGTGTGGTCTCATTGGTGTGCTGCACCACCAGGGCTTGATAGGGGGACCGGATAAGCCAGTCGTCCAGGTATGGATAAATGTGTATACCCTTGAGGAGTAGGTGGGCTGCCACCAGCATTAGGCATTTTGTGAAAACCCACAGTGCCGATTTCAGGCCAAAGGGTAGAGCCTTGAACTGATAATGATGTCTTAGAACCACAAAGAGAAAGAACTTGCAATGCTTCGGGTGTATGGGTATGTGAAAATAGGCATCCTCCAGGTCTAGCGTAGCCAGGAAATCCCTTTCTTCCAGCTTGCCGAGCACTTGCTACAACGTGACCATCCTGAACTTTTCAGACTTCAGGTTTTTTGCTGAGGCATCGCAAATCCAGGATTGGGTGCGCCATCCCCCCTACTTCTTCCAGACTAGAAAGTATCTGGAGTACACTCTGGAGCCCGGGAAGTGCAGAGGGAAGGATTCTATCGCCCCCTTTTATTTTTTTTAAACAAAGCCTGTACCTCTCGTAGCAGTTGGTCCATGTGCAGCTCCTTTCTTTCCACCGGAGTGGTGAGTGAACACCTGTGTTCGAATTCCAGGGTGTGCCCTTGGAGTATTATGTCCAACACCCACTTGCTGGTGATGTTTTCCCACTCCTTGACAAACTATGTTAGGTGCCCTCCCCACTGGGGTGCAAAAGTGGGGGTCCAGGCCCCGGGCCGGGTCAGGCTTGTTTGGGCATTTGAGCCTTTGTCTGCGGTCAACACGGATGTTGAGCTCCACCGCCAAAGGCCTGAGACTGGCCTCTGTATGACTCTTGTGAAGAGGAACGGGAAGGTTGCTGGTAGGATGTGGCTGCGTAGCCCTTAGACAATTTGAACTTTCCTCTGGATGGCCAAAAGCACGAGTATCGTCATTGCTGTAAGGGCCCCAGCAACCTAGCAGTTTCTGTGTCCATTTTTATTGCCTGTAACGTCTCATCCACCACCTTGCTGAACTAGTTATCTCCAATGAAGGGCATATCTATGGCCTTCGATTACACATCCGGCATGAAATTGGTGGCCTTAAGCCATCCTTGTCATCTCAGCGCCACTCTATTGCCCATCTGGCGAAAACCTGAGTCTGCTGCATCCAAAGCCACAGTAATGACGTGGTCAGAGGCCAACTCTCCTTCCTGAAACAGGGCTAAGGCCTCAGTCTTCTTGTCCTCTCTGAGGAAATCCAGGATTGGACCGAGCTTATAACATAACTCCCTGTCATAGAAAGCTGGTATGGCCAGCGCATTGGCAGCATTTACTGTTGAGGTGGCCATATAGATAATACTGTAGAGGAGCAGATGTATACATCCTCAGGAGATCCTACCCTCCCCCCCTACATCCCTGTATTGGAGACATGAGACGGCGCCCTGTCTAACACAGCTATTGTACCAGGATGGTATCCATTAAGACAACCAAGTACAAAGAGAGTTTCATGCAGAAGACATGAATGATGAGAGATGTTGGGCTAATTGGGTGGTAGAGCAGCTTCATGTCCCATCTACTTGCACCTGTATCTTGACTTATGTCCTGCTAATTGAACCTAATGTTCCAGGCATGGCACAATCGTGCCCGACCAATTGTATTAGTCAATTTAACAAAGGACCCTAAGCTTGAGAAACCAATGAAACACTGTGTAACTGATTTTTCTTAAATATGAAGAGGTCGTCATAATTTGTCCATCAGATATCTGACAGCCAATAACAAATCTAGCTCCTATATAATTGTATATCTAGATGTGTCCCTTAACCAATCCCAACCCTTGATAGGTTTTTCACTATTGCCACATAGCGTGACGTCATTCTGACGTACAAAGAAAGTATATAATTGTATTTTATGTGGAATTCGCTGAGAATGAACGTACGTCCGTTGATGTTGGTAGTAACATCCCTGTTTTAGATAATTGCTAATAAAATTGCAACTTGCCATCTTCTTGAGTTTGTCGGGTTATTTGGACTCAGAATAATTCTAGTGTAATCCCATCCAGTAACAGATGAACTTTTCCAAGGGCCATATGCCCATGTGGTAGCAGTGCGGATGGTTTCGATCTAAACTAGTTTGACATCAGAATTACGGACGATCGGGCATCCTGCGCCATTAGCAGGAAGTTCATGGAGTTTCCTGTGGAGAGCGGCAAATAGAAATAAACTTGCAAGAAAAACAGAGACGGTGGGCAGGTCCCTCTTTGAAGAAATCCCTGCTCGGTTTCCACAGGTGCTCCACTGACAGAAGGCGAAGTGGTCGGATTGGAGTAGGAGTCGACACAGAAGGCCTCAAGTTGATTAAACGGATTTAAGTAGACCATGGGAAATGGCAATATCAAAGGGCGGGATTGTGATATTGTATGAAAATAAGTTGGGTAAGGGAATTTTGTATACATAAAGGAATGCCTAGGTAATCCTATTTCAAGGGACATAGAAGAAGATGTCTCAAATTCCATTTGGAATATTAAGAGAGAGGACACACATGGTCAGGACCATGGAAGGAGACATCTTAAGCTCCGTACGGGATAATATAATTGGAGGCATAGGAAGAATACCTCTTACTATAAATGTTATAGGGAAAACAGAAAGTGATCACAAGGGTTTTTAATGTTTACTGTGTTATTATTTTGATTATGTTACGCTCACCTGGTCTCTGCGGAGGTGTTGGGGCACGGTTGCAGCCCTCCCTGATCTTGAATCACCCCCTTCAGGCCTCTCCCTCGGTAGAAAAGCTGTGAGCGGTGGTGCGTGGTGATACTGCTCCTGTGAATTATGGAAGGTAAGCTCTCCGTCCTACTACTATTGGCAGGGGTGCGTTGAATGGGATCTAGTTCCTCCACTGATCCCTGATAAGGATTAGTCCAGTCCAGCTGCGACTATGCTTCTCCTTATGATTGGTAAGTGTCTCTTGAGCTCGTGTGATTCTGTTTGTTCAGTTTAATGTCTTTATATAATGCTCCTTATGCCCGCAATAATCTCTATCTTCTGTTTTTCCTTGCAGGCGCTGCTGTCGATGATGGAGTGTGTCATGCTGCGGTGCCAGGATGAAGATTTTGGCATTCCGGAAAGTGTAAAGATGAATGCTCGGTTCGCCAAAGAGATGGATAGGTAAGAACAGCTTCTCCCAGTTGGTACGTATGCTGGCAGGAAGCAGGATGTCCAGGAAGCAGGGTCTTCAAAGGTAAGCAGGTCTGACCTCAGGCGACGGTGAGCGTTACGCTGCTGGTAAGAGCAGAATAACGCGAAACATCTGTCTTGAGGATCAGGGCAGCTTATATAGCTGTGAATCCATTAGCAGCCACACCCAAGAATACACTTGGGGCTGCTTAATGGATGGAATGTCCAAGGTTAAAGCACATGAAGTGCTTTAATGGATGGAATGTTCAAAGTTAATGCATCGGAAGTGCTTAATGGATGGAATGTTCAAGGTTAATGCATCTGAAGTGCTTAATGGATGAAATGTTCAAGGTTAATGCATCTGATGTCCATAATAAAAGCATTTTGGTGTTAAATGGATGTTCTTGTTTACTTTTGTTCATGAGCCTGGTGCCAAAGACGCCACGACAGTGTCCACCCAGGTCTCCTGTGCATGCAACCCCTTCATGCCTGTGCCCCTGACTTCATGACCATGACAGCACTCCCCCCTCAAGGCCCCTCTCAAGGGTGGTTCTCCTCCCGGTCCTGGTTTGGTGGGATTATTGCGATGGAACTGTCTGATTAAACGCGGAGCATGGACATGTTCACTGGGTTCCCATGTTCGGTCTTGAGGTCCGCAACCCTTCCAGTCAATTAGGTAATATCATTTTGATCGAACCACCTTGGAGTCCAGGATGGATTTAACTTCATATTCTGGTTCTCCATCTATTACTTCAGCTCTGGCAGAGAACTAAGCCATGTATTGGATTTCATTGGTTTGAAGAGAGAGACATGAAATACGGGGTGAATCTTCATGTGAGATGGTAACTCCAATTTCATGGTGACAGGATTGATTATGGACTTTATAGTAAAGGGGCACAGCTATCTTGGACGGAAAGATCTTGGCCCCTTCAAGGGAATATATTTGGATGCTAACCACACCTTTTCTCCAACCTGGCAGGCGGGAGCTTCCTTCCGATGCCGATCAGCCAACAGCTTTTGTCTTTCCTTAGCCTTGGTCAGATGCTCTGTCGCCTCCTTAAGAACCTAAGTGATGGTTTTATGCAAGTTTTTTATGGATGCCATTTCCAGGGTATTGGTGGATCAAATACTGATGTCCTCGAATGTCTTCCTTGCACAGTGTAGAATGGAGTTTGCCCTGCGCTTGTGTGAACTGAGTTGTTGTATGCATACTCAGCTATCCAGAGACATTTTTTCCAAGAATCCTCAGACTGTTGCAACATACACCTGAGATATTGCTCTAAAGTTTGGTTGGTTCGTTCAGTTTGCCCATCAGTTTGAGGGTGATGGCTTGTGGACAACCGGAGGTCGATTTTGGCAATCGTACAACACTTTCTCCAAAGGCAGAAACAAATTGAGTTCCGCAATCAGATACTAATATTGATGGAAATCCATGCAATCGAACAATTTTCTCTAGGAACACAGACGCGAGAGTTGATGCAATTGGGAGTCCCTTCAGAGGGATGAAATGGGCCATTGGAGGATTGCATCCACCTTTCGTGTGTCCATATGTACGCCTTGTGGTGTAAGCATGAAACCGAGAAACTCGACCTCGGTTACATGGAAAAAACATTTTTCCAACTTGGCATACAACTGGTGTTGTCGAAGCTTCTCTAAGACTGCCCGGACATGGCATACATGTTCTTCCATGGAATTTGAGTAGATAAGAATGTTGTCAATATAAACAAGAGAGCAAACTTCCAATAGTTCACGGAGTACTTCATTCATAAAGAATTGGAACGCCGCAGGGGCATTACATAGCCCAAAGTGTCATGAACTGCAGCCTGTGTCCATTCTGGACTTGGTGGTCCCTGACTCATAGAAGACTGAATTCCGTGATCCTTCCAACATGGCCGCTTGGTGCGGAACGCAGCTTGCCAGTCTTTACGCGCTACGTTCAACATTCTACAAAACAGACACGCCCCCACAGCCCTGCGCGTCTCAACGCTACTGCTCAGAGTAGTCTGACGTGTGTTGCCGGAGTTCGCTCGGGGCTTCCATCCGAGTCCTGTTTCACGATTCCTTGATTAAACTTCCTTTCCTTTCCTCGAACTTACCTTTGATGATCTTCCTGGATCCTCGTCTGCGCTCGGTTCACAGCGTTCCGTGCCTCCGAGCTCGGACATTGTTCCTTCCTGGTTCCTGGTCCTGGACATCTGAACGCCTCCTGGTGTAAGACTGCTATCCTCACGCTGGAAACCGAAGATCAGCACACAGGTCTATACAAATCCCGGACCATGCGAAATAAATCATCCAAGATGGTCGCAAGCAAGGAAAAACAGGTGAGAAGGGGAGAGACTTGTGACACGAAGGGCATGACCTGATATTAAAAGAGGCCGTACTTGGTGCGGAAGGCTGTTTTCCACTCGTCGCCTTCTTTATTCTTACAAGATGGTACGATCCTCTTAAATCCAGTTTTGTGTAGATTTGAGCATGTTTCTCTTGATCCAGGAGCTCTGGTATAAGTGGTAAGGGATATCGATTTTTTACTGTGATCTGATTGATGGCTCTATAGTCGATGCAAGTTCTTAAGTTCCCCTCCTTTTTAGGCACGAAGAATAAGGGCGAGGAGGCAGGTGACTTGGACGGGCGAATGAAACCGGTCGCCAGGTACTGATCCAGATAAGTTCTAAGATGCTGGTTTTCCTGTTCTGTTAGAGTGTAAATTCCGCTGCAAGGGATCTGGGCTCCGGGTATAAGATCTATTTGACAATCGTAGGATCTGTGTAGGGGCAGAACGTTGGCTTGCTCTTTTTTGAAGACATCCTGCTAATCTTGGTATTCAAGGTAAGGAGCTGATGAGGCCCAACACGATTCCTTTCTTCGGTTTCAGATTGGTGTCATCTTTTTTGTAACATGTGTCAGCACAATCATGAGGAAATGTCAGAACTCGTTTCCACCAGTCGATCCTAGGATTGTGGGTCTCCAGCCAGGGCATTCCAAATATCATCTGGAACTGACTATCACTGATGAGATCGAAAGTAATGTCCTCTTGATGCCCGTCCTGACACAGAAGCTTGACTTTCTCTGTGTATTGTGTCACCGGGCCGGATAATAGCTGAGAACCATCCACAGCAGTGACATTTTCAGATTTCTGCTTCTGTCGGAGAGGAAGGCCTATTCGGGGAGCCAAATCTTGGTCAATATAGTTACCCACAGCTCCACAATCAATATACGCCTGCAAAGCATGTCTTTCTGATGGTTGCTTGTGATTCACCAAAAGCACTGGAAGGATTAGATTTGAGGTCTGCACGGATTCCTTTTTCATGCTCGACAAGCGGACCCCTACACTTGCCAGGCATTGGCGTTTCCCGAGTTCTGTTCTTCTTCTTCTTCATCAGTTTTGTCTGTTGCCCCAGCTGTTTTCTTGGGTGGTTTTACCGGGCAGTCATGGAGGAAGTGATCAGCTTGTCCACAATATAAGCAAAGCTGTTGTTGTCTTCTTTTTTCCCTTTCTGCTTTGGTAAGGGGACTTCGTAATCCACCAATTTGCATTGGCTCAGACTGTTCATGTGGTTTAGTCAGATTCTCACGAGGTTGTACATAAACTGACCATCCCTCTGATCTAGCTCGATCCATTTTCCGATTCTGCAACCTATGATCGAGTTGCACCGTCAGGTCTATGTAGTCCGCACACCTCTCAGGGGGATTCACCACTTGCGCCAGCACATCCTTAAGTTCTCCACGTAACCCGCGGTAAAAGAGTGTAGTCCTGTTCTCTTCTGGCCAGTTGATCTGGGCTACGAGACGATTGAAGGTTGCTATATAGGTTAATAGATCTTGACTCCCTTGTCTGAGTGACAACAACTTGTTATCCAGAGCTTGTCCTTGAGTATGACGGGCAAACAACTTCTCCATCTCATGTTGGAAATTCCCAAAGTTTCAGAGTAAAGGGTCATCTTGGTTTATCAAAGGTATAGACCAGTCCGCCGTACTACCTCCTAAATACGAAAGTACAAACGCCACTTTGGCTTGGTCATTAGGAAAGGCTCCTGGTCTGCACAAGAAATGAAGGCGACATTGGTTCATAAATATAGCAAACTTGTTTGGATCGCTGATGAAGCGTTCGGGAGGGGATAGAAGCACTGCTCCAGGAAGAACCACGTCAACGGTGTTGATTCCTGTGGTCTGGAAGAATGAGAAGAATGGGTTACTCCAGGCAGTGGAACCTGTCCTGCTTGTGCTTGCAGCATTTGTCTTGCCAATTTGTCAGTTCTTTCTCGGGTTACAATAAGATCCCTCCGTAATGCATTGGTTTCCTGTCTTAAAGCATGTACTTCAGCCTGGAATTCCCCTAGTAAGAGGGCTAACTGATCTGTTTCTGAAGTTTGCACAACGCCCAGGCAGAGAGTTTTTGAGGCTTTACGTTCTGTTACGCCCACCTGGTCTCTGCGGAGGCCTTGGAGCATGGTTACAGCCCTCCCTGATCTTGAATCACCCCCTTCAGGCCTCTACCTCGGTAGAAAAGCTGCAAACGGTGGTGCGTGGTGATACTGCTCCTGTGAATTATGGAAGGTAAGCTCTCCGTCCTGCTACTTCTAGCAGGGGTGCGTTGAATGGGATCTAGTTCCTTTACTGATCCCTGATAAGGATTAGTTCAGTCCAGCTGCGACTATGCTTCTCCTTATGATTGGTGTCTCTTGAGCTCTTGTGATTCTGTTAGTTCTGTTTAATTTATTTATTTATTTATTTATTTATGTGTATAGCGCTGCAGCCCGCAGGCATCAGAGCGCTTCACAAAAAGACAGACTGGAGTATAGAACGGTACAGGGCAAAAGTCACATGTAACAGACATTTGGAATAGAGATGGGCTAGCTGGCTGTTGGGAGTAGGGATCTTATTTAAAGAGAAGTGTCTTGAGTTGCTTCTTGAAGACTAGATGGTTAGTTTCCAATCTCAGCCCAGGAGGGAGTTTATTCCAAATGAGGACTGCCTTGGTCGTGAATGCCCTACCTAATCCTTTAGCTTTTTTGGTAGGAAAAACTCGCAGGAGGCCAGATTTATTGGACCTCAAGTTGCAATGTGACTCGTACCACACAAATTGCTTTTTTAGGTAAGTCGGTGCTTTTCCATATACGCATCAGTGTACTAGGGTAATGGCTTTGAATGTGATACGATCCTCGATCGCCAGCCAATGTAAGTCCTTTCTGTCTTTTGTGATGGGATCTCTCTTGGGTGTATTGGTGATTGTTCTGACAGTGTTGTTTTGCACCACTTGGCATTGTTTTAAGCATTTATTGCTTGCGCCAAGGAGTAAGGAGTTTCCGTAATCCAACCGGGAGAGAATTGTGGCTCTTGCTATTGTCGCACTATTTTGTGGGCTCAGCAAGGGTCTGATTTTTTTCAATAGTTTCAGATAATAACGACAGTTCCTTTTGAGGTAGGCAGTGTGGGCTTCTGCTCCCAAGGATGCCTGAAGATAGACGCCTAGTGTTTTAACTTTTTCTACTGTGACTATCTTTGTCTCTTTGATCTTGAATTCAGTGTATTGTGGACTAAGTTTTTTTTTATATAGCTGTGAGTCCATTAGCAGCCACACCCAGGAATACACTTAGGGCTGCTTAATGGATGGAATGTCCAAGGTTAATGCATCTGAAGTGCTTAATGGATGGAATGTTCAAGGTTAATGCATCTGATGTCCATAATAAAAGCTTTTTGGTGTTAAATGGATGTTCTTGTTTACTTTTGTTCATGAGCCTGGCGCCAAAGGCACCAGGACAGTGTCCACCCAGGTCTCCTGTGCATGCGACCCCTGCATGCCTCTGCTCCTGACTTCATGACCATGACAGATTACTATTTAATGTATGAAGTTTTGAAAAGTGATAAACTGTGAAATGTAAGTTGTTTTGAGTTAAGTGTAGTAAACGATTGGCACCAGTCAGAAGACAGACTAGGTTATTGAGACAAAAGAGGATTGAGCAGCAATTGATGGTGCTTGCTCATATTTATTGTTTTTGCGATTAAAAGTGGTGAGCAATAAGTAACGATCTGGTAAGTATCGACAGTTAATTGTGACTTGTCATTATGGCAGACACTCCTCTTATGCACCTTTGTAAAACATTACCACGACATGCGCCCAAGCTCAAACAGTACAGTGTAGAATGGGTAAAGGGCACAGCTAATAAAATGTTTATGCCATGGCCACAAGCGGTATCATTGTCGAAGGCAGTATTACAACACAAGACCACATATGTGCACGATGCGTACACAGGAAAGAAATTAGAGGAAAACTGGCAGTTTTAAAACTCTTTAAAATGTATCGAGGAGAAAGAGGACCCCGCCACCGGAGGAGTGGATGCTTAAACAGCATAAAGCAAGGGCATTGAGCCCTCGGCTCCTCTTACTCTTCCTGAAACTAAGACTGTAGATGCAGAAGAGACAGGATTTTATCCTTTAAAAGAATTAAAAGCAGCGGTAGGGTATAGTAACCCAGTATATGCACCCCCCACTTATAGTAGTGATGACAGTCTAGAAGAAAGTAAAAAGAAGGAAGACGCATGTAGGTTCATACGAGATACAGAGGGCCGATGAGGTAACACTTGTACAGAACAAATGGATGGGAAGACAGATATTACTCAAGTTAGATGGGGAAAACATCGAGGAGGTTAGGCAAAAGGAAGACAAAGACGAGCAAGAAAAGAAGGATAAGGAACGAGAGAAGCGGTTTAGGGAGGATGAGCAAGGAAGGAAAAGCAGGGAATGACGGGAAAAGATATATGGAGAAGAACAAGAGAAAGACAAAAAAGGGGACACAGGAATAAAGGAAGCATGAAAGTCAGAAGGAAGAAAGGGATAGGAGAGAAAGAAGGAGGAAGAAGAGGCACAATGAGTTAAGGAAAACAGATTACAGAGAAGAAGAGAAGAGGAAGAACAAAGAAGAAATAAGAAGGGAAGCGCGAAAGCAAGAAGAAGAGAGGCTAAGAAGAGATGCATGAGAACGAAGGGAAGTAGAAGGAATAAAACAGAATAGAAGGCAGTGAGATCTTGACACCAGTCTCGTTCTTAAAGAATGAATAAATCCAAGCAACGAAACACAGGGGAGATGGGAAACGATAAGAGACACTTTCCCAATGTGAGAAGTTGCACAAAAAGAGGAAAGATATGCTGCAGAAGGTATTGGCGAGAGGATCAATAAGTTATATCAGCATATAAGGCAGAACAGTGAATATGGGACACAGGGGTGCGGCAGACAATCCCTGGCATCAAAAACAAGGGATGAGGAGGAAAACATGTTCATTGATGAACACAGAGCATTGTCTTTGAGTAGATTTGATTTAGATAGGGAAGAGGCAGATGATAGTCTAACCAGTTGGGGTGCAGCAATGTCAGGCGAAGAAAGGGAGTCGGGTCATGAGATAGAAAGGGAGGGTGCATGTGCTCCCTTGGGAAGTAAAAGTCAGAACAAAGAGGTAAGATGGTCAGATCTGGAACACCCTAAGGAAAGAACACCAGATCCTATACCATTATCCCAAAATTTCCCAAAGACGGTTGTGTAGTGTGATAGGAGAATCCCCACCCTGTCCGAGTAGGTTAAGGTCATTACCAGCATGAAGAAAAACATGGGTGATTACCCCTGCATTGAATAACTGAATAATGGGGTCCAGTTATTGGATGGGGTTCACACAATTCCCCTTGTTACTGAACGGCGGTGCAAGACCGCAATGTATTACAATGGCCTCAGATGGATATTGATAACTTAAAATGCAAGTTACCTAGTTTGACTTCGGGGGCTGGAAAATGGATATACGAATAAGAGAAAATGACAGGGGGAAATACGTTGGCCATAGGGAACATAAAAGGTCTATTGGCAGCTATTCTTGGAGACAGAGCTGACAACATTTGGAAATGAGCGGGATATGCAAATGTGACAGCACAAAACACAGCACACCATGGAGCGCCATTTAATAATTGTAGGGCAGATTTTTGGAGGGCTCTCAGGGTACAGTATCCAGATACGTCAGATATGGGTGTAATTATGACACGTAAAATGGAAGATGATGAAGACCCTATTGCTTATATTCAGGATATGCAAGAGAGATGGCTGCTTGAGACATGTGAGCCTTAGAAAAAAACAGCAGCATTATTCTATCATATTGTGTGTCAGGGATTGCCAGATAAAGTACAGAGGCAAATAAAAAAGTAGGAATGGAAGCGACGCCGTGGGCTGAGTTACAGTTGACTATCGTGCATCATTGCCGATTGTTACAAGAGAGGAAGAGAAAGAAAGGGGAGAATGGGAAGGTTGAGAAAGCCAAGTTAGTTCAGAAGAAATTGTCAAAATTTACTAAAGAATCCTGGATCAAAGTGGATATGGGTTTTTGCCATGAGGTAGAGGTGGAGGATTCAGAGGAAGAGGATGTGGATTTCAGAACACCCAAGGTGGATTTCAAGATGCCCTGGGTGGAAGTCAGAACATTCTGGGAGGATATAATGGCGGGTTTGCCAGAGGGGCCCCCCATTGTGTTGGAATTGTGGGCTAGTAGGGCATATTGCGCGTGTATGTAGAGGTCAAGGAAACATGCAACAAAATGGACAAAACTCAAGAGGGGACAAGTCATCCACCGCCCTAAAAGCACACAAACACAAGAGGGCTGTGTCCAGGATCACACATCCTATCAGACACAGGTGCCACAAGCATGGCATGGTCCAGTGCAGATGCACCCACCACAGGGACAGTTGTAACAAGCACCTACAGAGACACAACGAAATGTGAACACAGGGCAAATACAAGCACCTATGATAGGGGGTGTCACTGTGGTAGGAGGGAATCCTTTAACGGGTACAGGCATGCATTTGTACCCTCAATAGGACAGCTCATAGGGTGACATGATGCATTCAGTACTATCAGTAACACCAGAGCCCCAAGAGGAACCAAGGGTCGATGTGACGAAAGGAGGCAAATCATTTTCTTTTCTTATAGACACTGGGGCGACTTGCTCTTGTATAAGAAAGGGAACATACACAATGTCAGGTATTGCCATGAATGCTCAAGGGTTCTCCGGAGCTACAAATTGAGTTCCTTTTACTGATAAATTACCTGTTTCTATAGGGGAATGTGACATCTGTCCCCTTTATATTCATGACAAACGCCAGTTAACATTCTGGGTAGAGATTTGATGACGAACCTTAACATGATTATTTCATTCACTGATCAAGGAATAGTGTGCTCCACTCCAGGAATACACTATTCAAATGTAGGAGAGTTAATAATAGCATTTTCAGGACAATTGTCTCTACAAAGGGTTCCGGTATATACGGAAGTCTTCATTTATGGGGTGAGCATTTTATTAATTAGTAGGGAACATTGTGAGGATACCGGATGAATTTTTATTTGGACCACAAGTACCTATGGATGAGGAAGAAGTGCAGATTATTCTCATAGAATTGGAAGCAGCTATAGGACGAGGGGAAATAGCAATGCTTGAAGGAGTAAATGACGAAGGCAGAGAATGGAGAACAGTGATAGCTCTTGAGGAGGGATACAGATTGACTGATACAACAGATGAAGATATGTTCAGAGATGAACATATAGATAATGAGCCAGTGATTTTTATACGCATTACATATTGGATAAAGATTGAGAAAAGGGAAGTCCCACAGCAAATGGCACTGATGCGGCAAAGACCAGCGTTCTTTCAGGAAGACATAGAGAAGGTGCCAAGTGTCCTTTGTACTATGGGCCCATATGACATTGGCCTATTAAAGGGAATAGGGGAGGTTAAAATAAAACTCAAGCCGGGAGCAATTTTACCCTGAGCAAAACAATACCACCCGATAAGCTGATGAAGGCATATTTAAGACTATCTCAGCATTGATCAAACAGGAAATCCTAGTGCCATCGGACTCCTCGTGCAATACTGCGGTGTATCCGATTAAAAAATCAAATGGGGGTTCATGGAGTTTTTTTCCAGGACTTGCACCCTCTTAATCAGATTGTAGAAGCAGAATTTCCATTAGTTCCAATCCCTGCTACAATATTGTATAGCATCCTAATTGAAGCTAAGTATTTCACAGTGATCTATTTGAAAAATGTGTTTTTCTCGATCCTGTTGCACAAAGACTCACAAGACCTTACTTCCTTTACGTTGAGACAAAAAAGACAAACAAATACTTGTTTGCCTCAGCGGTACTGTGAGTCCCCATCGATTTTTTAATAGGGTCCTACAGTAGGATTTAGATAACATTGAACTCAAAAGTGCAGTAATTCAATACTTAGATGACATATTAATCTGTAGTGAAACTGAGGATGAATATAGGCAGAAACCACAAGTTGGTGAGAAAAAGATAGAATGGACTGAAGAAATGGAGGAAGGATTTGAAGAATTAAAAAGAGCAATTTGTACAGCTCCAGTTTTGGGAATTTCCAATTATAGTGAAGAGTTGTATTTGTTTTCACACACCAATGGAAGAATAATAACAGCAGCTCACACAAAGAACAACCCTAGGGTATGAACATTCGGCGTACTACATGGGATTTTAGATCCAGTTATGAGAGGACATTTTCCATGGGAACAATCTTTGGCTGCTGATGCATTTGCGATTGAGAAGTCCACAAATTTTACTATGGGCTGTGCAATGACTCTATATGTGGAGCATGCCTGATTTGCCATTTTAGAGAAACCCAAAAGTACATTGACGACACAAAGAGCATCTGCATATGACATAATGATTTCTAACCAAGCTATTAAAATTGTGAGATGTAAAATAGTGAACCCACCCACATTTGTAGCTGCACCTATAGAAGAATGTGATCATGTACAAGATTGCACGATGTTGAATTTTTTTGATGATATACCCTGTGTGAAAGAAAATGCTTTAGCTGGAGGGGAGATTCTATTAATTGAGGGATCATCAAAAATCAATCACACTAGCTGGGAGAAGCATACAGGATCCGCAGATGGAAGGTACAGATTAAAAGATGAATTTGAGGTAGTGGCGAGTGCAAGACTACCATCCCATTTTTCAGGACAGGCTGCAGAATTGGTAGCGCTTATTGCTGCGCTCAAGAAACACAAAGATCAGGAGGTGACAGTGTACAGTGACTCCGCCTATATGACTTCAACTGTACACGTATGGCTGTCATGTTGGAAAAGGAGGGGTTATCTCCACGCAGACGGCATTCCAGTGCACCATGCGTCTTTATTGGACAGGCACATTAAGGCACTACAACTCCCAGTGGCCATAGCGGTTGTAAGCTAAAAGGGTTGCGTATTACTCCGAAATTTCGAGTTTCGAAACTGAAAATGTTAAAGAAGTATCAAATAGAAACAAGTTGCTATGAGAATGGTTCAATAAGCTGTTGATTATGCAGGTAATAGAGACACAGGATAGGGCCCCACAAGAAGAGCAGGAGCTATGGAGACATAGGGGGTGTTCTTTATCCCCCACGGAAGCACTACGGAGACAGGAAAGCACTGGAAAGCCACTGATGCCAGCTGCATTACTAAACATCGCACTTGAACAGCTGCATTAGCCTGTGCATATAACCCGAGAAAGTCTTGCAGCCAGTTTTGCAGAGGGTTGGTTTGTTCCCAATCTATTGGAACACATTGCACAGTTCATTGTGAATTGTATTGTGTTTTAGAAGGTTACAGCTGGGCATACACTGAGAACAATCAGAGGAGTAATACCCTGTCCAAATGACCTGTTTCAGAATTTACATATTGACTACGTGGATATGCTGCAGATATGTAATGGATATAGGTATCTATTGGTGGTGGTGTGTCCCTTTTCTCGATGGACCAAAACTGGTCCTTGTACACATCCTAATGCCACCTGCGCAGCAAGGTTCTTAGTACGCAAGGTATTTCCGAGATGGGGTGTGTGCGAAGTATTAGGCCCGATAAAGGGCCACACTTTGTCAGTGAACTATTGAACAAATAAAGCTTTTATTGAACATAAAGCATATGTTTCTTTCTGCTAATCACCCACAAGCAAACAGGATATGTGAGATGCTCAATGGGCTCCTCAAGGAAAGAATAGCAAAGATTAGATTAACTTTGAAAAAGGGATGCCTATATTGCCTACCCCTGGCCTTGTATGCCCTTCGGAATCAGCTAGGTTCAGACCATCACCTTACGCCCCATGAATTAGTAACAGGGCACTGCATGAATACGCCCCTCACACCCCCATGTAGAGTTAGAAGTGATGCCCAGATAGTAGCGCAGACTTTAGGTGACGAGATGCACAATTATTTCACATGTATGACTACCAGTGCTTCTTTCATTTCAGATCAAGTCAAGCATCGGTGGGAGGGGTTGAGGAACACGGAAGAGGACAGCCCAGTAACTGATCCAAGTGAATTATTGCCACCACCAAAGTTGTATGTTGGAGATCAAGTACTTATCAAAAACTTTGCACATAGATGGTATAAGGCAAGGTTCAATGGACCATGCCAACTAGAGGACGTTTCCCCTACTGCAGTTAGGGTGTCTGTCTGGAAGAAGAGCGTGGTTACATTTGAGCGACATAATAATCTACAAAGGCAAGGCCATCCCTCTAGTACCCGCTGACTATGAAGCAAGACAAGAAGAAGAATTGCGGGGTGTGCAGACTTGATCGATGACCAAGAAGAAGGACGATAAAGCAGCGTATGATTAAAAAACATTTCTATTGGTTTGTAATTCATTGGACACGCCTTAAAATATTAGCAGGAAGTGCATGTACTTGCAGAGAATTCCAGAGCTTAAATATCCTTATTAGAGATTCTTTGAAAAGTGAAAATCTTATCGGCACACTTTACCCAAGCGCCAATTCCTTAATAAAAACTGGAAGAGAGATAAGTACCCATATTCATTTTGATAAAATATATTGCAAAAATAACATAGACACCAGCGATAGTGACACATACAGGGTTGTGGTTGCAGTTTTTGTATTTATACTTCATTCATACCCTACCCCTTGTTAGGAGAGAAGTTTATATTCTCACCTTTCTCCAAGATCCAAAGAATAGCCCAGTTACAAGGAGGTTTTTGATTGCAATAATCGAACAGATTGTGCAACTACGAATGTGATTTGAGTATATGTATTAAAAATGATTAAGGGAGAAAAAAATGCAGTTGCAAGAAGGCCAGTAAATCAACAAGAAATGCTGTGGCACAAAAAATGTTTGTCTAAACTCTTATGCATGATATACATATGCATGTGCTTTCTTTTCTTCTTTTTGTATCTCACATTCCGAAGTCTTAATCATTTTGATGGTTCAATTGAAAACACGAAGTAACTACAAAATGCAGTCGAAAGGCACAGGCCTCCCATTTATACCTCAGTGTTGGGAAACACATATGTAACAGAAGGCTAATTTATTACAAAGTTATTCCTAACGCTGAGTCCCGAGCACAAAGTTAAATGACCCTATCTGTAAAAAATCTCGTATCGATATGTTGACGGCCCTAGTTAGTGCTGCTGAGCCGACTACAAGGGGATGTCGAGATCCTGACCCTATCCTCTCTAAACCACTTTCCTAGTGTCTACAAGTAAGTGCACACAAGGTGGTGGTCGGTTTCTTGTATTTAATTTGTCCGCCCCCAAAGCGTGTGTCTTATCATTAAAAAAACAAGGCAACTCAAGGCAATTTCAAGGGATAAAGGACCGCTTTAGGTACAACAAATGATACTGATGATCTGATTGAAAACAGAGAATATGGTATAACTAGTTTTTGAATTATGGCTATAAAACCGTTTTTCTTGAATCTGTGTTTTCTCTTTACATTAATAGTCCAAATCTGGCCTTATGAAGAAGAGGAGACCTTCCTCGAAATGCGTTGGTAATTCATTTGGACTTCATTCATCTTCAATTTGAGTTTCATCTACTGATAATACCTTGTTTCTTCGTTCTATAAACAACTTTTTTCTGAGTAATAATCCTTGTTGAAAATAACATTGCTCTATAAACATATTTTTTTATCTCAATTTTGTGTTTGCCTATATTTGTCAGAAAAAAGTTTGCATATAATGTACATAACTCTGTTTGAATAACTGTATTGGATTAGTCCAAACATGTGAAAGTGTGCAGGGGACGGGAGGGATCCCAGATTGAATCCTCTTTCTTTTCACTGTAGTGTAACTTTCCTCTGATCGCATAGATACGGGAAGTTTATTTCAGTTAATTGCTGCTTTGAGGAGGAAAGATCTTCCTGTTTCTCAAGCTCTTTTTTCACGTGGAATAATCAGAAGATGTGTGGCACTTGAGCGCAAAGTCCTGTTTGAAGAGTATTTTCTTAGTGTTTGCTTCAGGTAGTGTGGAGCCTCTACATAAAGGCATTTCATGAGCAAAAGCCAGCATCTTAAATTGGATTAATTTTTCTACAGGCAGCCAATGAAGCTCCTTTCTATGGTGTGAAATATGTTCCTTCCTAGTTGCATTGTAAATTATTCTAACAGCGTCATTTTGAATTGTCTGCAGCTTTTGGATGTTCTTTTTACTCGCTCCACATAGTAAAACGTTGCAATAGTCCAGCTGGGGCATGATTACGGCTCGAACTAATGTTTCACAATTTTTGCGAGATACCAAGGGATTAATCTGTCTAAAGATTTTAAGATGGTAGTGTGCGTTTTTTGTCACATAGTTGACATGTGCGTCTGCATTGAGAGAGACCTCAAATATTGTGCCTAAGATTTTTACTTTTTCTGCCGCCTTGATGGCACAGGTGCCTATCGTAAAGCTTGTGTAAGCTTGGTCCAGCCTTTTTCTGGCCTAACTAGATCCAAATACCATGAGCTCTGTCTTAGAGCTATTTATACACATCCAGTTTTCAATCATCCACCCCTGGATGATCGAGTATACGTGGTTCAGAGTTATTGTGTCTTTTACATGGTCACGACTAAGATCCATGACAAGTTGGAAATCATCGGCGTAGTTAGTGAAATGAAAGCCCATCCTTTCCAGTTTATCACACAGGAGTCTTATGTAGATGTTAAAGAGTATTGGGGAAATACAGGCCCGTTGTGGTACACCATATTTGATGGCAATGGGGTCTGAACACACAGTACCCCAGCATATCTTGGATGTTCTTTCACACAAAAAAGATTGAATCCATTTAACGGCTTGGCTTGGCTTGAGCATTTACCAGTATCAGCCAGTGTTTCCAATAGTCTGGCATGATCAAGGAGATGAAACGCCGCCGAAAGATCCAATAAAATGAGGAGGCCTGTTTTACCCTTGTCCATACATCTTAGCATTTGCGTCTGCAGATCTAATAATGCACTTTCTGTTCTGTGATTACTACGGAAACCAGATTATATGTGATGAAACACAGAGGCAGATTCAAAGTGAGCCTTTAGTTGAGTAGTAACTTCCTTGTCCAGTATCTTCAATAAGAAAAGGGGTGTTAGCTATTGGCCGTAAGTTTGAAGGGTCCTTAGCACTGTGCCCTGACTTTTTAACAATGGGAGTAACCGCCACTTCCTTTATAGAGATGGGTACTTTTTTATGAACAAAGGAGATCATGAAACGTGTGAGGAAAGGTGCAAAGATGTTGATGGGCTTAAGTATAATCTTAGATGGAAGGAGGACCCCAGTACAAGTGGTAGGTCAGATATTTGCAAGCATAAGCGTGGTATCGCTTGGAAACAAAAATTTGGCATGGTATTAGTATTCTCATTGTGGTTTTCCATCTCTTGTTCTAAAGATGTCTTTGTGGTGTTTTGTGAATTTTTCACGGGCTAGTAGAACCTTTTTTTGAAGTGCCTTTTGTAAATTTTCGCAGTCTTCCTTATTAGGATTGATGCATTGAGTAAGGGCGCTTGGTTTTTCCCAAGATCTGTATAACTCGAAGAGCTTTTTAGTGTTGTGTCCTGCCTGCTCAATTTGTGCATCGCAGTAGTTTTTTTGGTATCAAGAATCCTTGTCTTGTAATCCCTTTCTATAGTTTTCCATTTGTTTCTGTTGTCAGTAGTTGGATCTTTTGTTTATATGTGCTCTGCTTGTCTTTTTTCCTGTATTATGATCTTTAAGTCAGGGGTAAACCAGTCTTGCTGATTAGGATGATCCCTGATGATCTTTGTCTTTAATGGCGCAATATCTTCGAACAGTTTCTTAGTGTTTGCTTCAGGTAGTGTGGAGCCTCTCCATATAGGCATTTCATGAGCAAGAGCCAGTGTCTTAAATTGGAATGTGTACATTTCTGCAAGTCTGTCTGGGGGGGTCAGAGTCTGATGATCTCCTGCTTTGATTTTATTATAGTTTCAGTTTAAGATTTTCTTAGGTGGTACACAAAACAATTTTTTGGATACAGACAATGAGATTGTGCATTTGATTTTAAAATGGTCTAACCAAATACATGGGTTAGTGTTAAAGTTGCATTTGTCGATATTTCGAGTTGCCACCCAATCTAAGATATGGCCTCCGGTATGGGTTGATTTGTCATTGTGAATTGGTAGTCTTGGTAAGGTGTTGTTCTAGCTCAGCGGCTTCTTTGTCGTTGATGTCCCCTTGCCAACGATTTAAGTTTCCTAGGAGTATGATAGAGGAGTTTGGACTATGCAATGAGTACAGTAAAAACATTCATTTCAATAGAGATGTCAGCACATGATGCAAAGTGCCTCAGCCATCTAGCAGCATGTACTACATGTACTACCAGAGGACAGTTCCAAGGAAGCTGGGCAACCTTGCGATGGCAATCAAGACAGACATTTCCATACCAGGATGATTATATCAAAACAAAGCAAATGGAAAAGGAGCCTTGATGGGCTGACGCAATGCTCATGTATCCTTCTGTGGGACAAGACAAAGTAATAATTGAAGAAATGAAGAGGATGAATTGCTCTGACAAAACTGAAAAGACTGGAATGCCTGGATGCTGGAAGCGTTCACAGCTGTTAATCTATGGACGAGTGATTATGACCAAAGTATGTGGAAATGGGAAGCTGTGCTGTGCAGCTCATCTACTGAGAAAGGAAACAGTGCACAAGGTGCAGAATGTGAACGATGAGTCCCTAAAATCATGGGCCAAGAATTCTAAATTGGACCTGAGGACTGGATACTGGAGTTGCAGGCAATGGTGAGAGTTACGCTGCAGGAGTGCAGAATAACGCACAGCGTGTTCTGTTCTCCGGGCGTGGTTTAAATAGCCACCCAGAAGTAGTCCCCAGGTAAAGTAGTCCCAGTACCACACCCAAAGAAATAGGCCTGTACATGGTTTCTCCACTTGATGACCTCATTTGCCTGAAAAAGGCAATATGAGCCTGGCGCCAACGGCGCCAGGCCTGAGTCCAGGAAGCCCTTAGTCAATCTTTGGGGCCTTACAGGTCCCCATTGGTGCCAGTACTCTGGGCAGACTGGTCTGCTCCTGATGTCTGGGGGCAGACATTGTGACACAAATGGAGCAAGAAATGCGCCATGATTAACGCCAGGTCCATCAATGCTCATGCTCTAGACGTCCACGACCTCCTAACCACCCATGACCTCAACCTGCTCGTGATCTCAGAAACCTGGTTAAATGAGGCCTCCGGCCCTGCGCTCTCCCTCGCCCTACCCCCTGGCTATTCTATCACAAGGCAAGATCGCCTCTCTAAAGGTGGAGGTGTAGCAATTATTGCCAGAGATTGCCTCTCTACCAGAAAGGTAGAGAAATCCCTGCACAACAACAGCGACTACCTCCAAGTCAAAATAACCCTCTCTCCCAACTGCACCATTACTATGCACACTGTCTACCGCCCTCCAGGCACAACAGGAGACTTTCAAGCCTCTCTCATTCACCTCCTCTTGGACAACCTCAAAAAACAGTCTAAAGCCATTCTCCTTGGGGATATTAACCTAGGTCTCCTGGATAGTAAGGACCCAGCAGCCAAATCCCTTGACTAAGCCCTCAAGGCTCTGGGCTACAAGAACACCATCTTTAGCCCAACTCACACTCAGGGCAGAGCCTTGGACTGGATCGCGCAACATAACTGCCCACTCATCATCACCGGTAACACTCCTACCACATGGTCTGACCACCACATCATCACATTCAGCACTAGCGCCCCTGCTACTGCCCCAACCCCTCCCACCCTGTCTCGCCAGAAGCTCCCGCCAGCTCACTAAGGAAAGGCTACTGCCCTTCCTCCAAGGCCCAGCCTTCAGACCACCTTTCTCCTCAGACCCAGAAACACTCGCAACAGCCTATGATGCTGCCATCAAAGCAGCTATCAATTCCATTGCCCCTCTCAAACCCCGCAAATCCAAACCCACTACCCACTCCAACTCATGGTTCGCCCAGGACCTCCTTACTCTCCGCAATGAGAAAAAGGCGGCACTCACACAGTGGCAAACGTCCCACACTGACAAAGATAAGATGATCTTTAAAGCTCAATCCATTAAATACAAAAAGGCAATCACCCAAGCAAAGGCCAAATCTTTCAAATCCAGAATATCGGAAGCTCAATCCAGCACCAAAGAAATCTTTGCAATTGTTAGGGAACTCGAGACACCCACTCCCGCCCCCCAGAATTTCACCAAAGACAAAACCTGGTGTGATGACATACAAAAGGCCATGCAAACCAAGTTAAGCCTCCTCAAAAACAAAATACTAGCCACCAAGCAAGCCCTACCTAATAAACACATCCCAGTCCCACCACCAGCCCCGGACCCCCCCCCCCCCCCAACCTTTCTCCTTCAAACCCATTCAGGAAAAAGACATCATCAATATAATGAGGAACATCAAACCCTCAAACTGCAAAGGGGATACATGCCCGGCCCCCATTATCAAAGGCTGCACTGAAGCGCTAGCACCCTTCCTGACAGCTTTCATTAATGCCTCCTTCACCACAGGGAAAGTTCCCACATCCCGCAAGGAAGCCTGGGTCCGACCTCTCCTAAAAAAAACAATACTCATCCCCACTTCCCCCAACAACTATAGACCTATCACCACTGTCCCGATCCTCCTCAAAATACTGGACAAAGCAGCCTACCTGCAGGTTCAACACTTCATTGAAGAAAACAAACTCCTTGGACTCCGCCAATCTGGTTTCCGCCCAGACACAGGACTGAAACCGCCCTGCTTGACCTGAAAAACCAGATGGACGATGCTAGAGACACGGGTAAACCAGCACTTCTCCTACTCCTTGATTTATCTGCGGCCTTCGACCTCGTAGATCATGACATCCTATGCCACCACCTTTCCGCCACTGCCAAATTCTCCCCAGAGGCCACAGCATGGATCACCTCCTTCCTACAAGACAGAACCATGCAAGTATTCTCCGACTTAGCCTTCGCCTCACCAACCATCATACTCTGTGGTGTGCCCCAAGGCTCTTGCCTCTCCCCCACCCTCTACAACATTTTCACACGACCCCTCTTCCTCATACTTGACGCTATGGGCATCTCCTACACCAACTACGCCGACGATACACAGATCCTCCTCACCCTCACTGGTAACTATGACACCGACTCCCTGACCCTCAACAACCTCTACAACACCATCCAAGCCTGGATGGCAGACAATGGACTATGCCTCAACTCTGACAAGACCAAACTCCTCCTGGTAGGTTCCCCTGACATGCTCAAAAACCTAGACTCACAATTCAGCCACTTCACCATCGACACCATCAAAATTCCTGTCTCAGATTCTGTCAAAACTCTTGGAGTCTACCTGGATTCCAGCCTATCCATGGACAGACAAGTAAATGCAATAGCCTCCGCAGCTGCATATCATGGTAAACTTATCAACGCAGTCAGACCCTTTCTCTCCAAAGAGAACTGTACCAACATAGCCAGAGCCATCACCGGCTCTAGGCTAGACTATTGCAATGTACTCTTTTTAGGAACCTCCAATAAAAACCTAGAGAGACTACAAGTCATACAAAACAATGCTCTCCGGGCAGCCCAAGGCATTGCCAAAAGAGAACACATCTCTGAGGCCAGGAAAATAGCCCACTGGCTCCCAATAAAGGAAAGGATCGTCTTTAAAGCTCTGACACTGACCCACAAATGCATTCACCTCACTGCTCCTGCCCATCTCTAAAAAAGAATCCACCCTGTCTCCACTACCAGGCCAACTAGATCACCGTATACCAACATGCTCACTGTGCCACTTGTAAAAAAAAAGCCAGAGCGGGCGGACCCAGTTCCCCTATCTCGCACCCATTCACTGGAATGCCCTACCCCCCACGATCCAAGGCGAGGCCTCCCTCACCACCTTCCGCAAAGCTATGAAAACTATCCTCTTCACATAAGGCCTCGCACACTAGCATGAATACTCACCACATGACCCAATGCATAAGTTGTAACACAATGACCAAGTGTGATGGCTGTAACAACAGTATGATGTTCTGTAGTATTCATAATGTATCAACGACCGCCACTATGCCTGTACCTGTGTAACTAAGTTTCTTGCAAGTAACAACGCCTCAATGCCCTTGGGCTGCTTGCGCGCTATATAAATAGAAATAAATAAATAAAAGAATGCAGAGGCTCAAAGGGAGCCGCCAGGAGGAAAGTGAGACCAAGTTAAGGTCTCAGTCTGGAAAAACAAAAGAAACAGGCAGAAACATATTCACAAGGTGCTTCAGGAATTGAACCATAACTGGGATCATAAAGAAAGATCCTTGATCCAGAGACCTTTTGAAAACAGACAAAGCCACCAAGTATCCTTTGTCTGTTGCAACCTGAAGGCATGGCAAGGCCAGTGACAGAAGGCACTCCATCACTGCAGTGGTTGGACAAGAGATGAGGTTGATCTTGCATTCCCTGCACCATGCCTCGAATCTTCTCCACCTGCATGTGTACAGTGATTCTGTTGATGGTTTGTGTGCAGCCAGTAGCACCCCAAGTCTCTCTCCTCTGAAAGGTCCCAGGCATCATATATCATCCTCTCAAGAGCCACGCATGTAGATTGAGGGACTCAGAGTTTGGGTGTAGTACCCGACCTTCCAACTGAGACCGGAGATCTGGCCATCGAGGCAACCGAAGAGGTGGACAGATGTCCAAGTCCAGGGGGTCTAAGTACCATGTTTCCCTTGCCCAGTCCGGGGCAATCAGGGTTGCTTGAAACCTCCTCAATCTTCTGGGAACCCACAAAATGATGGGATTTGGAGGGAAGGCATAGTGGAGGCCGAGGTCCCACTCCACTAGGAACACCACAAATTCCCACAAGCAAAACTGTTTGCACTTCCAGTTGGACTCTTTGGCAAACAGATCCACCTTTGGGGTACCCCACTGACAATGATCTCCTCTAGGACTTCCTGGCACACTTCCCACTTGTAGCAGACTGTGCTCGGCCTGCTCAGAGCGTCCACTAATCCGTTCTCCGTCCCCACCAGATGTACTGCTGAGACTGAGATCTGATTTTCCAAAAGCCAGAACCACAGCTGCATCGCCTCTTTGCAAAGGTGGAGGGAGCACACACCTCGCTTGCTTGTTCAGGCAGTGCATGGCCATCACATTGCCCATTATGATCAGGACGTGTTACGTTTGATAGAGGCCGAGAACGCTTTCAGGGCTAACCTGATCACTCGCAGCTCCAGCCTGTTGATGTGCCACTGGGCTTCCATTGTGAACCAAAAAGTTGCTCGCACGCAAATCCTTGCAGTGAGTGCCCCCAACCCTTCAGAGATGCATCTGTGATCACCCTAACCTGGGGCCACGGAGGCCAGAAAGGCTCCCCTGCCATTGTGTTCTCGCTGCTGGCCCACCAAGAGAGATTGTTGGCTACTGGCCTGGACACCTTTAGAATGTCCTTTAAGGTGCCGAAATACTGGGAGCATTGACCCCTTAGCAGCCACTGCAGAGACCACATTTGCAGAGTCTCGCCTCTGGCAATAGAAAAATACAGGAGGCCATGAGGCTTAAGAGGCGGAGGAAGGAAACCGCTGGCAAGGTGGTGTGGCTCTGAACAGTTAAACCATCTGTCTGACACTGGCGACACACTCCTCGGAGGGAAAAGCCTTTGCCAACTCAGTGCCCAGGACGACTGCAATGAACTGAAGCCTTTGTGTTGGTGTTGTGTGGGATTCTAAGTTCAGGGAGAAGCCCAGTCTGTGGAGTAGCGAGCAAGTGTCCCTGAGATGGGACAAAACGTGCTCTACTGACTTTCCTCAGATTAACCAATCATCCAGGTATGGGAACACATGGACGCCGGATCCTCTGAAGTGGGCCACGATTACCACCTTTAGCTTGGTGAAAACCCATGGAGCGGAGGTCAACCCAAAGGGGAGCATCTTGAACTGGTAGTGCTTGTCCACTATGAGGAATCTGAGGAATTTCCTGTGCTTTTGATGAAGCGGCATGTGGAAATATGCGTCCTCGAGATCGAACGACACCAGCCAATCCTAAAGTCTGAGAGCGTGGAGAATTTCTCTCTATGTCACCATCTTGAACTTGTTTTCCTCAGGAACTTGTTCAAGGACCTGAGGTCCAAGATGGGACAAAGTCCTCCCTTTATCTTGGGCACCAGGAAATACCAAGAATACCAGCCCTCTCTACTCGGGAGGTACCTCTTCCCTGGCACCCTTCAAAAGCAGGGCTTGCAGTTCTTCATGGAGTTCCTGTGCCGGTTGTTGATGAGGTGTGAGTGTTCTGTCTGTAGGCCTCTTTAGGAAAGTCAGAAAGTAACCCCATTGGGCGAGCTGAAGGGCCCAGACATCAGAGGTAATCTCCGCCATTAGGCCCAGTGCTCGCTTATGCATCCTCCACCCGGTGAAGCATGGGGATAGAACTCAATTGATGCTGCCGTCTGCTGGCCGTTAGAGGCTCCTCTGCCCCTTCCGGAGCATCGGAAACATGTCTGGTCCTGCCTGGGCTGCGGCAGCTGTGCTTTCCTGCCAAAGGGGATGCAACATCTGTATCCCATCCTTTAGAAGTGAACTTAAACACAGGTTTTGCTGGCTGCTGCACAGCTAGGCCCCATGATTTTGCAGAAAATTTCGAGTCCTTAAACTTTTCCAAGGACTCGTTGGGCTTGGGCCCAGACAGATTCTCGCCATCAAAGGCGAAGTCCAGCAACTCATTCTGGACATTAGATGAGAAACCTGAAATGTTGAGGTACACTTGTCTCCTCAAAACAGTAGCTGACCCTATTGATCTTCCGACACAGTCAGTGATGTCTAGGCCTGTCTGCAAGGACTGCCGGGCCATCTCTTGTCCATCATCCACAATCCTTAAAAGGCCTTCTGGCATACACCCTTTGGCAATGTATTGAGAAGCTTCTTCAATAGCTTTTCACACCCCAAAGGTATAATTTGTGAATGTGCAGGACGCATTGATCGCCTTTAGGGCCATAATGCCTGATGAAAACACCTTTTTAGCCAGGGCGTCAATTTTCTTACCTTCCCTATCAGTAGGGGGAATGGAAGTTGATGTGGATGGCCTAGTATTGACTGTGGCTGCCTGGACCACCAGCCCCTTGGGCATAGGATGAGTGGAGAGGTAAGGAACAAGTTACTTACCTGTAACTGTTGTTCTCCAGCATGGGTCTGGCATGGATTCACATGCTCATGAATATTCCCCATCGTCAGGCTGGGAATCCTCGGTAAAGAAAAAATCAGTATCAGTTTCGTTTCTGATCTGTCTTTCTTAGTAGTAACCAATCACTGATCTCTGGGTCATACTGCCCCCAACCAATGACTGCCCTCTCCCTAAGCCCCGCCTCTGGCAGCCATCCTCAGATTTGGTAGCACGCCAAGTGGCAGTATGACCAAGTGAAGAGCCGCAGAGGGGTAGGTGGGAGGGTTCGCATGTGAATCCATGCCAGACCCATGCTGGAGTACAACAGTTACAGGTAAGTAACTTGTTCCTTCTCCAGCATGGGGTCTGGCCTGGATTCACATGCTCATGAATAAAACAATACATAGCAGTATACACATGCACCACCACGGGAGGTGGCAACAGGCTCAACATTAAGCAATACAACAATTCAACATTAAGCATCTCTTACCTCCTCACCAGGCTCACCTTAAGCGAACAGGTTGCGCAGCACTGCTTGGCCGACCCTGGACTCCTCCCTGGAGTCCCGATCGACGCAGTAGAATCTTGTGAAGGTGTGCGTCGACCTCCACGTAGCAGCCCTGCAGATGTCCAGCAGGGGCACACCAGACAGGAACGCCGTGGTAGCAGTGATCGCTCTGGTCGAATGGGCTCTCGGACGGCCGGGCAGCGGTCGGTTTGCCAACCGGTGACAATGCATGATGCAGCCGGAGAGCCATCTGGAAATGGAAGTCTTCGAGAGAGCCTTCCCTTAATTCACAGACCCAAAGTTCACGAACAGTTGTGACGTTTTCCGAAAACTCTTCGTGCGGTCCACGTAGAACTTCAGCGCTCTAGCTACATCCAGCGAGTGCAAAGTCCTCTCGGCCGGCGTCGAAGGCGACAGAAAGAAAACTGGTAACACCAAGGGCTCGTTGAGGTGGAAGTCCGATGGCACCTTGGGCATGAAGGAGGGGTGCATCCTCGGTACTACCCTCGTGTCATGAAAAGTCAAGTATGGAGGCTTGCAAGATAGGGCCTGAATCTCTCCCACTCGTTGTGCAGAGGTGATGGCCACAAGGAACGCTGTCTCCCATGACGGGAACTTCAAAGGCGCCGAATGCATAGGCTCGAATGGGGCTTCCATGAGCCTGGTCAGCACCACATTAAGCTCCCACGCCGGGCAGGGGCCTTCACCGGCGGGAATGATCGGAATAGTCCCTTCACGAATTCCTTTACCAGGCGATGAGACCACAAGGACGCCCGGCCCGTAGTCCTGGTGTATCGGGAGATGGCAGCCAGATGTATTTTTATGGAGGCGTGAGCCAGTCCAGCTTTGGCCAGCGACAGTAGGTACGGCAGCACTTGAGGGGCCGTAATCCACAGAGGGTTAATCTTCTGTGCACGGCACCAGACAGAGAACCTCTTCCACTTATGACCGTAACACTTGAGAGTCGAGGACGCCCTGGCCTTTGCAAGAACCTCTCTGCAATCAGCCAGGATATCGTACCCTCCAAACTCTAGTGCTGCAGGAGCCAGGCCTGCAAGTTCAGCGACTGTGGGTCGTGATGGAGAATGGTGCTTCCTTCTCTGGAGAGAAGATCCGCGTCCGCCGTCTGGGAACCAGATCTGCCTCGGCCACGCCGGTGCGACGAGGATCATCCTGCACCAGGACTTCTTGAGCTGGTTGATGAGGCGGAGCAGCAACGGCAGCGGAGGGAATGTGTATAGAAACAGGCCGTCCCAAGGGAACGAGAATGCATCGCCCATGCTCCTCGGCTGTGGGAACCTGCTGGTGAACCTCTGGCACTTCGAGTTTGTCGCCGTCGCGAACAGGTCGATCTGGGGTTTGCCCCATCGTTGGAAGAGTCGATCCACTTGGTCCTGGCGCAGTTCCCACTCGTGGCACGAGTGCAGCTCCCTGCTGAGTGAGTCCGCGACAGTGTTTTTTATTCCTGCCAGGTGGAAGGGAACGAGAAACATCCCTTCGTCGACGGCCCAATGCCACAGATCCTGGGCCTCCTTGGATAGGGCTGGGGATCTGGTGCCTCCTTGCTTCCGTATATAGAACATTGTGGTGGTGTTGTCGGTGAAGATCCTCACCACTTTGCCCTTGAGGGGCGGAAGGAACGACTTGAGAGCCCAGAACACTGCACGGAGCTCTGGAGTGTTGATGTGGAGAGACCTCTCCTCCGGGAGCCAAAGGCCTCTTGCGTGGAGGTCTCTGGTGTGGGACCCCAACCCTCCAGAGAGGCGTCCGTTGTCACCGTCTCCTGAAACGCCGGGATTTGAAATTCCGTGCCTGTCGTGAGGTGAGCACGGATGCCCCACCAACAGATCGCCCGACGGAACTCCTCGTCGAGAGGGATCCTGTCCTCGAAACAGCCCCTTGCTTGGAGCCAGCGGGCGTCGAGAAACTCCTGTAGCAGACGCATCTGAAGTCTGCAAAGGGGTACAAGGTAGATGCATGATGCCATCATCCCGAGGAGGGACTTGATGGACCTCACCCTGGCCACGTCCGTGGCTAGCAGGCGCCGCACCTTGCCCAGGATGGTCTTGGTCCTCTCCTCTGAAGTGGAGGCCAATTGCCCCACTGTATCGAGCTTCGCTCCCATAAACAGTGCTATCTGCGATGGAATCAGGTGGGAGTTGGGGTAGTTGATGGCGAACCCCAGTTCCGGGAGCAACCCGACGGTCCTTGCCACGTGTTCGACGGCGAGTTCCCTTGTCCTTGCCCGGATTAGCCAGTCATCCAGGTAGGGCTAAACGTGGATCCCCTGCAGACGCAGCCGCGCCGCCACTGGTGCCAGGCACTTGGTGAAAACCCTGGGTGCCGACTTTAATCCGAACGGTTGGGCCCTGAATTGGTAGTGGCGTCCCTGAACCACGAACCTGAGGAACTTCCTGTGCCTTTTTAGGATAGGGATGTGGAAGTAAGCATCCTCCAGGTCCAAAGACGATAGGAAGTCGCCTTCCTCTAGCTGTCCCAGCACGTGCTGGAGGGTGACCATCCTGAATTTCTATGCCTTGATGTACTTGTTTAAGCAACGCAGGTCCAGGATGGGGCGCCAACTGCCTGTCTTCTTCTTGACGAGGAAGTACCTTGAGTACACTCCGGAGCCCCGGAGCCCTCTGAGGACGAGCTCGATGGCACCTTTCTTGAGCATCGCCTTTACCTCCGACAGTAGTTGAGGGACGTGATTCTCCTTCCTGGCCACGTGCGGAATGCGAGGGAACTTCTTTGGGAATTCCAGCGAGTGCCCGTTGGCCAGGGTGTCCAACACCCAACGGTCGGTGGAGATGGACTCCCAAACGCTGACGAACTTCGTCAGCCGGCCTCCCACCGGGGTGCTTTGGTGGGGGCCCGACAACCCGGACGGGTCAGTCTTGCTTGGAGGCGGCCTTGCCGCCTTGGCCTCCTTGGCGACAGCAGCGGGAACCCCCTTGCTTGCCGCAACCTCTGTAGGCCTCCTGAGAAGAGGAGCAGGCCGCCTGGCGGTAAGTGGAGGACCCAACGCTGGATCCTTTGGAGGCACCCTGTCTGCCTCCGGAGCTCCGAAAGGGCCGCCGCTGTTCAAGTACCCCCAGTGCCCGGGCCGTCTCCGAGTCGGTCTTGATGGCCTGTAGGGACTCATCCACCGCCTTACCAAAAAGGTTGTTTCCGTCGAACGGCATGTCCAACACCCTGGTCTGGACGTCCTGGCGAAAGTCTGTCGCCTTGAGCCATCCTCGTCGTCGGAGGCAAACTTCGTTGCCCAGTTGGCGAAATCCGGTATCGGCAATGTCCGTTGCCACCGTTATGGCATGATCCGACGCCACCTCGCCTTCCTGCTGAATTTCTAGGGCCTCTGCCCTTTTGTCATCAGGCAGGAAGTCTAGCAGGGAGCTATCTTGAACCAGAGCTCCCTGTCGTAGCAGGCCACGATCGCTAAGGCATTGGCCGCCTTAATCGTCGTCGCCGCCGACGAGATGCCTCGTCGTCCCATAGAGTCCAACTTCTTGCCCTCGCTGTCTGGCACGGAGGTGGAAGTTGAAGCCGCCTCACCCACTGCCTTCTTCTTAGCCACTGCCGAGACGACCGAGTCCGGCGTGGGCTGGGCCCTGAGGCACAAAGGGGCGGCATCGGGGACTCAGTGCTTCTTCTCGTACCTGTCCCTCTTGGCTGGTGTCGTGGAAGGGTTCTTGAGGACAGCAAGCCCCTCCTCCCAGATGTCGTCGAGTAAAGGCACCACAAGGACCATCTTCCTCTTGGCCTCTCGTCATTGGTACAGAAACCCCTCCTTTTTCTGTTCTTCAGGGCAGAGCTGGAAGAGCTCGGATGCCCTGGTTATCATGGCGTGGAAAGAGCCAATTTCGTCAGCTGGAGACGCCCGCGGGGGGCGTGACGACGGGATATCTGCTGTGTCATCACCGCCGTCATCGTCCGTCCCCGTCGCTGCATCCGTTGCCGTATCCTCTCTAGGGTCCGGCGAGGGGGATGAGAGGTCCAACGGTCTCGCAGGCACGAAGGGCGGAGCGGGGTGGACTCTCCTCCGCTTGTTAGGAGGGCTTCCCGACGGGCCTGGTTCTGGATCCTCCGTCGGGGTCCGTGGTAATCTCGTCCTTATCTCAGTGCATAAGGATTGGATTGCCAACAAAATGGCCGCCAAGCTATCTTGGGGCTCGGGCAATGGCTGCGACGGACGGGTGGCCATTCCACTGGGCCCTGTTCGTCGTCGTCGTCGCTATCTTCGATCACGTCAGCAGGGACCGCCCCCTGGGATCGAACCTTCTCGAACCTCTCGTTGAGGCCTATGAACCTCTCGTTGAGGCCTAGGGACCTCTCGTTGAGGCCCTTCTCGGTTTCCACCAGTTCCTCCTCTGAGTCTGTAATGTCCACCGCCCCCCCTTCTTTTTCAGCCGGGGCTTCACGGGGGTCTTAGCGATGGGCTGGAAAGAGGAATCCCTGCGCGGTGGCAGGGATACTCTGGGCCCGGCGGGCGTTTCCACAGGCGTAGTCTCAGCCGGCTTCGCCAGGGTCACAGCGACCACTTCGGTAGAGGCCTTTGTCGGGTGGATCAAAGCCCTCACCACCTTAGGCGCGTCCTGGGCCTTTGCCTTGGGGGGAGGGTCAGCACCTCGCTCCCCCTTTGAGATCGACCGGGTCCGCTCCAGCGGCCTACCCGGGTTCTCGGACTTCCTCTTCCCCGAACCAGAGCACTGGCTCGTGGTCGAACGTGCTGGGGAAGTAGCGCCCTGCTTGGCAACCGAAGAGCCCGACCTTTCGGCGCTCCAAGTGCCCGTGGACTTGCGGTGCTTGGCCTTCTTTTGGGCCCCCCGTCGCCGGGGCGCCCTCACAGGACTTAGAAGCCCGCTCAGATGTCTTCTTCGCCTTCTCACCTGCTGTGCCCTTCTCCAGCCAGGTGGCGAGGCGGGAACGACGATCTTGTTTGGTCCGTTCCGAAAGGTTCTTGCAGAATGCACAGTCTTTCTCCACGTGCGTCTTGTCCTCATGAAGGCAGTAGAGACATCGCGAATGCTCGTCCTCCTTGAAAACGTTCTGTAATCCGCATCCAGGGCAGCACCTGAACAGCTTGGATCCGGGTGTCGAGCTTCCCTTGTCCTGGTCCATGTCCGTTGAGGTAGGCCGCAGATCTTCCGGAATCCTCCAAGAAGTATAAACTCGACGAAAACTTCACTCTTGAGGGGCGTAGAGAATTCCGAAACGGGTCCCCGTTATCGGAAGTAGAAACGGTGGCGCTTGAGGCACGATTAAACCGAAAAAATGAGAAAATCTCCTGAAAAAACGTGAAAACGCAGTAAAAAACTCGAGAGCTAAACACGAGGACTCCCAACACTTGAGCGTGCGGTAAAAATCTGAGGATGGCTGCCAGAGGCGGGGCTTATGGAGAGGCCAGTCATTGGTTGGGGACAGTACGACCCAGAGATCAGTGATTGGTTACTACTAAGAAAGACAGATCAGAAACAAAACTGATACTGATTTTTTCTTTACCGAGGATTCCCAGCCTGACGACGGGGAATATTCATGAGCATGTGAATCCATGCCAGACCCCATGCTGGAGAAACTGGATCTCCCCTTGCCGGCCTACATTTTTTGTGAATTCAGAATACACAGGCGGGGTGGTAGAAGGTCTCTGCCACAAGGCAGCGATGGGATCAGCAATGGATATATTGAAAGGCATGGCCCTTTCTGTGAGGGCCCCTTCATCCAGAATGTCAGTCAGATCATATCCTGACAGAGGTCTGGGCTTGGGCACTCCAACCTAGGGCATCCACTACCCTGCCAACTGTGGAACGATATTTGCCTCATGCATGACCATAAGGTCTCTATATCAGGAGAAGTGTCCAGGCCACTTGCATCCTGCAGCCCCTAAGCCAAGGCCATTAAATCAGCCTCATCCAGAGCCTGAATAATACATGTGCTTGAGGCCAAACAGCCCCTAGTCATCATCCCCAAGAAAAGTGTTGCCATTGTGCCGAAAAACTCTGATCGGGACTGGCGTGCGTAAGAGCGGTCCCATGCCTGACGGCACCAATAACGGCTTTGTCGTCCTGGCAACAGTTGTTAAGATGGATTTCTGAACTCTGTCCTGGAGGGGCAGAGGTTCAGAAGGCCAGCCCAGTTTCTTGGAACAGGGTAACCTCTGGACAAGCCAGACCAATCAGGGTAGCGATCGCGTCGGTCAATACTAGGTCTCAAGAGGGGTGAGGGTGACTGAAAGCCCGCAATGAGCACACAAAGCAAGGACACCTACAAATTACTCCAAGTAGGTGTTATATTAAAAATATAGACACATTTATTACAAGGCCTTTGTAACATTGACCGTAGCGAGAAATCACAATAAAACTCAAGTAAACCAACACATCTCAATCAAATACAATATATATACAATTACCAACGAGTCTAACGAGTTAAACGCACGAAATGTGAAGACCACCTAGATGGGGAGGAAAACAGGCAGTGCAAATAATAGTTAGACCCAGTCCGCCTTCAGAGGCACCTAACTAAAAGGAAGTCCGAGCCCTACGAGGAGTGGAGCCTTGTGCTCAAAAGTACCTGCACACGCTGGTGCCAACGGGCAAAGGAGAGTCTCTTCAACGGAATCAGGCAGTTTAGTTCGATGAACAAATGAAGATGAACAGAGCTCCGCGACTCAAGCGCAGCCTCCACTGTGGGCAGAAGCAGAGCGCGAGTACGGAAAGGTGTGCTATTAGACACAGCGGGGAAAAGCTGTGGGCTACTGCAGGAGGGCGACCAGTTCCTAGCGATGCTACTCACCGATCCCCGATGCAGGCAGACCGAGGCTTCTCCGCGTCAGTTTCAGTGCTGGCAGGTTCAGATACGAGCAGGGGATGTCTCGGCGTCGTGTAGATTCCACAGCAGCAGAAGTTAGAGTTGAGGATGTCCCAAACGCAGTGAACCCGCACAGTTTGTTACCACAGCAGGGCAAAGGAGTGGCCGTGTGTATTTCAGCCCAATGTACACTACTCACTTCAGACCTGGGAATGCCAAGTGTACGAATCGTGTGAGAGTGACAAGGACTCGTAATACAACACAACCTGATGGCGGTTACAGAGCAAGTCTCCTGGGTAGGCTGGTCAGTCCACTGGATGGCCCAGAGACACTTCCGAAGGCTTGCGTGCAGGAAATGATGAAGCTGCCGAGAATAGTTGTTACCACTATTCCAAGGGGTCGAAGTACCAGTACAGGCCTTCTCGTTCGATCAGAGGTAGAAAGGGTTTCACCAAGCGACAGCAGTGCAGAGGAGCAGTCCTTCAGCGGGTCACCAGCGATTCCTCGGTTCAGCCTCGTAGTTGCAGGATACTTGGCTCCTGTATTCCTTCGTTCGTGAGAACTCAGGAGATCGACCTGGTAGTGGTGTTTCCAGCCTCCTCTTATCCACGGTTCCCTTCGCGCCAAACGGAGGGGACCCGATGGGAGATCTGCTCACAAAACACTCACACCATACGTGGACCTATCACAGACCACGGTGGTCCCAGGCATTCACGACACACTAGACTCTCTGGCACCCAGGATGTGTATTGGGACCAGACATCCCAGCCCAAATCCTGGAGGCACACACAAGGCCTGTAGAAGCCCGCGAAAGCATCTGTGTTTCGCGGGAAAGTACATGCCCAAATAAGGAAGGCCCCGGGTCGGCTCGACCTGGGGAAGGTGAAGGGGGCAAGAAGGTCAGCGGACAGGACAAAGAGCCTCGTGGTCTGGCCATTTTGGGAGCCAGTCCACCATTTTGGGCTAAGCGCGAGAAACGCGCTTAAATGCCAAAAGGAGCTCAAAAACACAAAGAAACGATTGCTGCCACCAGTCTCGTCCGTGATTCACTTGCACCGTTAATTAACAATCCAAAGAGAGTATCTAGGGCCTGTAGAAGACTAGAGACCAAAGAGAGCAGTAACTTAGCTTACAGTGCCCTCTTGTGCCATGTTGCCCGAAAGCTGCAACATGATAAAGAAACTACGGAAAACAACGTTTCCCGGTACTGACTGTCTTAAGGGCATGTCAGTTTCCCCGTAAGAATGGAGCGAAAGCCCAGAGGAGTGCGACAGAAGGCTGCACTTCTCTGGCAAAGTCTAGATCACGGTGAAAACAACAGCAAAAAGTTTAGGGGTTGCCACATGGAAGGAAAATGACCCACAATTAAGAAATCTTTCCTAACAACAGTCGGCGCCAAACCCGAAGGCATCGGTCTCCTTGGGGCCGGGGTCTCCGGGCACCGCTGGAGCTTGCTGCTTCAAGGTGTCGACCGTACCTGCAGCAGCTTTTTTTAAAAATGTCGAGCATCTGCTCTTTAAACGCCTCCCACTCCGCCCTAGATGTAGGCCCCAAAGCAGACGTATCACTTTACTCAGAAGAACCGGAATCATGCCTGCTTTTGATGACGCTGCTTCTTTTTATTTGGAGGAGGATGACGACGAATGGCAGGGTGACTAGGAGATGATGTTTTTTTACAGTGCTTATACTCCTTTTACAGAGTGAGCCCCTACTTGACAAGTTCTAACGACCAGTTGGTCGAGCGGGCTAGAGATGTAGACACAGGCCCACCTACCACGAGATTCACCGCCCTCTCCCGCAGTGACTTTGGGTTCTTTTTCATGCAAGAACCACAGTCCTCGATGACGTGACTGACACTGAGGCACCACGCGCAGACACTGTGTGGATCTGTAATGGACATCTTACAGCTACAGTCCTTTCATTGTTTGAAGCCTGACACCTTGGGAGCTGACATTCTGTCGAATCAGCATCGAAGGCGATGAAAAATTAGTCGGTTGAAAAATAATTCTCTGAGAGAGTTGTTCCGATGAGCAGCGTGCTGAACACGCAGACAAAAGGAACTGAAATATGGGGTTCTAGTGATGCAGTAAAAGTACGACGACCAACGTCTTGTCCTTGGACTTAAGCCCTGGAAGCTGGACTGCAGAGGCTTCTTTGGGCCTCATTTATCGTGGCTCCTTAATAGGAGCAGCTCTGTGAGCCGACCTCTTGGTCTGGCGCTCTGCCAGGATCTGGCGGCAACGCTTTCCGATGTTTTCCCCGGGAGCGCAGGCTCGCGAGATCCCGTTGCATCGAGATCTCGCGAGATCGCGCTCCCGCGATCACTTGACGTCCCCACACTCCTCCTTTGCTGGGAAAAGGATAGGGTGTCATTCCATGACAAAGTCTGCAAACTTGCTGAGTTTCCTTTTCTCTCTTTGAGGTCTGCCTTGATCCGGAAATGGGGCAGGGCTGCGGGAGCCCTGTGGGGGAGGTGCGGGTTATTCAGGTTCTCCTTGTCTTGCCCTTCGTTGTGACTCCCTGAGTGGAGTTGGGGAGTGGACACTTGAGAACTCGTCGCCGTAGGGTGACTCCGAGGCATCTCTTCCTGACTGGTGAGGGTTTTCAGATGGCTCTTGTTGGTCTGGGTCTTCTCCGTTTTTCCCAGTGTGGCTGCTCAACGGATTCTTTTCTGCGGTACATGGCCACCCTTTCTAGATTCCATTTCCTTCCGTCGCTGGTGCAGATGTGGTTTGACCCTTTCTCAATGACTTCTATGGGACTGCTGTATCTGGAGCCGGTCGAAGTGTCTTTGTGAGGGAAACGTATCTTTACCAGGTCGCCTTTGTTAACTGTTGTCTGGCGAGCGGCTCGACGCATGTTCCCTTGGGCCTTCATGGCTTCTTTGTTACACTGCATGCGTAAAACCACGTCCTCCAAGTCCACATCTTCGTCAGCCCTCACTTGATGGAGCCAAGGTGGTAGCTGCCCTTCTCCCCCTTAGCAAATGAAAGGTGAAACACTGGTGACGGCGTTGGGGGTGATGCGGTGGGCTGCGACAGCCTCCTTGACCATCTTGTAAGGGTTTAGGCTCGAGGCATGTGCTAGTTGCAGCGCCCCTTTGATGAAGCGGTTTGCCCGCTCGACCAGGCCATTGGCCTGTGGGTGGTAGAGACTTGCTCTCCGCTGCCGAATGTTGTTGATGTTTAGGAATTTCTCCATCTCTCGAGAGACCAACTGGACTCCATTGCCCGTCACAATTTCCTTGGGGAGGCCTTCGCGCTGGAATATGGTGGTGAGTGCTTCGATGACTGTGCTTGTGGTAATGTCCGAGGTGAAGTCGACTTCGACCCATTTGGAGAAATAGTCGACCGTGACTATCCTATATTTATGTTCTGGGGGCATGCTGTCCAGGGGCCCGATGAAATCCAACCCTAGTTTGCGCCACACCCCTTTGGGGACTTCGGTGGGCAGCATAGGGGCTTGTCTCACAGACAGACGCTTATCACTGCTAGTGCACTCATGGCACCTTTCGACCATTTGTTGTATGTCCTGATCCATGCCTGGCCACCAGTAGGCGTCGCGTAACCTGCATCGGGTCATGTTGCATCCCAGATGGCCTGAGTGTGCTCTGCACAGGATCACTTTGCAAATTCCACTGGGCAGGATCACTTGGTCGCCTCTCAGAATGAGACCTTTCATGGTGGTGATTTTGTCCTTCACATTCCAGTTTGGATGTAGGCGCTCAGGGATTGCTCTTTCGTCAGGCCAACCTTCGCGGGCCCAGGCTGCTACGGTCCTTTGAGTATCATCCTGCTCAAACTCTTCCTGCCAACGGCGCTCACTTAGGTCCATCTACTCGCCGTTCCTCAAGTCACCTATAGAGGCTACGACACATTCATCTTCCACGAAAGTGATCCCCGGGGCGTTTTGGTTGAGGAGTCTGGACATGCAGTCCGCTTGCGCGTTTCTCCAGCCAGCAATGTGGGCTATCTCGTATGTGTACTCTTGCAGTTTTGCAGCGACCCTGGCCAGTCTCGGAGTGGCAGTCTTGGTGCCGCCCGGGCTCAACATGTGGATGAGGGGTTTGTGGTCGGTGACCAGTCTAAATTTCGTGCCCCAAACATAAGACCTGAAGTAATCGACGGTCCAGGCACATGCCAACATTTCTTTCTCAATGATGGAGGAATTCTTCCCCGCAGACGATAGGGCTTTTGATGCAAACGCCACAATATTTTCAGTGTCGCCCTTCTTCTGGGTCAGGGTGGCCCCCAGCCCGTACGCGCTGGCGTCCGTTGTGATACAGGTGTCCCATTCAGGGTTGAACGGTTTCAGGCATGGTGCATGTAGAATTCTCCTTTTGATTTCAGTGAAGGCTTCATTTTGTTCTGGCCCCCGGGAGTAGGCTGCCCCCTTCTTCAGAAGCTCCCTCATGGGGGACGTGGTTTCAGAGAACTTTGGGATGAATTTTGCATAGTACTTGGCTAGGCCCAGGAACGAGCGTAGCTCTTATCGGGGCCGGGGCGTCTGTAATGGCCTCCATCAGATTCTTCTTGGCGCTCACCCCATCGTTTGAGATGCAGTACCCAAGGTATTCTACCTTGCTCACTCCAAAAACGCATTTCTCGTGGCGTAGATGGATGCCTGCCTCTTGAAGCTTGCTCAGGACTGCCCTGAGTGCTTTGTCATGGGTCTCGTTGTCCTTGGCGTACACGAGGATGTCGTCCTGAAAGAATGAAACATTTGTGAGTCCTTTAAGTAGAGAATTAATCATCCTCTGGAATGCGGACGCTGCCGAAGACAAACCAAAAGGCATGCGGGTATATTGAAAGGTGCCGAACGGAGTGATGAACGCCGTCAGGGGGTGTGAAGACTTGTGTAGAGGAATCTGGTGATAGGCGTCACGCATGTCCAGCTTCGAAAAGATTGCCGCCTCTTTCATCATGAGGACAATTTTGCTGATGCTGGGGAGCGGAAAGCTATCGGTGACAACCTCTAGATTCAGGCTTCTCAAGTCGATGCATATTCTGAGGTCGTTGCTGGATTTCTTTTTAACTAGAACCTCTGGACTCAACCATTTGGAGGATTCCACGGTCTCGATGGTTCCTACTTCGACCATTTTCCGAAGGTGGGCCTCTAATGCAGGTCTTGCCGTGGCAGGTACTGCTCTAACTTTGTGTTTCACCGGGACCGCGTTGGGTTTCAAACGAATCTTGTGGACAAAGTCTCTCACTTTCCCCGGGTTCTCGGAAAACAGGCTAGGAAATATCTCCTTGAAATTTTGCGCTGCACCTGAGGAGATCATGAGTACCTGTTCCCGAGTGCTGGGATCCAGTTTAATGCTGAGTCTGTGTTGATTGTCCCATCCAAGCACGGCTGGGCCTTTGGGTGAGAAGTACACTTTGGTGGTGGTAGACCTCCCTTTGAAATCAATGCGTCCGCACTTGGAGCACTCCTTATTCCTGGCTTGGCAGTCACGATCATTTGCCATGTGCTTGGTACTGGCGCATCTATAACATTTCGGCAGATCCTTTTGTCTGGTGCCTTTGTCTCTGGGGCTGTCACGGGATTGCTTGTCTCTGCGCCCTCTCCATTGCAGCACCGCAAGTTCTGGTACGGGCAGGTGGCTTCCCGCCTCTTTGCGCCTACTGGAGGTTTCTTCCTCTGCCCTGGCAATTTGAATGGCCTTGTCGAGGGTCACTTCTTTTTATTGGATGAACTTGTCCTGCACTTTCCTGGAGTTAGTGTGAACGACCAGCATGTCGCAGATAACTTGTTCTGTGTTTTTGCCGAGCAAAGAGAAGCCAGCTCCCTCATCCTGGTGATATAGTCATCCACGGGTTCGCTCCCTTCTTGTTTACGGGTGTAGAACCTCAGCCTGTGTAGCACCACGTCATCTTTATTGGTGAACCTCTTCACAATGCGAAGGGTCACCTCCTTGTAGACGTCGTCGTCATCGACTACTGGTATGGCTGTTAAGCTGGCAAAAATGCACTGACCTTCAACCCCCATTGCATTCAGCAGCATCGCCTTCTTCCTGGTGGGGGCATATCCCATGCCGCCCACAGCCTCCAGATACGTGGTGAAAAGGGGCTCCCATGCATCCACGGAATCGCCGGGGTCCCAGGTGAAGAGAGAAACGCAGGGGGCAGTGTGGCGCCTTGCATGGTGGGCCCGTGGGTCTTTTGGTATCCTCGTTGCCAATTATGTAGTGGCCTCTAGGGATGACAGGACGCTCAGATGGGTCTTAACTGTCTTTACTAATAAAACAAACTGGTGGGCATAACTTGTCCTTGAGTAAGGCAGTGGAGTTACTCACAGTTCCAGTCTGGGCCTTCCAGTTACTTCAGTGGAGGCAAGGTGTGCTCATGGATGGCGCGCTGTGAGCTTCCAGGGCCCCCATGTGGCCTCCTGTGGCCTTGGACTTATGCCCTGGAAGCTAGACTGTAGAGGCTTCTTTGGGCCTCATTTATCGTGGCTCCTTAATAGGAGCAGCGCTGTGAGCCGACCTCTTGGTCTGGTGCTCTGCCAGGATCTGGCGGCAACGCTCTCCGACGTTTTCCCCGGGAGCACGGGCTTGCGAGATCCCGTTGCATTGAGATCTCGCGAGATCGAGATCGCGCTCCCGCGACGTCCCCACAACATGCTTATGTTTCCATAATGCTATTTGCTTTTATGCTAATCGCCAGGATTGTGTTCTATGAAGAGATACTGTATAGCATGGGCCACTCTCCTCGGCCCTGCCACCCATGGTCCCGCCCCTTCAAGGAAGTGAGGATTCCCCCAGTAAATGTTTTCCATTTTCAGCACTGGTGATGTTTTTATATTTGTATCCCGCGCCACAACACAAAAGTGACACATGTCGGCGCTGTGTGTGCTTTCAGCAAGCAGGTGTTTTCTGAGACTCTCCATACCTCAGATGTTTGTTTCGTTACTATCAATGAGTGACCGTCAGATCCCCACCAGGGATCAGGGAGCGCGCATGCACGTAGCAAAATGAGAACATGGTCACACAGGATCTCACCAGGCATGAACTGATTTATTGGCGCATGTGATCAACCCTGATGCACCGCCACATGTCCCTGGGGTCAGGTGACCACGTGCAACACTACCTCCCCTCCAAAATAACATTGTGCAACCCCATTTCCTCGATCCATCGTCTCAGCTTTCAGATGGCGCAGCACGGTCTGTTCTCGGCTCAGGGTTGCGCATCTTCCTCACCTCGCCCTCCTTTGGGAGATGCTCGTCCCTCTGTATCCGATTCCTCTTCATCACCAGAGTATCCAGATAATTCTCTCACGCACACTTCGTCTTGCTTCAGAATTGGTTAACCTGGGGTGTGCCATGATATGTCTTCCTGAAGAATTAACTGGTTCTTGTCACTGTTCAACCAGCTCTCTCAGCAGTGACCATAGATCTCTTCATGTCTGTGGTGGTGAGTAGCCGGGGGTCAATTAGCGGTTATGTGTTAGGTTATGTGTCTGCTTGTAACGCACCGGAAGCCCGCAGGCAAGGTGTGTCCTTGTGGGTCTGAGTCTGCTGCAGAAGGACATCATCGCCACCTCTTAAGTTTGCTTGCCGAGCCTGGTTTTTGTGGTCAGCGTATTCCTTCATCTTGTTTTTAGCCTTGTCATCCCTGCTTCTCACTTCCTGCTCCTTTGGGCTCCTCTTCTACTGCTGGGTCTCCTGGGTAGGCGTGAGTGCATGGGTCGGCCAAACATTAGCTCCACTGGGCATACTCCCGTGGAGTCGCGGGGTGTCTTCTGGTAGTCCCGTAGGAGCAGGTACAGTGATTGCTCAATGGGCATGTGGGCGATGTTTGCTATCCTGATGGCCCTCTTGACATTAGCCATGAATCGTTGTACTGCCGGGTTCAGCTGGGGCCTCAGTGGCATAACCTTCCTGTGGTGGAATCCTATGTAGTTGGCCAAATTATGAAATACTTTACTGGTGAACGGGAGTCCATTGTCGGACTTGACCATCTTGGGGACCCCCTTATGCAGAGAATATCCAGTCTAGGACAGGCATCACGACAGCGGCTGATGTGGATGGCACTCTCTCTGTTTCTGGGTATCTTGAATGTTCGTCAAGTACTACCAGTACATATTCACCAGATCTCGGTGGACCGTGAAAGTCAATTGCAACCTCTTCCCACACTGCCTCTGGAAGCGGTGTTATGTGCAACAGTTCAGGTAAGTATGGGGGCTGCAGACTGAGGCATATATGACATGACTTCAGTGTTGATTCAATCATTTTGTCCATGCCCGGAGCATATATTTTGTAGACACAATGCCCCTGGGGTTTTCATGTACGATGTCGATCACCAGTTGGTGGAGAGATGTCTGTAGTACGATCCAGTCCCCTTTGAGTATTATTGAGGAGGGAAACAGTGACAGTTCCTCTTTTGACTTTGCAGGGGCTTTAAAGAGTGGACCATCAAGTGACTGGTTGCTCATTATTGACACCTCCGCCGAGTTCCATCGTCCGTTCAAGATGCACGAAGTTGCGAGGGCCAATGTCGTATCTTCTGCAGTGCTCTTTGTAAGTTCTGCCATGTCGATGGCTTGGGGCACTCTGTGATGGATGTCATAGTTGATGCATCCTTCTGCCCAGTCTTTTGACACTTGGGGTCCATCAAGTGGATGGCGAGAAAGGAAATCTGCAGGGTCCTCATCTTTTCCAGGCTTGTGAGTGATGACAAACTTGTACTCTTGCAAACACAGACCCCATCTTGCTATCGTGGGCGGCATCTGGGTGGTCGGTTTCCCATAGATTGTGACAAGGGCATGGTCGTGTGATGATGGTGAAGGGCTTGCTGTACAAAAACAAATGAAAATGTTTGCAAGACCAGACAACCGCCAGAGCGTCCTTTTCGGCCTGTGAGTAATGTTGCTCCGCCTCAGTGAGGCTCTTGCTGGCTTATGATACTATCTGTCTCTGCGCATGTTCGCTGCCTGAATGTTGGGTGAGAATGGCTCTGAGGTCCACGGGGCTCGTGTTACACTGTCACTTTGGTGTGCATATTGGGGTTGAAGTAAGACATACAGATGGCTGCCGCAATGTCTCTGCAGATTTTCTCAAAAGGCCTTCTGTTGGGTCAGACCCCACTCAAATGATTGGTCCTGTTTAGTCAGGGAACGTAAAGGGGCACTTATGGAGGCAATGGCAGGCAGATAGTGGCTGCAGTAACTTTCCAATCCTAGGAAGGACCTCACCTGTGCAATGTTCATCGGGCGAGGGGCTTCTGTCCGTGCTCAGATCTTGTCTGGATCAGGCAGGATACCTTTTTTCAGAAAAAATGTGTCCAAAAAGTTTAGGTTCGGTCTTGTTAAAGGCGCACTGGTCCTTATTGAGAGTTAGGTTTGCGTTGTTGAGGGCAGAGCAAACTTTCATCAGTGTTGCGTCGTGGGCCTCCTAGGATTGACTGAAGATCAGGATATCATCGCTGTAGTTAATACACTGTGGTATATGGCAGATAATCTGGTGGATCTCTTCTTGGAATATTACTGCAGCCGAAAATATTCCAAAGCGTAGGCGTTTGTAGCGGAAGAATCCCAAGTGGGTTCTGAAGGTTGTGATATACTGCGATTCTTCACAGAGTTTTATTTGGTGATAACCTTTGTTTAGGTCCAAACAGGAGAAGATTTTAGCTCCATTGAGTAGGTGCATCATGACCATGATGCGTTGGGACTGGTGGTGTTCTACGGGTATAGCTTGGTTGGGTGCACCATGTGTACGCACAGCCTTATTTGTCCTTCTGCCCCCTTTTTTGGCACTGGTACCACCGGGGAAACCCATGGGGTTGGGCCCAACCATGGTTCTATTATGTCGACTTCTACGATGGCGAGAAGTTCTTTTTCCACCAGATTTTGGATGTTAAATGGGATGCCCGGAAGTGTTGTGCTATAGGTTTCACCAGCTTGTCTATGTGTAGCTGGATCATTCTTCCCTTTAGTTTTCCAACCCCTCTGAAGAGTCTGGGCAATCCTGCCACTACCCTGGCAGCGGGCGATATGTACTTGTCCACCATCACTTGATAAAGTATGTGAATGAGTCCCATCTGTACAGCTCATTTAAAACTTAGTATGCATCCACTGGTGACTTCCCTGGCAAGGACGTGTCCGCGTATGCGATCCTGCTTATCTTTGTGTCTGCACAGGGTTGTAAAGGCCCCAAGGCATGCAATAGGTTCCTTCGCTCCACATGCGTAGATGGCAACGTGCGCCTTCTTCAGTTTGGGACTTTGAGCGTGTTTGAGGTATTCACACTCGGGCATCGCATTGATCGTGGCCCCTGAATCGACAAGGAAGTCAGTCTTTTCCCTGTATCATCAGCAGTAGTGTCGGGCTGTGTTCCGAGGCAGCAGGGTAACCAAGGGCATACACATACCGTCTCTTTCTCTGTTCAGTGCTGGACTGGGATTCAGACTCATTTGCAGATGGAGTGTTCGTGTGTAGGTGGTGGATCTGTCTGCTTCCTTTGCAAGAGACCTCTGGTGATGGAGAGTTCTTTGGTCGAGTGTGACGCCCCTCTTGTGGTATCTTCTCTCCGAGAATCTGGGTCTCTCCTCCCTATGTTGGCGGGCGGGGAGGGGACTTGTATCAGTGTTGTTTTGGGATCTGAATGGCTCGGACTGGAGGCCTTGGAGTTTATGCACATCACTCGGAAGTGGTCTGCTCCCCCACAAGCCGAGCACACTTGACCGATAGTCGGACACAACCCATCATGTGGTAGATTGTAGCCACAACAGAAACATTGTTGTTTCTTTGATCGGATATCCTGGGGGTGAGTGCTTATGTCCCACAAGCGTATTCACAGCTTCTTCTTTGATGCTGGGTGCAGCAGAGATGTGGGTTTTACTTAGGGTGGATATTTGTATGTCTAGCGATGATTTTGTCCTTGCTAGCATGAGGATTTCCGCTAGCGAGTGTGGCATTTGCAGTTGTTTCCTTTTTAATGGTAATGACTCACATACTGCTATGACTTGCGACTTGATGGCCTCTTCATTGTTGTATAAAGGAAATTCAGAGTGTTTTACTCTGGATTTGAGGCGTGTGACGAACTTGTCCATGCTCTCACCAGGAAGTTGCATCATGGTATGAAACACATGTCTCTCGTAGTCCACGTTCCTATGTATTGCGAAGTGTTAATTCAGTATTTGTTTGAGGTCCTGGTATTTATATTAGCCGTCCCCTGGTAGTTCAAAGATGAAATCCCATACTTCCGGGCCAGCCATGACAGTGAGTAGTCCTATGATGCGCTTGTCGTCCTGCGGACCGACAGCATCTGGATATGCATCAAATTCCTAAATCCACCTGCTCCATCTCAGCCCTACGCTGGTGATGTCAGTGGTGTCAAAGTGGAGCGGGGATGGCAGTGGGAATGCATCCCTCCCCTGAGGCATAGGTGCGGTGCAGGCGCAGGGTGTTGTCCTTGGTTAGACATGCTGCAGACGGCAGACTGGGGCACTCCACCCTCTTCTAGCTGCTTGGGGGTGAGGTGAGGATTTGTCTCCTCTCACTGGGTATTTCCCTGGGTGCTACAGAAGGCTGGTGCAGGGCCTGAGAAAGTCTCTTATTGATGCTTTCAGCCTTAGTGTGGGCCCACCAGGCGATTTCAGTGATTGGGCCTCCCCCTGGGCATGTATGTAACCCTTAATTCCAGGGTTTGCTGCGGTACCTTGTTCAGCCGTATGCCTGGACACCTCTCAGTCAGTTGGGCCAGATTCGATCTCGCAAACACGTCCTCTGGCTCCAACACGTGCTCACCAGCTGGCAGCTGAAGAAGGGAGCTGCTCGGTACGTGTCTGTAAAGATGAGGCAGGAAGGCGGGGATGAAGAAAATTAAAATCCTTTATTCAGGTAGAAGAAAAAAATAAAATAAAAACAGTTTTCTTCGGTATGGATGCGTCTTCAAATTCCTCCTTTCAATCTTCATAGGCCCAGAGTCTCTCTGGTGTGACTCTCTCTTCCTCAGGTCGAATGTTCTGAAAGAGCGTGGAAGAAACACCCACAGTCCTTTGTCAGTTTCACTCTTATATAGGGAAAAAACATTAATCAACCAATCAGAGGCAACTTTGTTGTCATGTCTATAAATATTCCCCAAAGCGCCACCCCCTTTCTCTCTGGTCGAGGGTTGCTCTGTTACACTCTCCCATGTCCCTCCTGTCTGGTTCTGACTGTTGCTGGGGAGAACTTCAGGTGAGTGTAGTAAGTAACAGGCCCGGGGAGCGGGTATTATTGCTGCCTCATGGTCGGGGACCGGGTGTAACGCTCACCTGACTCCCACGGAGACGCTGACCAGGTCTGGACTGCTGCGGCCTCTTCTAAGGTGATGCGCAGAACTCGGAAGACCGACTGGACAGGACCCCCAAATCTCGCTTGTCTGACTCGCAGGAGAATCCTTCTGCAGATGGAGAAAGGGGATTAACTACCTGCGGAGTAGCGCGTCGGCCTCCCACTTCCACTCTCCTCAGACCACCTCCGTAATTCCCCGTTAACTCTCACCTTAAGGTTTGAAAGGACGAGCTCTCCATCCTGCTTCTGGTGCAGGGGTGCGATTATATCCAGTTACTTCACTGGTGTTCGGATTGGTGAGGATCCAAGCTTACTTGACTTTCCTAGCAAGGTGCCGTAAGTATACTGTTGTAAAAGTTCAAGAGTTGGCCTCCTTTTCTATTTGCCTTTATATTCAGTAGTCTGTCTCTTATCCCTTTTATCACAGGTGCTGAGTGAAGATTTCGCGTAGAGGAAACAATTCGCCGAAGGTAAACTCAGGTGAGTTTATGATGGGTGGTTCCTTTAATGTCCTTATATTCACCCACTAATGCGTGTGTCTTTTTTCCCCATAGGGGCCGGGGTACGGTACTGCCGAAGAAGCGGCGCCGACCCGAGATGAGGAAAGATTCTCCCAACAATAATCAGGTAAGTCTTATGGCGAAAATCTGGCTTTCCTCAATATGTTCCTTTTGCTCACCTTTTGTTCTTCTCTTCCCCCTTAGGCGCAGGTATGCAGCGGATCGTGCAGATGGTCGCTAAGGAGCACGGAGATGCCTCGTGAACAGGTGAGTGGAATGCGGCGCTGCAGCGAGCAACGCGATGCGTCTTTAAAATAAATGTCTTCCCTTAGGTTCGCCGGCGTGATGACTCCGGACTCCGGGTAGAAGCAGGTAATGTTCTTCTGTTCACCTTTTCCCTTCTCTTCTTTCCTTTCAGGTGTTCCAGGATGGAGGCGGGCGTGGCTGGAGTCAGGATGCAGGAGCAGACACGGTGAGCGTCCAGCTGCTAGGTGCAGAACAACGCAAAGCATGAGCTGCTGTCTGGGCGTGGCTTAAATAGCCCCCAAAGTAGTTCCAGGTACGTATTCTTCCCCGGCCACGCCCGAGTGGCGAAATAGTCCTACAGGTAAAATAGTCTCTTTCAGGCCTCAAAGAGATGTCTGCTTCCGGGGACGCTGGTCCTGGACTGGTTCTCCGGGAGTAGGCATCATGACACCGGGCTATCCGACCAACCCCAAGTCTGTGTGGCCGTATTGGGTATGTTATGTTTCTTATCGGTTTCATCCGACATGTTGTATAAGTGCGACCCGCGGTCGAATTCCATACCACGGTCGCCGTTTGCTTCCTTGCCAAGCTCTGACACTCGGTCAATTTCTGAACCGTGGATGCCTTTCCTTTCCGAGTCACGGCCAGGTTTGCTTGTCTGGCGGTCTCGTTCAAGCAACTTGCGGCCGCATTCGGGGACTGACTCGTGACCACTTTCGTCAACCAGATGCCGGTTGTTGTGAGCTAGAGGTCCTTCCTCTTCACAAAACCTCCCCGAAGAATCGAGCCGGTCGGGTCGATCAACACTTCTGGATAGATAGTCTGGGACCACTTGGAAGGCAGCAGACTTATGAATGGTTTTGAAACAAAACGCTTGTAGAGTCAACAACCACCGCAGAACACCCTGATTTGAATCTTTTGAACTGCTAGCCACTGTAAGGGTGCGTGGTCCGTAAAAACTGTGAATGTTCGTCCTAGTAGATAATATCTCAAAGTCTCCACTGCCCATTTGATGACTAGCCACTCTTTCTCGATTGTAGAATAAGTCTCCTTATGTTTCAGGAGTTTTCGGCTTATGAAAGCAATGGGATGTAAGTCCTCCTCAGTGCCCTGGGAAAGTACTGCTCCTAGACCGGAACCTGAGGCATCTGTTTGTAAAAAGAACTCCTCTTTAAAGTTGGGGCACCTGAGAACCGGTAACACCAAAATGGCTTGTTTCAATTGTTGAAAAGCTTGGAGCGCTTTAGGATCGGAGTGAATATCCCGTTTGTAGGATGATTTCAAGGCTTCTGTCAAGGGCGTTACTATTGATGAAAACATGGGGATTAACCTCCGGTAATAGCCTATGAACCCTAGAAAGGCACGTATCTGTTTGCGATTGTTCGATACAGGAAGTTTTAGGATGGCATCCACTTTGTCCAACTGTGGTCTAATTTTTCCTCCCCCTACCAGGTACCCTAGATACCTAGTATGTTGTGCCCCTATAGTTTTTTTCTTGGGATTGATTTTCAACCCTGCCACATCGAGGTCTGTTATTACTTTCTGAAGGTGTATGAGATGGACGTTCCAACAAGTACTATATACAATTATATCATCCAAGTAGGCTGAACAATATTCACCATGTGGTGCTAATATTTGATTCATAAGGGATTGGAACGTAGCCGGCGCTCCATGCAGTCCAAACGGCAAGACCGTGAACTGGTACAATCCTGATGGTGTTGAAAAGGCAGTTTTGACTTTGTCCTCCGGTCTTAAAGGGATCTGCCAGTAACCTTTGGTAAGGTCTATTGTAGTCAGATAATGTGCAGCGCCCAGCTTTTCCAACAACTCGTCTACGCGGGGCATAGGGTAGGCTTGGTATGTTGATATGCCGTTCAATTTTCTGTAGTCCATACAAAACCGAGTGGATCCGCCCGGTTTTGGAACTAGAACTATTTTGGATGACCAGTGGCTTGTGGATCGTTCAATGACTCCCATTTTCAACATTTCGTCCACCTCTTTCTGGACAGCCTCTCTTTTGCTTTCGGGTAATCTATATGGTCGTACCCTCACAAACTGGTTTGGAAGGGTCTCTATTTTGTGTTCTATTAGGTGGGTTTTTCCAGGTACAAAGGAAAACACATTTTCTACCGGGGTAAGTACCTCAAGCAGTTCTTTCTTTTCCTTTTCTGTCAATTCAGACCCCCATTGAACTGACTGAAGGGCTGTTTGATTGTGCATATTACTGGCCTGCATCACATTCATGGTTTTGACGTCAATAGGGTTGTCCGAGCCTTCTTTCCACTCTTTTAACAGATTTATGTGGTCGTTTTTTGCTTTCTCCTTTCTGTCAGGTTGTTTCGATCAGGTAGTTCACTGAGCCCAAGACGTTTAATACTTTATAAGGTCCTCTCCATTGGGCCAACATCTTGTTGTAGGATATAGGTAACAACACCAACACCTTGTCCCCTTATTTTAAAAGATCGTACTCTGGAGTTGCGGTTGTAGTATTTCTCCTGGGTTAGCTGGGCTTTACCCAGATTATCTTGTGCCAGGTCCCTCAATTTGGACAGGTTTTCTCGTAATTCTAAGACATAATCGGCAAGTGGTATTTCCTCTTCCTGGTCTTCCCACTCACTCCTTGCTATGTCGAACACTGTTCTGGGTTTGTGTCCTAACAACAGTTCGAACGGAGAAAACCCTGTGGAGGATTGAGGAGTGTCTCTGAGCACCATCAGTACCCATGGTAGAACTCTATCCCAAATTGCACCTGTTGGTTCAGTGATCTTCTTTAACATATGTTTAATAGTTTTGTTATATCTCTCTACGAGGCCATCTGTTTGAGGATGGTCTACCGATGTTCTGAGTTGCCGTATTTTCAGTTGTTTACATACGGCCTGCATGACGCCAGAGACGAAATTCCTTCCTTGGTCAGTGATGATTTCCGCCGGTAACCCAAACCAAAGAAAGGTACCAAGACGTTGCACACATTAGTTGCACTGATGCCTCTCATTGGGAAGGCTTTGGGGTACCTCGTGGCATAGTCTAGAAGGACTAGGATGTACTTGTGGCCGTGACTGTTAGGTTCCAGAGGTCCCACGATATCAATCCCAATCCTATGGAAGGGTTCCTTTATCAACGGCATAGGTTGTAACGGGGCCTTAGGAGGTAGCCTGGGATTGATCTTCTGACATACAGCACATTCTTCACAATACCGCCCAATGTCCCTATAGAGTCCTGGCCAGTAAAACCTTTTTAACACTTTCTCCAATGTTTTTTCTCTGGCCAGATGGCCCCCCGTAGTGTCGTCATGGGCCAGTTTTATTATGGTCTTTCGGTAACTCAGGGGCACTAATAATTGTTCAAGTTCGCTATCTGGTTGATCCTTAGTCACTCGATATAATAAACCTTTTGCGGATTTGAACCAAGGATAGGTTAGTCCCTTCTCGGGATAGGGAATAGATTGCTCCCATGCCACCTTTAAGGTAGGGTCGGTTCTTAATTCACTGCGGTATGTGGGACACTTGGCCTCTGGCATCCAATCTATGAACCCTGTATATTTGGTTCCTTCAGCCCACTCCCTTTTCCCTCGTCTGACTTCACTCCTGCTTTTCTTGGGTCTGTAAATTGGATTACCCCCGATGTCTACATGGGAGAAGGGAGCATTTTGTAACCATTCAACTTCTTGAAAACACTCTTGGAAAGAAGGGAGGTCTGTTCCTAACAAAACTGGGGTGGGTAAGTGGGGCATGATGGCAACCTTCATCTTGTTTTCAACCCCCTTTATCTCTAGGACTACCTCTTTCGAGGGGTAGGTCTTAATATCCCCATGTACACATTTGATTGGGATTTGTGACACAGCCCCTCCCGCTGACCCACTTACTTCTGGTCGGACTGCTGTCTGTTCACTTCCGCTGTCAAGGAGGGCTTGTCTATTTGTTCCGTTTACTCTCACATCTAGGAAGTATGGATCTCGACTTCTGTGATACTCTTTCCCTTGTAGAATCCCGATCTCCATAGGTTCAGCCGGTTTGACCTTCCTGGGGCAAAACCTTGCAATATGTCCCCAGTCGCCACAATCGAAGCACTGTGGTTGTCGATTTATGTTAGGCCAGGACACAGTTTTTGGATCTCCCCTAGGGATTTTCAGTTCTCCGACTCCTGTCCCCTTCATGGGTGTAGCTCTGGGTATATCTGGTGGACCACCCTTGGAAGTACCGGCCTTCTGGAAGGCGGAGGCGATATCTATAGCTTCTGGGAGGGTAGGTCGATGGTGTTGCTTTACCCATCGTTGCATGGGGGGTGGAAGTGCCTCAGTAAACTGTTCCAGCTTTATTTTGTCTACTACCTCTTGCACACTACTACTGGTAGGTTTCAACCATTTGTCGGTGATGTCATGGATGCGGTAGTAGAGTTGTCTGGGGGTTTCCCCCGGCTTAAGCTTGGTCTCCCGTAGTTTTATCCGATAAGCTTCATCCATTCCCATCCTTTCTAGGATTGTCCTTTTTATCTCTGTGTAAAATGCATCTCCGGCTGGGTTGGCTGCCTGATAGGCCCCTTGAATGCTTCCGGTTAGCAATGGCGCTATGAAGTGTCCCCACATCTCCACTGGCCACTGAACATTCCTGGAAACCCTCTCAAAGTTAGTAAAAAAATAGCCGGGGTCCTCGCCAGGTTGGAATTTTTGTAAGACTGCTGTTGGCGCCGTGGGGTTTCCTCTAGCAGCCACCGCTTCCGTCACTTTTTTTTAAGGCATCTTGATTGGCGACTTGTAATTGCAAAGCCTGCTGCAACGCCTGGCGATCAGTTTGGGCTTGGTGAGAGAGTACTTGTATTGCCTGCTGCAGTTGTTGTTGTCCTTCCGCCAGTGCTTTTATAATAGCCTCCATTGCATTGCCTTATCCCACCGCTGCCACCAAATTTGTAAAGATGAGGCAGGAAGGCAGGGATGAAGAAAATTAAAATCCTTTATTCAGGTGGAAGAAAAAAATAAAATAAAAACTAATTCAGTTTTCTTCGGTATGGATGCGTCTTCAAATTCCTCCTTTCAAACTTCATAGGCCCAGAGCCTCTCTGGTGTGACTCTCTCTTCCTCAGGTGGAATGTTCTGAAAGAGTGTGGAAGAAACACCCACAGTCCTTTGTCAGTTTCACTCTTATATAGGGAAAAAACACTAATCAACCAATCAGAGGCAACTTTGTTGTCACGTCTATAAATATTCCCCGAAGCCCCGCCCCCTTTCTCTCTGGTCGAGGGTTGCTCCGTTACACTCTCCCATGTCCCTCCTGTCTGGTTCTGACTGTTGCTGGGGAGAACTTCAGGTGAGTGTAGTAAGTAACAGGCCCGGGGAGCAGGTATTATTGCTGCCACATGGTCGGGGACCGGGCTATCCGACCAACCCCAAGTCCGTGTGGCCGTATTGGGTGTGTTATGTTTCTTATCGGTTTCATCCGACACGTTGTATAAGTGCGACCCGCGGTCGGATTCCGTACCACGGTCGCCGTTTGCTTCCTTGCCAAGCTCTGACAGCGGTCAATTTCTGAACCGTGGATGCCTTTCCTTTCCGAGTCGCGGCCAGGTTTGCTTGTCTGGCGGTCTCGTTCAAGCAACTCGCGGCCGCGGCCGCATTCAGGGACTGACTCGTGACAGATCTCGTCAACCGGATGCCGGTTGTTGTGAGCTAGAGGTCCTTCCTCTTCACGGTATCATACACTGAGCCTCTCACTGAGGCCACGGCTGCTGTGTGGACATGCTGACGTAACACTTGTGTGGCGTGCGATTGGCAGCTGGGACTCGTATCTCATTGTCAGTGTCAGATCCCCACCAGGGATTAAGGCCACGCACAAGTGCACGTAGCGAAATGAGGACACGGCCACACAAGATCTCAACAGGCATGAACTGATTTATTGGCACGCTTACATTAACATTGGTCATGTGACCAACCCTGATGCACTGCCGCATGTCCCTCAGGTCAGGTGACCACGCACGACTCTACATTCCTGCTGCTGCTTACAACACTGAAGCATTGCAATATTTTAAAGAGACCAGTGACTTGTTACCGGAAGGAAAATTGCATGAGGCCACGCGAACTTGCACTCGAAAATAAAACAGGTGGTGCTGCAGGACACGAGGACGGGTTTCAAGAGATTACTCGGCAACTGTGTACACCTTCCTTTGAAAGAACAGCAGTACATTTATGCTCCACCAAAACTTTGTCAAGGCAGTTCTTACATATATTACGTTTATGGTTTTGTTTTCACGTACTGGTTTCCAAGCATAAAAACAGGCTTACTGAAGATTTTGCACTATTTTTATTTTGTTTTTATTTAAATGGGGAAGTGGTGACATGAAAACTATTTTTCAACCTGCCTCTGCTACATTTCACCCTGCTGACAGCAGTCAGCCCCATTTAGAGCAAATCCTCCCGTTTCACAACCTCTGCACCCTTCTCATTGTAAATCCCACTCTTCACATATCCACCCGCCCTCCCAGACTACAATTTTCTATTTTATTCCCCCAAAATCAAGGTGGGTCATCCTCCTGGTTTACACCCCCGATTTACCACATGCGCTTAGAAGTAGATTGTTATAACTTGTGAAAAAGCAGGGACAATATTAAGAAAGGATATGACAGGGGGATTCCGGAATGTTGGTGAACAGGGCAGCAGCTTAAGCCAACTGCTCCTGCTCCCTCCCAGCCTATTGATTATTGAAAACTGCAGAAATGAATCCTAATCGAATATCAAAGAAGAGGATTGAGGTCCCTGACAACCCCAACTCAAAAAAAGCTAAACAAGGAGAGAAGATGGATGAGATTTCAGGGAATGGAGATATGTATGCGATGCTTCTCCAGATTGCTCAAGATGTGAAAGATATGAAGGTTACCCTGGGTGAATTGTCCTCTCAAGTGTGTCACCTGGAAACTAGAGTCACCAAAGTGGAAGCAGAAAATACAACTTTGGCCACGGAGGTTGCAGGAAGTTATAGGGCCTACAAGGAGCTGAGATATGAGGTTACTGATCTGAAGAAGAGGAACCTGAGATTGGAGGCTGATCAAAGGAATTTGAACCTGCGCTTACTGGGTGTGAGTGAATACCCTGCTTTGGACCAACATATTGATTTAAGAGTCAAAGGAGTGCTGGAGGCGACTTTGGGAAAAAACATCCTAAAGGATATGGACATGGATTATTCCTTTAGAGCTGGCAAACTCGTCCAAGGCGGAAATCCCAGACAGATCATCATGGTGATGTCTAGAGTGAGTGCAAAGGAGAGGATTTTAAAAGCTGCAAGAGAGAAAGGGAAACTTCTACTGAATGGGGATCAATTGGCCATTTACCCGGACTTCCCTAAGGGAATTGTGGAAATGAGGAAGCATTCAAAAAGGTGCTAAAGCTTTAGCTCAAGAAAAAAGGGATTAGAACTATGCTGGTCAAACCAGCAACACTGAAGATATTTTTTGCATCTGGTATTAAAACCACTGAGGACCCAGCTGAAGCTGAAAAGTGGCTGAGAGATGCGGATCCGAACTTAAATAATAATATTGCCGATTGATAATATATGTGGGAATGTGAATATGTGGGGAAGTTGAATTTATCTTTATTGATTCGTATTTTTATTGAAATAGTTGGTTGGTGGATTTGTTTGTATAGACATCCGTGATTTGTTTGTATTTAAAATATTTTGATATAACGGTTTTCAGTTTTGCTCGAGCGTATGCTTGGTTTGGGTTTCATGATGGGTGCTTTACTTTACTGGAGCCCGTATTTTGTGCTCAGCAGGTTTTCTAGTGGAGGTGGTGCTTGTTTTGTGGATGGAGAGTCTGGTGGGTCATGCGGTGTAGAATGGCAGCTGTGTGTGACCCTCCGGAAGGAAGATGGGTCATCCTTGACAGCGCTTTTGATATGGGATGGCAGGTGAGGGTGATGTGTTGCAGATGACGCGCCTGTAAGGCGGGGCTGAAGTATGGCGCTGTGGGGCTTGCTCCCTCGGGGCCGCGAAGCGCGTGTATTCTGGGCTGTGCACCTTGTCGCGTACTCTTGAGTTTTGGGTGCACGGCGGGTGTGTTGCCTGGGGTGCTGGTGCGTTGTGGTCGCGAGGGAGAGACTCCTCTTATGTCTTTATGTGTCTCTTCTGCGGCTTACATGCATGCTTTTTCCCGGGCTGCTACGTGCTCACTGCTAACATTGGAACTCTCACGATTCACAGAAGTAGCTTGCTTTAACTCGTAGCTATTTACATAAAATGAAATTAGTGCAGCATTGGAAGAATGTTATACAGTGCCTTTTGTCTATCTTAGTCGGCACAATATTGTATATTTTATTTTTTCTTGAAGTTAAACTCAAGCTTGAATTAAACTGTGGATTAGTACAGAGAAGGTAGCAGTATTAGGCCTGGGAAGCCACTTAGAGGAGTTTATTCAAATCGACTTATATCTCATGCTGTGAAATCAAATGAGTGTAAGGTCCGGGAAATGGTCTCTTGTGACACATGTAAAGCTGAGGTAAATCCTGACAACACGGATTATATTTATAGATTTTAGTTGAGATGGGAGAGTGTTTCCTCTCACTGAGACATACTGTGAGTTCTTCATTAAGTTGGCTGTGTATGTGGACTTCTATGGACATGTGTTTGAAGAGAGCATGGGTATCTGGGTGCAGCATGTTCACCATTTGTTTCTTTGGAAAGCATTTATCTGCATGTAGTAATGCCCCCTGCACTACTGGGGAATCTGTCTGTGTAATACAGGTTTTTGAGTGGCAACACTGGTGTATGGTTAAAACGATGGAGTGCAATGCAAGATGTACAGTAGGACCGCCTGGTGTAGTAATAGATTGGAGGTGTGAATGCCATTGGAACGTTAAATAATGTATCCAATTCCAATTTTTCAATTGATAGTGTGCAGGGCTGTAGGAACTTAGTAACACACTGTAAATACATTTGCTCACATTTTATGACTATAATTATCGCTCATATACTTTTACATGCCTGCAGTAGTATTGTTTTATGATGTTTTCATCACTAACTTGAATGTTATGTCAATTGGTGGAATATTGTGGTTCGTTATTGTTCGCACTATCAGAATGAGGTTCTGATTTAGCATGAGTTTTGACACACCAGGGGAAGGTTGCTCTAAAGTGTAATGGTGAATGGAATGCCGGAATCCAGTGATTTGCTGATTGGCGTGCTAGATTGGATGGTGTAGAAATTATGGGGGAGGGGGAGAATGTGGTACGGTTGAAGTCGTGTGCACATGTTTGGGGCTTATGGGTCTGCAGCTTTTTTATTTTCTTCCAGATATGCCATGATTGGATGATGACAGTAGTGTAGCGGAATAGGTATTTCATTTACTATTGGCCCAGGCTAATTTGGGTGATGAATGGTACTGAGTTTTCTTGGTTATGAGATGCTGCACTTGTTCCGGAATGATTTTATTCGTGTTTTCAATCCCTGGAGAATTGTGAGATATTGGGTGTTTGTGTTTGGTCTTAGATTAGGCCAAGCAGAATATTTAGCTTCACTTTGGTTTGACCAATTGTGGTCTGAGGCATCTTTTTGGGGCTTATCTATGCTGACCTAAGGGGGGGGTAGTCCCTTTCTGCATGCAGCTGGAAGGGATGTTCTGGAGGGTTGGGTGTTTCGAGCCCAGGAGGGTTTTTATATTTTTTGTTTTGTTTTTTACATTGGCTATAGGTTTAGGTTGTATTGTGTCATGTGAATTCATTGCAATGGTTAGGAAACGAGATCTACTCATGTCTTACACTTATCAGAGGAATTTCAGGGTGGTATCTTGGAATGTGAATGGTGCAAATTGTGCTGTCAAGAGGAAGGTGATTTTGAGTAAACTAGGGGAGATGGGAGTGGATGTCGCAATGCTTCAGGAGACTCATCTGTTAGATGCAGATATAGATAAATGGAAAAAGGAGCGGGTTGGTGATGTTTACTGTTCGTCTTTCACTACTAATTCTAGGGGCGTGTGTATTCTGTTTAGAAGGAACCTGCCGATCACTGGAATGAAGTGTGTGAAGTATGCAGATGGGAGGATTGTTTGTGTCACTGCAAATATTCAGGATGTTCCGTATTGTTTCTGCAATATATATGCTCCGAATGGGGGTGATGGTTGTTTTTTTGTAACTCTAGCACAGCTGTTACAGAATATACATGCAATTAATGTAATTGTGGGAGGGGACTTTAATGTTGTTCTGGAACCTGAACTTGATAAAAGTGTGGGGGGTGCGGACAGTGCCAACAATCTGAAAAGAACAGCATTGAAGAGGCCAATAGCTGAACGGGACCTCTCAGATGTATGGAGATTGCAGAACCCTTCATTGAGACTACATTCTTCTCTGCAAGGCATAATGTTTACTCGAGGATTGACCTCCTTCTGACCTCTGGCCTCTATACACAATCATTGCAAAGGGGAGACATCAAAACACTACTTATTTCGGATCATGCTCCGATCTCCATAGACTTACAATTGGCCTTCCCTATTCCTAAGTCTAACACCTGGCGGATGAATGTCACCTTATTAGACGATGATGAAATTGTGGACATGAGAATTCAAGAGGCGAGATTCTTTGTATCTGTGAATTGGACTGGTGAAGTTAGGGTGGAGTTTGTGTGGGAAGCCTTTAAATCGTATATGAGAGGTATGCTGATTGGTTTGTCAAGCAAGAAAAAAAAAATAAGAGATGCAGAAGTGAAAAAGCTTAATGATGACATTCAGGATCTCGTGAGGGGTAATATGCAAAACTTTTCAAGTGACACTTTAAGAGTATTAAAGCTGAAAAAAGAGAGATTGGAAGATTTGTATTCTTCAAAGGCTGAGTGGTTGCTTTTTAGAACCAAAAGCAACTATTTTGTGAAAGAGGTGAAAAATGTGATCGGCTTCTTGCTCATCGGTTGAGGGTCATGGATAATGGCAGATCTAATAATGCAGTGGAGAGACCGGATGGGGTGGTGACTTTTGATCCTATGGAAATTAATGCAGCGTTTCAGTCATACTACAAAACCCTGTACACTTCAGAAACCAACTTATCTGAGCGTGAAATTTGTCAATTCATTGAGGACTGCCATTTGAAGAAAGTAAGTTCGGAATCTTTGGAGTGCATGGAAAGAGAATTGTGCGTGGAGGATCTCAGGACAGCAGCTTGTTCGTTGAATTCTGGGAAATACCCAGGTCCGGATGGACTACCTGCGAAACTTTATAAAATGTTCCCGGAAGAGGTTTTTGAATTAATGCTAGAAATGCTGCGCGTATCTTTGAAGGATGGGTGCCTTCCAGGTTCAACAAGGCACGCTTCAGTCTCTGTTTTGCTAAAGGAGGGGCAACCACCGGTGAAAACTGGCAGCTATAGGCCAATCAGCTTACTGAACACTAACAACAAGATTTTAGCCAAGGCATTGGCTTTGAGGATTGAAACTTCTCTAATGGATATTATAGATGTGGGTCAGTCTGGGTTTGTGAAAGGAAGACATGTATCAGATAATATGAGAAGACTGTTGCTGACTCTATATGAAAGCAGAGAACACCGGAATGATGTGATAACGTTATCATTGGATGCTGAAAAAGCTTTTGATCGTATTGAATGGACATATCTTTTAAGTACATTGAAAGGATTTGGAGATAACATGATCGGACGGATAAGACTGCTGTATTCACACCCAACTGCTTGTGTTGGGACTAATGGCATGAGCTCTGTCATTTTTGAGCTTGAGAGAGGCACGAGGCAAGGCTGTCCACTGTCGCCGATTTTGTTTGTAATCGCTGTGGAATTGTTGGCTGTGAGGATAAGAGAGGAGGATAGAATTGAAGGAGTATGCTATGGTGCAGCCTACCAGAAAGTTTAGTTATATGCGGATGACATGTTGTTGGTGGTTCAGAATGTGGAGAGCTCCATTCCTGTGCTGATTAAGTTGATTGGTGTGTTCAGCAGGGTATCCGGATACAAGATCAATAGGGTCAAGTCGGAAGCGCTGCCGGCATCAACCGCATGCACTGTTTTGAGGATGAGGAGCTTTCCATTTAAGTGGTGTCCGAGTAAGATGAGATACCTTGGGATTTGGATAACAAATGATGTCTCAAAAATTATGGATGTCAACATTTCACATGTGATTCAATCTTTGGAGCTTGACTTGAAGAGATGGAGTGCGCTTAAATTGAGTCTCTGGGGGAGGGTGAATGCAATCAAAATGACATCGACACCACGTATAAACTCTGTGCTTAGTGTACTTCCCCTGGACGTTAAAAAGGGCTTTTGGAAGAAAATGGAGAGTTTAATCCAATCTTTTCTCTGGGAGAACAAACAGCCACGCCTCAGATTGTGGAAATTGCAGCTACCCCAAGACTGTGGGGGTTTAGGGGTTCGGGATTTTGAAAATTACCATTTGGCCTTTCGAGCCAGGCATCTGGTTCCATTTATTGAAAATTCGGAGGATGTCTGGATGCTGGCGGAATCAAGTCGTTCATCTCCGTTGCCGCCTAGGGCCATGCTGTCCACGGTAGATGGAACTGGATATCGGTCATTTCCGCCAACAAAATTCCTGAGAACTTGTTGGAGGGAGCTATGGAAGAAGAGTAAGCGCAAAGTATGTGATAATGATTTCATCCCAATCTGGTTGAATACAGGAATACTTTTGAATGGGAGGCCGCTATTATGGTTGAACTGGCTCCTGAGTGGTGTAATATGGCTGAGCGATCTGATTGATGACGGCAAATGGATCAGCTATAAAATACTTTCACAAATTAAAGTTCTCAGAGACTGCACAATGGGAGAATACAGGAAATTGAGAAATTTACTGCGGAACCAAAGTGCAGCTAATGGCGGTGGATGGCAGTTATGGTTGCCTGAATATAAGGCAAGAGGTGGTATGGCGTCCAAGGTGTATAAGAATCTGGGCCAACAGCATACGCCAGCAAAAGGATTATTATTTAAGTGGTCTGAGATCCTTGGCTCTGATATGTCTGTGGAGAGATGGAGATTTCTTTTTAAAAATGTGACCATGACTTCTGTTAATCTGGGAGAGCAATGTCGACAAATCAAAATTCTTAATAGAGTGTTTTGGACTCCCCAAAGACTTCATGCAAGAGGGATGATTGATTGAGAGGCTTGTTGGAGGTGTAAAGATGCAGTTGGTTCCTTTGAGTACACGATCTGGGTTTGTTATGAGCTCAGGACATTTTGGAGGAACGTCACTGAGAAGATTAATGAGGTTCTATTGTTGCAAGAAGATTTTGACTACAATACTGTCATCTTGGGTGAGGATGATAAAGTGGAAGAACTCACTTATTCACAGAAATGCTGGTTTTTTAGGGCTGCAAATTCAGCGAAGAAAATCGTTTTGAGAAAATGGAAATGTGATGAGAGGCCGACCTGTTCAGAATGGGTGGAGGACTTAAGGCAGGTTTCCAGGATTGAGAAGGTTATTCTTCGCAGAAACAAAAAAATGAAATTGTTTGATCAAATGTGGGGTAGACTTTTGGGAGACATGTAATGATAGGTTGGTCTGTTTGACATTTCTTTCTGTTAAGGTTGGGGATAGTAGTGGGTGTGTAGATTATTTGCGATTAATTCTACAGTTACAATACTGATAAACTTGGTGTTCTGTTAAGTTTTATGTAAACTTCAATAAACTTAATCATTTAAAAAAAAGAACAGATATGACAGCCATGTCCACACAGAAATCCTGCTTATAAGATTCAGCTGAGATAATGTATCAATACAAAATGTGTAGTGCAGTTGGTTTAAATAAATAAGGGTTGAACGCTCCTCTTTCTTTTCTGTTTTCTCTCTCTTGCTGCATTAGCTGTAATTAATGTATTGCATTTCCCCATTTCTTGCTCGCATCGTTGGAGGTGTTCTGGTTGAATGGGAGGCTCCCTGCGGGCTGTTTGTACTTTTAAACTTTCCTTGGCTTCGTACCACCCCTTCGTCTCTCAGATTTACTTTTGGGCGATGGTGTTCTTGATGTGTTAAATTGAAATAGAATGTACACTGCTCCAAATGCAGCTGCGACTTATGGTAGTGCTGTTTTCGGCCATCTGTGCTAACACGGCTCAGTATTTTCCCCTGAAATAAACCAGTCCTGCCCTATGGGGGAAAGTGTACTTGGCTGTGAGTGTGACCTCTCACACGTAGAACTCCCTGCAAAGTCGGAAACATCTAGCTGTAAATTAAGGTGTATTACAGCGAGAGCATTTGATGGGTGCATTGAAATCCACATTGAAATGACAAATTCTCATGACTGAAGGCACAGGGCACGGCATCATTCACAGGCAATTCAGGGGAGTATTTTAACCACTGGAGAATGGGGCAAGGGCAGGAATTCTACACTAAATGTTGTCTCTGTTGATGCTCCTGAGAAGATAGGCTAAACGTAGGCAAATTCATGGGCACCTTGTGATCTGAAGTGTGCTTCGTGGTTAAGGCCCACCTGACTTGCATTCTCTTCAGCTAGATATTCTCCCACACCATTTTTCAAAATAAAATATGCATTCGTAGTAAAAGTGTAAAAAGGGAATTAAAAAAAGTGGCAAGTCTGTGAATGGGAGTGCCATTTGAATGTATCATGTGGGTGTACACGAGAATGTGAGAATTATTGCTGTATACGTGTGCATGGGGGACTTTGGGCACGGGAGAGATCCTTTGATAGAGGGGTAGAGGGGGAGTAGATCTCAAAGTCCCAACAATGCATGGCAGTGTTTTCTATCAGTGGCATATCATTTTTACTGGCATCACTGGAAAAGTTAACATGACTTATTAAGTGGGGATACTGGCCTAAAATGGCGCAGTCAGCATAGACATTTTCTAAAAGTTGCATATAATTTTCCCTGGTATTCTGGGAAAAGCCAAACAAATGAGGTGGTGGCTGGAAGGTTTAGAATTAATCTTACCCTCTGGCATTGCTCTGGGGGGACCCTCTGGACAATCGTTCTCCACCTGCCAAGCCTTTACAAAAGGGGAAAAACAATATGCAAATCAGGCTTGGTCCCATCCCAAAAGGGGCAGTCCAGCCCGAACTGCACGGCCACCTCCCTTCTGCACGACACCACAAGCATCCCCAGACATGTTTCAGCATCATCAGTGAGGAGTAGCTTGGGTCTCTAGGCCCAGCACCCACGTCTGCGTATACCAGTCCCACCTGGGAGAATAGCAAAACAAAAGAGGTGATGGCTGGAAGGTTTAGAATGAATGTTAACCTCTGGCATTCCTGTGGGAAATCCTCTAGACCATCATACTTCACCTGCCAAGCCATTACTAAAGGGGAAATATCATATGCAAATCAGGCATGTTCCCACCCCCAAAAGGGACACTCCAGCCTGAACTGCTCAGTCACACCACTTGTGCGCAAGAGCAGTGGCACTGGTTGATGTTACAGAGTAGCCCTCCCATGTGTGTTGCCCCCTTAAGGGGATGAAGTGGGAGAATGGGAGAAAAAGCTCCCCCCAATCTCCTCGCGACCATGGCCTAGAGGATCGCGGCCCAGACACCCACCACGAGATGAATTTGTCTATCTACCAGACGACCAAATACCCTGGTTCAAGAACATAAGGATATGCCCACCAGCCTGCCCTACTCAAGCCGACACCTGCGGCATGGATGAACTCGACTACGACCTCAACAACAAGCACCCACATCGTTAGAGATGCCATAAGGACCTAGCCAACTGCCAAGAACACACGTGCCACCATGCACACTGGTCACTCACGCACCAACCTACACGAAGAATATAATCAGTGCTATGACGTAGGTGACGGATACACCGACTGACGCGCTTCTTTATTATTTTTCACATAGGTTTTTTAGTAATGCAGAAACGCAAGACGCATAAAGCACTCGCGTATACGCTTGCTGACGCTTCTCCCACCCCTCGCATCGTGATGAGAATATAAAGAAGACGTAATACTGCCTATGAAGCCATGTCAAACCGCAACACAGGTGCTGTGCATTACACATCCCCACCCATGAACCAGGCCCAAGTAGGCCGCAAGCAAGAACCGCCATGAACACTGAATGAGCGAGAGTACAAGTGCTGATCACGCAGAACGAGCCCAGCGAGAGCTCACAGCCAAGGGGGCGATGTTGCAACTCGTATGATACCAGCCGGCGCCAAGGTCACACCTGTAAACAAAGCCAAGCACACAGAAGCAAAATACAACTTTAAATGTGCAGAATTCCGCCCATCTACGGTCTCTCCACACGTGACCAAGCCAACCTGACAAGGTGCCAGACCCACGAGGAAGAAGTCGCCTGGGTCCCACGTCTGGTACACAGGTTGCAACAGTGAAATGACCAGATGGACACCTACAGCGATGGGAATGGCCTGCTCTCAAGCCTATGAGCAAACCCGCACATTGTCTGCACGAACACATAGTTACACATTGTTGCTAGTGACAGGTACACCGCGAGCTGGGAACAACGATGGTCCCAGACTGGGGGGCTCGCAGGAGGACCAATGAGAACATGGGGGCACTCATCACTGATGCCACTAACATTAGCCAATCATCAGGGGTCTTCGTGTAACAATTTTCAACTAATAGAAGGGACAACCCAAGTATACCACCTGACTCATCCTCAACCACTAATATTGCTCTCTATATGTATACTATACTAACCTAACCTAACCCTACCACTCGAGGAACCAATCCGGAGTGGCAATAGGTTTTTCGCTAACTTTCCCAGGTGACGCAAGTAGCGCGTCATACTGCGGCAAAAAGGGCCTGCGAGCCCCTCGAATTTTGAGAGTTTGGACGGACGCGTACGATCCTAGACCCATCCCTGCCATTGTTTTAATAAACAGCAGAACCACCTTGCTTCTTGTGTGTGTCTCATACTCATTTTTTGGGAACACAGGAGGAGTTGGGGCCTCCCACCCCGGAGGTCCGCAGACGGCTCGCCGACCCCGTGATAACCACCCCGACAGGGATGTGTCCCTCCCATGTGCATTGCCCTTTTAAGATGGGCCATGACTGTGTCATAGCCCAAGCTAATAAAAGGGAGCCCTGCAGGCACGTGCAACAGAATGGCTGCAGACTCCGTAACATAGGGAACCAAACTGCACATCACTGATGAGGCCCACAAGGCCGAAACATGTCTGGGGTTGCTTGCGTTTCTGTGCAGAAGGGACCTGGCCTAGCAGTTTGGGCTGGACTGCTTCTACTGGTGGCAGTACTCGACTGATTTGGACATGGTGGAACCCCTTGTGCAATAGCGCAGACAGCCCAAAAAAAAAAAAAACTGTTGTGTGGAAGGTTGCACAGAACAGTGAGATTAATTCAAAACAATCCACCCATCACTTTTTTGGTTCTGTTCTGGGAAAAGCGAATATGAGTGTGGGGATACTTGTTTATATTGGAACAGATCGCATGGCAGTTATTTTTTTATAGTATCATTACGGGCAGATCAAACCCGAGTATGTTCTTACGTTGGGATACTGGCATATATTCCTGCAGCCATCACAGACACAGTCAGCATGAAAATGTTTTTACACTGACTGAATACTAGCACATATTGTGTCATTTTGAAAATGCTTTGGAAAATGCTCCTGTGCACTGTTGGTGGCTTGGCATCCTTTGGATTTTTTCATGCGTTATCCTACAAAACCGATTGTAAATAGTAAGGCTTTTTATCCAATGTTACGCTGAATTTCAGATGAAAATGCACCATTTTAACGCATTATTTTTCATTGGGGAGGGATTTGGGGTTCCCTAGATATGCTCAGTCACACACATTCTTGGGAAATGTTTACACCACTCACCCAATGCCCAGTCTCCCTCTGCCCCTTCTTCCTCTACCCCCACCAACCCACCCTAACCTCACACACTCTCCCCACCCTCACACCACTGCCAATGTACCGCCACCCAACCCCCTACTTTCTCCTCCCACCCAAACAACCAACCTTCGCTCTCTACCATCATTGTTGTTAACTGTATTACTATGAATCCTATGTTTTAGGACATGGTTTACCAGTTCCAAGAATGTCCTGCAATTAGGATGCGAGGCAGCCGTTAACAGGTCTTCCCAATCCTGTTCCTCTAGTTCCAATTTCCTAGTATGTCTGGCCTTATAAACTGCTCTCGCTTGCACAGCCCAGTGCCCGTCTTCTTTTCCGACCTTAAAGTGGTCAGTTCTGCTTTAGCCCGTTTGCATTCCGCATTGAACCACAGTTTCGCCCTCAAGCTGTGAGACACCCGTGTCTCTGTGGTGAGGTTTTAGGAAAGTCTGAGCATTAGATGCTGATAAGAATTCAAACAAGGCTGCAGAGGTCCCTGACGGTAAAATTTACATCAGTAAACCGCTGTTGCCTCCTATGATATCCTTTAGTTGTTTCGCCGATTCTCGCATCCCATCTAATTCTCTTTTTGTTTGTACTTAACACATTATTGTGCATAGCAAATATGGATTCACCAATGGAGCTTCCATAGCCTAACTCCGGGGTTAGGGAGAGCGTATGATGGTCTGTGACTAGGCCCCTCATGACCGACATTCTTGATGCTTTTCTAACTTTTTAGCTAAATACAAAAGTACTCTAATGTTGTTTTGCCCTTGCGGCTAAGGAATGTGTGGATACCGGAAATGTCCCTACCATGGCACCCGTCAACAGATCTTAGTCCCCACTCCAGCAGCCAATACAAACCTTTAGGCCATTTGCACATGTTGGAGTGTAACATGCATGGCAGAGGTATCTCAAAAGGAAAAGTTACTGTACTCCTATGTCATGTTTCCTCGTGTATGTGTGTGTAGCGTGACTGTGACCATGCCCACATGCCTGCCTCTTGTGCTTCCTACTCTCAGCCTCTAGATCCACAGATAGGACTGGTAGGACCTAGCTACACATTCTTGGGGGGATGAGGAGGTTGTAGTGCAGGCGTATGGCGGAAAGGGGACATAGGACAAGGAGTAGTTTTGACTAGGATCATTCTTCCTTACTCCTACGCCATGTTCCCTTTCCTACACACTTGGCAGAGTACCAAGCGCTTACTCATAACCCAGGGACGTCATTTCACCAAAATGCCAGGGGTAGCGGAAGTGACATCACACGACCCTTGACCCCTGATGACATCACAGGAACTGATATCGTTTGACCCCACCCCGAAGTGATATCGCGGGAAGCGATGGAACACGAACCTTTCACCCGTTGCCAAAACAGGAAGTGACATCACAGCATTGTACAGTACGAAAAATATGGTTACGATATCACTATAATGTGATGTACATTTCATGCAAGAATGGATTGCCATATGTAGCGTTAAGGTCAGTGTGTATAGGCCCATATTACCAAATTACTGTGAATGCAAGCAGACGTCCATGACCAAATGATAATGATGTGTTACTATATAGCACTTACACTTAAGCGATCCCAATATCACCCAACCTGTCTTGGTACTCATTTATCGACCTCAGAAGGATTAAAGGCTTAGTTGAGGCGTTTAAGAACAGACTAAATCAGTGACTCACCCCCTGAAGTGTGCCTGAAATAAACCTTTAATGAGTTTAGCAATTATTGTACAGAATTCCAGAAAGACACATTATTTGGTTTCCTATTCTTTCTTATTTAGGGTCAGTGCTGAAAGTGTTAGACTTGTGGCACTCCTGTTCTTATTTGTCTTATTATTTTTTTTTTTTTTAAAGGGCCTGATCATGAGAGCCAGCCACTCCAGGACCTTGCATTACAAAAAACGAAGAAAAAAAAAACCGAAATGTTTTTTTTTTATTTCTTTTTTTTTAACAGAGGTCGCAGTTGCGACCTCTGGTGACCCACAAATGACGTCCCTGTCATAACCAAGGGAGGATAGCTCTAAGCTGATGGGAAAAGGTTCCTTAGAACTGCCTGCCCAAACTGGGCATCTGCTTTAGAGCTGGGCCCAGTGTATAATGCCTGCAGAAGGCTAAAAGGAGAAGCCCAGGTGGTTACTTCGCAAATATTTTCCTAGGGCACATGTCGCTGAAAAGCTACTGCCACGCTCTTTGACCTGGCCAAATGTGCATGTTAACTTTGAGATGGAAGTCTGCCCTGTACCTCAGTTGAATGTGTGATGCAAGAAATAATCCAGCTAGCCATTGTGAGGGGTCAGTAAGGTGGACAACTGCTTGTAGTTTTCTCAAAGTAAGACATTTTATTAAAGTAAAAGTTTGCAAAATAAGCCTTGCTTGCCCTACTCTATCCTACCTATTCTAAAGGCTAAGGGAACAAACTCTAGCATGGGTAACCGGCCCTCATTCTAAACAGCAAACATTCAAAGTAAATGATAAAGCAACTCAAGATAATAAACAATAGTACAACACTTGGATGACCTTCAACTGTCCTGGTCAAGATCCCTTCCCCAGGGTTCAAAGTCAACTTCAAGAAAATGTTCAATGGAAAAGAAAAGTCTTTAACCAGTTCTTACCAAGTCAAAACAAGTTCATCAAAACACAAACCACTGGTAGCAATTCTCTGGTTTGGTTGAAAAGATCCCCTTCCAATCTCCATCAAAGAAAATAGCACCAATGGTCATCCTGGTTATCTTCTCTTTAAAGGTATTTGCCACAGTTCAAAGGGATAGGTATATGACTTCTTCAACTACAACTTTACAACGGATTAAGACTTCTGCAGTATATTTGGTACAGTTGTCAGGATGATGCTTCTTGGGGTTGCTACTTCCTTTTAACAACCACTCTTCTACTGCTGCAACTATGAAGACATTTCATTTATGCCACTATTTCAAAACCACTCAAATGTAACATCCACTGACAGCTTGTATACCACCATAGTTCAAGTATTCTGCCACTACTTTATACATTAGAATTATTAGCAGAGTCTAACAAGACACTTCAACCTCTTCAGGTAGGCAAGGCACTCCTTTTAAACACTCCCAAAAAGGGGGCAGCCTATTTGCCTCTTCTGTCTGTCCCACTGCTGCAAGGATCTAACACGTCTTTATGCTTTAGAATTATCACTTCGTCCCTCTTCCCTTTTAATGACTCTCTAAAAGGGGGCAGCCTCTTTGCCTCTTTGGTCTGTCCCACTGCTGCAAGGATCTAACACAGTTTTATGCTTTAGAATTATCACTTCGACCTCTTCATGTAGGCAGGGCACTCTTCCCTTTTAATGACTCTCTAAAAGGGGGCAGCCTCTTTGCCTCTTCGGTCTGTCCCACTGCTGAAAGGATAACCTGCCTCTGCCCACAAGACTTACTTCCTTTTAACTCCAGCAGTCTCTTAGCATTACAGGTTATCTTTTGGAAATTCTTTATATGCACCAAGCTCATCTTGCCCAGCTTTCTCACACCCCTTCTGCCCCAGTAGTTACCAAGAAGCTGCAGTGCCACTCTTCCAGTTTTAGGTAACAATTCCACACTTCTCTCTGAGCCCTCTGATGGGTTGACAACTTCACAGATTAGTTGGAGAAGTTTAAGCATCTTTTGTTTCACTATGCAAAAGGATCGCCTCTTGGCTTGGGTATTGCTTGTTTTCTTCTGCAGCACAACTACCTAATGAAACAAAGAATGTCAATTCTGGATAATACAAGGTTCAGTCTTCAAAGTGAAAACGTAATTAGGCACACACAACCATTCTTTAAAATAGATTTTTAAACTTAAAGTAATCAATGAAATTGTATTCCCGTGTACTATCAATGAAGCATCTTCTGACTTCCTTCGGGAAACACAGTTGGTCACTCAGGACCTTCCTTTGATGCAGTTTTCACTTCTAATTCTTGTAACACTTGTAAAATGCCAGTGTCAGGTTTTCAGAATGGATCCCGTAAGGGTTTCCTTCTATTCAATTAAGGACATACAACCACTCCGTTAATATGATAGAGGTAACAGCTTTTACTTGTCTTGCATACACTGTAGCTTTCAGAATAATTGCAAAGGCTACATTTCCATTGTTAACAGTCTGTTTAAGAATACCAAACAACGTCTACTCACTTTTGAATATACGTGAGCCTCTTTGAAGCTAGTTACAGTTACCGGCAAGGCTTGTTAAGTGAATCTGAACGCTGTGCTTCACTCACCGGCTTCAGGGACACTGCAGTTGCGGGTTACTCTGCTTGCCCGACTTCCTCAACCTCTTCTACTACTTTGGGCTCACTTGGGACCCACAGCCTTCTCCTGTCTGGTCTCCTTAATTGGGAGTCTCCTTCACTCCCGAAACCCTTGGATGTACTTCTTCCCTTCAGTTGATGCATGGACACGGCTCTGCAATCACAGCGCCTCGGCTCACATGGCAAAGCTCTACTTGCAGCATGGCTTCCTCGGCGCAATCTCTGCAATATAGGATTTGAGAACACAGGACCCTCTCAGAATTTGTAGGTGAAAGCTGCTGCCTCCACATCTCGGTGTCCCTCTGGTGTTCCCACTTCCTCGTGAATGACCAGCCTCATGCTTCTCCTCTACTTCTACTATTGCCAGACTTCCAATTCCTGCTCCTTCCTCCATTCCTTTCCTGCTGGAGCCTTTTATGTTCTGCAGGTTTGGCAATTGACCTCAGGTGTGAGCCATCAGTCCCAATTGCCTGACTTCTACATTGGCTATTAGGCTTAATTACCTGACTACTAAATCTACATAGCTCTTCAGCCCTCTTCTTAGTATCAGTCCCTCTAGCATTTTGGGACATTTAGTTTGTTTCAAGTTAGTTTTTCCTGCTTTCTGATTACTTATCAAGGTAGATTTAATTTCCTTTATACTTTTAACAGAAGGGCTGCGAGTTTTAACTTTTGTAGAGTAAGATGGTTTAGAGAAGGCAACATTTCCACAAGTTTATGTAGTGCACCTTTGGAATTGAGGAGGACATTTAGTTTTAACTACCAAAAGATATCTTTCTTTTGGTATAATGCAGTTTGATGTTGTAACCTTAGGGTTCACAACTTTACATTTAATAGAAGGTTGAGCGACATTAAAACGGCAATAAGCCATAACCTCTTTTGACACAGTGGTAAGAATCTCCTTGCTACAGGAAAAATACAGCATTTCATCCCACGGAATCTCCTCACTAATCTGGGCCCTGCCTCCACCCAGGTGATCCTCCCGCAGTAGGCCAACCCCAGGGTTGGGATCAGGAAGCGTCTGCCTTCCCTATGCCACCTGGGAGGAGACTTTAGTCAGGGTTTCAGTGAGGGATCCACAAGACTCCTCACACTATTGTGGAGTCGACACCCTGTCTGCCAGCATTCACCTCCCCCCTAGGTGACAGTCTGTCCGAGGACCTGTGAGGTCTAGTCCTCTCTAGATAGAACCTTTGGGCCATACAAATGTTGAGGTTGTGTAACATGTGTGCCGCTTCAGACTGTGGATCTGGGAAAAACACTGGCAGTGTGAGCTCCTTATTAATGTGAAATGCATACACAATTTTGTATAGAAATTATGGGTGGGTCTCGAGGACCACAGTCAACCTTTGAAAAGACAGATATGGCTCCTCAGCTGATAGAGCCTGCAATTGACTAATGTGGTGTTCCAAAGTTATTGCCACAAACATGGCCTCTTCCAGAACAAGCATAGCTCCATGGAAGCCATTAGCTTGAAAGGCCTGTGCACAATTGCATTTACAACAACATTGACATATCACAATGCAATAGGGAGTCTGATGGGCAGAAACAAGTCGGTAAGACCCCAAAAGTGTTTGATTAATGGTTTGGAGAATACCACCCTGTCCTTGTTCGACAAGTAGGCCCCAGTAGCTGCTAGATGCGTCCAGTAAGAGGACACCAGAGTCTGTCTGAATAAATTTGGACAGGAAAGAAAGGATATCAAAAGAAAGGACATTGTCAATGGATGCTTGTAGTGGATTCTGGTGTTTAGCAAACAGCCACTGGCAAAATCTCAAGCATTTACACTTATACTGGGAGCGTATGTAGGGCTTCCTAGAACCTCCCATGATGTTGAGATTGTCGTTCAAGAGACCTAGGTGAGCGTAAACTAGCTTCTCTGGTGCCATAGCACCAAGGATAACGATTGAGTGCAAGCATGTACCACTTTGTCCTTTTGCTGTTGAAGGTCCAGATGGATGGAGGGGGAGATCGTCCATCAGCCATGGTCAGCAGATCTGAGAACCAACGTCTCTGGGGCCAATGTGGAGCTATGAGCAGCAGCTCCATCTGGCTGTAGTTCCAGAATTTCTGCAGAACTCAGAGGTAGGGGAGGAAAAAACATAAGTAAAGAGGCTGTTTCATGATATTGAATCCCGCAATGACCCCTTCCGAGAAGCATGGTGTAGGCATTTGCCATATTTATCCAGTGCAAATAAGTCCACCAAGGGGTGATCCTTGGACGAAAATATTTCCTGGAGTACCTGATCATTCAGCTCCCATTTGTGGTTGGTGGTTGATCATCTGCTGAGCCTGCACATTATGTTCCCCTGCCAGGTGAGCAACCTACAAACACTCTGTGGAATATCCTAACCAGGGAGAAAACAGAGGTGTTAGTGGTAGGGCCTCCTTCTGCTGAGTCAGTATTTCCTTCTCCCGTTTCATCTGTGAAGGATCTCAGCGTAGAAGTATTGTCCTCACTATCAGCTGACCTGGAGATTGGTGCTATTTTTCAGAAGGGCTATTTTCAACGGAACACTGCAGAAAATCGTTCCATACCTTCCCTCTTAATTTCACGCTCCAGTGATATCCTCTAGTTTTCTCAACTATGGATTACTGCAACCCCATACTCTTGGCACAGCCTGCTTACCCTTCGGGAGTGCTTGCAGGTCCTGCAGAACCCTGCAGCCAGAGTTGCTACTTCTACCCCTAGATACGCTGCCCATATTTCCCCTGTACTCCATGGGGGTTTGGTCCACCACAATGTCTATGGCTCTGGAGCTGAATACTTACAGGTGAAATTTCGACCGCAAGTCCCAGCTCGGGCGCTTCATTCAGCCGATGCCTGACTGATTTCTGTACCTCAGATCAAGGCCTCCCGGATAGCCGGCCAGCATTTTCCCGGTGGCTGCAGCTCAGCTCTGAAACTCCATCCCCTATATATTGATATCTATTGAAGATCATCTTACGTTTCGGCGGTCATTGAAAATGTATCTCTTTTAGTTCTCCCCACCCCCTCGCCTTGCTTCCTAGTGCCATGATGCCTTTGTTGGTGACTGTGCACTCTCTAAATACAGATTGACACTACAATTAGTGGCCACTCCCAAAGATGTACCGCAAGTGCATACAGCGTCACTGACCCGGTGATCCCCTGCTTGTTTACATAGAACATGGTGCAACGGTGTCCGTTATACAAAAAGGTAGCAGGCGGCCCTCTCTTGAAAGAACAAGGCATGATAACCTGTTCAGTGGTTATTAACCACATTGAGAGTTCGCAGCCATATCTTTTTGCTCACTGTACCTTCACAGATGGGAAATATCCATTTGCATATCAGTCTTTGTCCCGCCCACAAGGGCAGTCCAGCACCGAAATGCTATGGCAAATCCTCTCTGAACAAGAGTACCATCAGCAACCCCATACACGTGTTTCAGCCTTGTTGGGCATCATCAGTGAGGTGAAGCTGAGCCTCTCTAAGCACAGTGAGCAGGGAGTCCACCTCTGGTTGCCCCCAGGTAACCTAGGGTGACCAACCCCAAGTTCCTTTCAAAAATACAAAAAAGGTAGCAGACGCCCCTCTCTCGAAAGAACAAGGCATGATAACATGTTCAGTGGTTATTAACCATATTGAGAGTTCGCAGCCATTGCTTTTTGCTCACTGTACCTTCACAGATGGGAAATTTCCATTTGCATATCAGTCTTTGTCCCGCCCACAAGGGCAGTCCAGCACCGAAATGCTATGGCAATTCCTCTCTGAACAAAAGTACCATCAGCTACCCCATACACGTGTTTCAGCCTTGTTGGGCATCATCAGTGAGGTGAAGCTGAGCCTCTCTAAGCACAGTGAGCACGGTGTCCGTTAGTAGCAGTATTATATAGACCACCATTATTGGCATGCAGGCCTGGAGGGGGGGGGGGGGACTTGAAAAGGTGTTCCCATCCGCATTTCATGCTGGTCGGCCACCAGAGGAGGTCCAGGTGCAACCAGGCCTGAATGGGTACCGTGGTAGTCACTGGTTCTTTTAACTGCGATCACAAGGCCACAAAATGTAGCTGTGTGTAGCGCTTCATGAGCCTGGACATAAGCAATGATAGAACGCACACCATCAGCAGACGCAGGAACCATCATGCCATTGTTTGCTTGTGAAAGAGGAACAGGGGACACAGTTTCGAAATCTTTATTTTTTATTGTTGCATTCAGGGTTTACAGAAAACCTTACACAGCATTAATCAACATAATCAAGTAAATAAAAATAAAAAAGTAACAGAAGAAGGAGAAGTAGACAAAAGACCAAAACACATGAAAATACAAAGGAATACAGCGGCACTGAGGAAATGCAGATAGCAAAACTTAATTCTAGCCACAATTCATAAAATCAAATTTTCATTTCTAATTCATTTAAAAGAATATTCAAAAAGATATTCAAGGCTAGAATTAGAGAAACATTAGTCCCCCACATTAGTCTGCACCAAAATACGTTCATTGACACTTCAGAGCTATCACCACTTATATCTTTAAAAAAGGAAAACCGGGTATTCGCAAAGTGTGGGCATGTAATGAACAAGTGTTTCAGTGTTTCTACTGTGCCCATAATACCACAAAATCTACAGTTTGGAGAGGGATGTAAATTGAAAGAATGGTTTTTTCAGTCTTTGGTCCTTACCTTAGTTTAGAACTGAGTCAGCCTAAACCGCATGTAGGTCACACATTTATTCACAAGGGAAACGTTGCAGATAAAGTGGAATACATTCTCTAGAGTGAATAAAATGAGAATAGTCACCATAGGTGGCATAGGTTCCAATCTTGCCGACCCAATCTGTCCTGAAGAGGCTCTTTTCGACAGCTCCTGGGCGCTGTATGGGTTCGATCTCTAACAGCCCAATTACATTAAGTATGCCTTGCATATTCAGTCTGAAAGAATTAAGGGAAGAAACAGACTCTGCATTCATGGCTTTGTTCAAAACCTCATACAGAGAATTCACAGGTGGATTGAAAATGTTTCTATATTTAGTAAGTTGTTTCCACATATAGCGAGCCTTCAAAGAGCCAAGGCAGAGTTTGTGTCTAATAACAGCATTGGGAATTGCCAACGATAAACCAAGAACCTCCTTCCACATCTTGCCCTGTATAGTATTGGGCAAGTTACCCAAAACGTATGTTTCCGCTGTGTCCTTATTGGTAAGATTGTATCCCAGGTAGGCTACTGCAAGAACTTGTTCAACACTTTCAGGTCCCATCACCCAGAGTCTGGTATTAATCTTTCGACCTCTGGGAAAGAGGAACAGCTTAGATTTAGAGGCGTTCAGTAGGAGGTTATTAGCTAGTGCATAATCGAAAAATACATCCATCTTGCGTTGTAGGCCTCTGGAAGTTCTGTCGAGCAATATGAAATTGTCGGCAAAGGCCAGCCAGTCGATCTTACCATAGCCCAGCCTAGCCGGCGCAATCGAGGGCCCCTTCCACAACCCCTCGACATCACTCATGGACAGATTAAATAGAATCGGGGACAAGGTGCATCCCTGTTTCTGTTTCACCCCAACTTGAGAATGTAGTACTCTCGACAATGACCCTTCTTTAGTAAGACGTATACGTAGGGTTGTGTTTGTATGCAGGAGGGCAAGAAGCTGAACCAGCTTTCTTGGAACTTTCCTTGCAAGAAGTTTAAGCCAGAACCTAGATCTAGCTACCGATCGAATGTGCTTGACATATCCAACGTGCCATAAATACTAACCCTACTTGAGAATGTTGTACATGATGTCTAAGATGGGCCCTGACAGTAGCGTTAAGTGAGGTACCCAAGTCCTGCCTGAAGCCTACCTGTAATCGACTGAAGAGTTTAGATCTTTTGACTATCTGATTAAGATCCCTCAGGAGGAGTATGCCACAGACTTTGCTGGTGGCGTTCAATAGGACAATTGGTCTATAATTATTGGGCTCTTGTGCGTCTCCATTTTTTAAAAATCAGAATAATGGATTGTACCCAAGAGGCTGGAATAACGTGGGTCAAGAACATTTGCTCAACATAGATTTCAAGAGCTCAGACCAGAGCTGCAGCGCTTCCATCAGGACAAACGGTGGAATGCTGTTGGGGCCCAGGGCGTGAGACGGCTTCAGTTTTCCGATTGCCCAGATAATGTCTTCTCTGTCCCAGGTACAGGTACCCTCGAAAACAGGACCCAGGAGGTCATCCACAGCAGAGTCCTGGAAGGATTCCGGCAGAGAGAGTTTCTTCTTGTAATGTTTGACCCAAGCAGATTCCTGGATTGGACAATCCAGGCTCTTCATCCTTTAGACCCAGGGTTGATTAATGATAGACCAAAATGTGTAGACCCTGCCATTGCAGAGATACTTTAGTTTGGACTGGTGAGTGCGCAAACAGAATTCCATCCTTGGAGATTTCCCCAGATTTGTGTGTGCTTGGTAGATTTTGGTTTTAGCAACAGACTAATCTGCCTTGCCCAAGCACTGCTTTTTTAGGGCAGCCAACTTCCTGCATTTGATCCTCTTCGTCTGCAAAAATGTAGTATCAGAAAAATGTCAGGCGAGCACACCAGAAGGAGAGGAGCAGTCTTGGACAACTCTTGACACAGGCCATGATGGTTAAATAAGGTAAATTGAGATGGGCTTTGCTCGCTCCCAAGTAGAGGGGGTTAGACGTCAAGTTGTGCAGCGAGTCTGCCAAGAGCTGGCTCAATTTAGCGACAGTCCTTCTGTTCTAATCCGCCCCCCCCCCAGTCACGGTAATCCCCACAAGATCAGGTCTAAGTTCAAAGATGTGGAAAGGAAGAGTCAAAAAAAGAATAGGAATAAGTGATCGCCCAGATCAATGGTAGTGTGGTACAGATGAGCACATTTGGGCCTTAAATCATTAGAGCTGTAGAAATGATCGATCCTAGACGTAAGAGCCCCTCTTTTTCCATGTGTGCCTAGGACAGTTAGAAGATGGACAGCAGTCCAGAAGAGCCATATGCCATTCCGAGATGAAAAGATCCCAACGCATACACTGATGAGTAGTGTAGGTTACGGGGATAGCCTTCACGTCATTCCAAGATGAGCCCTGCGCGCAATAGGAATTGAAATCACCCCCTTAGATTATTCTATTTTCGTTTCCCATTCCAAACCAGGCTTGGAAGATCTCAAGCTAACAGTTCTGTATTGTCTCAAGCCCCCCCCCACTCTGGAGGGGTTCCAATACAAGTTAACCAATAGTAGAGGCTGCTGTCCCTGGCCCAGATCTAATTTGATTGCCAGCAGCCATTCGTTACCAAAGATCAATTCCCAGTTGATCCCAAGTTTACGATCAATAGCTACAGCGAGGCTCCCTCTCGGTCGTCCCAAAGACCCTCTTGTCGATGGACATGAGATAACATGGAAACCCTCCAGTTCAAAGAGAGTCAAGAGCATAGTTTCTTGAAAAAAGTAAATACGGGGCAGTCCCCTGAAAAAGGGTTCGGCCAATAATGTAAGTAGATTTGCCCCACCACACGAGTTCCATGAGATCACCTCAATCGTAATGCTGTCAAGGATGTCCTGTACCTTGTCTGATTTTTCAAAGGTTTTCTGGCCAGTTGTACCCATGACCAATCTTGTCCAGTACCAAAAAGGCTTAAAATTGTTGACAAAACATCCCCAGCCACCATTGGGACAGAGTCAGTAAGCACCCTGGGTATCTATTTTACAGGGAATTCTCTAAAGTTAAAAGTCAAGAAGATTTTTGCATTAGCAGTGTTTTTCAAACCAATCAATTTGTACCTCAGAAATGATAAGTTCTCCCCACAGGCCCCACACCACGTTAGCCACAATTTCTGAACAAAAGTAGCTAACCACACCCTGGTTATCTAATATGGACAGTGAGATAGCATCAATGCCGTCTGTAGTGACAGACCTCAAGAGAGGGATCCGTTTAAAGATTTCCAATACACTAGATCGGTTAAGCCTCATTTGCTTGTCAGATACGTTCTTATTGATCTAACCAATTATTTTTGAGGCGCCTCTAATAGGATCCCCCTTGGGCATTAATGGTAGATGATGTGCAGGTGCAACCTGAGGAGCTGCTGTTGCTATCTGCAACTCCTGGATTACTGGCAACGCCTCAAAGTTAAGGGGATTGTTGTCAGTAACTTGGATAGTCGGCAATGGAGCAAATGGCATCTCCATCTGAATGGGAGGAGATTCCCGTCCAACCCCCCCCGGGCCCTCACATCAGCTGAAGTCTGTGAGCCTATGGAAATGCTTGCATGTGTAGTACTTGTGATCTTACCAAAAGAAGTTACCTTGGTTTGCTTAGTCTGCAGACGATCAGGCGGAGTTACCACACTATTGTTAACTGCACGCCCTGCTGCCACATTTGGTGAAACTTCACACCCAGCTGTCGAACCCAAAGACGATGTTGGTTGTTTACCTTGAGCATCAGGTGGCCCAGTCAGACTAGTTGTGCGCGTTGACTTAGGTGGAGACAGTAGGGATATAGTCTCTATTTCCTCATCTCCCTGCCCACCCAAATCTGTTTTTCTCGACCTGTTAAATGAAATATGGCCTGTGAGGTTTGAATTAGATCCTTTCAACTTAGCAGAAGGCATATTTTTAGTTTTTTAAATAAGATTCTGCTTACTCTTGAATTTTTTTACCCCTAACTGGCGGTCTTCTTTCTTGATCCAAAAGGTTTCCACCATTGGATGTTGAGGGAGATGCATCTCGAGTAGAAGAACAAAGGCAGTTTTGTGGCGGAATTCTTTCCAGATGTGCCGGAGCCTCCACTAAAGCCGAAGGGCTATCCGGCATGTTCGAAGGATGCAGGTCATATGGAATGCCAGCACTTGGAATCTCTACTCCGTCTATGGGTACATCCATTTCATTGACAGCCCTAGCCTCAGCTAACACCTCCGCAGTATCCCGCTGGTTAATCTCCCGCTAGGTCAACTGTTGGGAGGATTAGCGTGACTTTGGCATCGATGTTTACTAGTCTTGCAGTATTTTCCTCCCAAAATTCATTATCTTGTCTTTTTTGCACACTTTGGGGTGCCAGTCCCCTGACAAATCCCTCCAAAAATGCCATGCAATTCGATAGTTCTGTGAAGGCCGCCTGTTGGCCCATAAGCACCCCACCCAACTTATCCTGCGTGTCTGCCAATGTTTTTAATGCAAGGTTAAGGCTGATGTGCAAGTTGCATAGGAGTGGGGAAACTATGACATCGGATAAGTCCCCCCCGTGGGTAGCTATGTAGGGCAGGATCATGGTTTAGCTCGAAAAAAACTTACCCTCCCAATATGTTTGAGCTACCGTCCTGGGAGGTGCATTGCAGACTCTATACTCATTAATAGGCACACCATGGACTAGGTGCAAGTTAAAACAGCCCCCCCACCCTCCAATATGCTCTGGTTGACAGTGGTTGGTGATAACCTCGCCACAACTTCCTGGGCCTCCTTGCTTAGATTATCCTGACCCAGAACGGGAATTGTGTGTCCCCGTACCCACATGCGATCTGTTGTCTTCGCCCCTGCTGTCCCCCAAATTAGACAAACCAGGGCCCGTTATGGGAGTTCTAAGTCTGAGAACCAGCCCTCCAGGGGGGTTATTGTTGTTGGACCCTCCCCGAGCACTGGCATCATACAACAACCTTTGTCTTCTTGTTATACCTGAATCATCCAGAATTGAGGGCATTTCTAAGGCTATAATGTTCCTCAATAGCTCCCTAGTTGCTGCAGCAGCTAGGTGTAACGAATCCTCCAGGTTTGAGCATTCTCGTTCCAACTCCTGGGAGACACTCTCATCCCCCATCTCGTCCACCCAGTCCTCACCAGCGGGGGCAGAGGACCATATATCCCCAGACTCTGGCAGTCATTGAGGACCAGGCTTTATCAAAGATTCCTCACAGGATTTGCCAAAAACAAAAACTTTAGGGAAGCAGGATGTTGGGGAACAGACAGGATGGCTAGCCAAAACTACATGTTTCTTTACACAGAAACGAAGGCAAACAATTGTTAGAGCCTAATGATCTATTATCTTTGTTGGGCTGACCGGAATGCTGGAGAGTAGAAGCATGAAATCTAACCACCTTCCTAGTAACCATAATAGATGGTGCGGACAAATATTCCTGCAAACACTATGCATCAGTCAAATCTAGATCAGCCCCATTAGTCAGTGTATTCTTTAATAGTGGGTGGTTGTCTTTGTGGGTGAACAAGGAGCCCTCGGCTACCTCCTCATGTCCATTGACAGTTGGCACGTAGAATGAGGTCAACCCACCCTCCCCTTGACCAGACACCTTTCCCTGGCCAAAACCACTCCTTAGATTCGTACAGTCTCCCACGAGGCAATTAAGGTAAACAGATAACCAGTGAGCCATATAAGCCCAACGGGTGTAGAGAGAGAACCAAGTCAGTGTAATTGAGTCTCCCTGCTGTATATAAAGAAGGCAGCGGCAAATCAGTTTAAAGCAATTCGTCAAGGTTTGCTAGCGTTAGGCAACAAAAACGTGCATAAATTCAAATGAAAAAACAAGAAGAGTAACTCCAGAACTTGTAAACCTCCGGCTGTTCCAAGGCAGGGAGCCTGCAGTCACAGACCAAGGTGAGACCATGTAGAAAAAAACCTTATCCTCGGACCCAGCAGCTCAAAGGCAAGAAAGCCTGCAGTCACTGCCCCAATGGAACCAGGTAAAACGAAGAAAATAAAAAAAAGTAAAAATAGAATACTATTTTTTGGATGTTTTCTGAAGAAATCTTCCATCTCTTATTCATCAACTGTCACGTGGCGACTACCGGCCGCATGGACCCATTGTAGGCGAAGATCTTCAATCAACCATCAGACTTTCAACCTGTGGCACCAACAGGCCCAGGCTTGGGCCTATATCTAGACACCTCGACCATGGCTGATGCCACGAAGAAAAGCCTCTTCAGGGCCTGTGAAAGTTGCGGCATGAACAACATCTTCGTCGAGGACTGGCACCTCAAGTGCCTTGATTGTCTTCATCCTGACCATGACCCGAACAGATGCTCCATCTGCCAGTCCTTCTCTTCGAAGACCAAGAAGGATCACCACCGGAGGCTGGTGGCAAGGACCGAGGAAGGGAAGACCTCCGACGCTGCCTCCGGCCACAGTCATGGCTCGTCCAGGGCTGGCGGGTCCTCTGAGGGTAGTCCCTCTGGTAAGAAGAGGTTGAGGTACTTTGAGGATGCTTCCTCTGGGAAGATCCAAAAGAAGGAGAAACCCCATACTCCATCGGTATACTCGTCTTTGGTCTCTGCAGCTGTGGAATAGGTTCTGGAAAGTGTCAGTCTCTATCTGTCACACCCCTGAGTATCATACAACTCCTTCTTAGCTACAGAAGCCAAATTAAGTAGACCCCTTCCACCTTCATTGGCACGGTGCCCTGATCTTGATAAATACAGGTACCACGAGGCAGCCGAAAGGGGGAAGAGGGTTAGGGAGGGGTTGTGGATAGGTAGGGGGTGTTAGGATCACTGGTAGATGGTTAGGAAGCTTGCATAAGGATGGGAATAGGGAGAAAGGGAAAAAACATACATAAAAATATATCTTGAAAAACCTGAATCTGAATTCTTAATTAGAATTCAACCTGCCTCCTGTATTCCTAGATACCCCTGCTAAGCAACAAACATGGCCCATGGACAACGTGCAACAGCAAAATAGTAACATACATCAGCCTGAAAATGGTACCATACATGAGTGCAGTAAGCAAATGAATAACCAGCATCACCCTCCTGCTGTGTCATCCACCAGAAGATACTTGTAAACTGCATGGAACTGATTGGGTCCAAAACATATACAACAAGCAAGCAGCCACAAACTATTGCAGCAAGCCCCCATTTTCTCCGTGCCCGAGTTCACTAGCGTGTGCTTAAGGGAGCATGCAAAATGACACATTTGATGTCTGCCCAACAAAGTCAATATTACGAGGTGCGACAGAGTTTATGCCAGAAATAAGGAAGTGCAACGGTGCGTTTGCACCTGACAAATAATGGGATCCTGAACTTCAAATTAACATATTTGTACTTGACTGAGGCATGGGGGCTACCAGCTCCTCCCCAGGCAATGCGTACTCCAGCATTGGCGGACTCGCCGCCGTGTGTGCCTCTGTGCCTCCAGAGGCCGTGGGAGAAGAAACCGTCCTTCAATGCTCAGCCTGGCCGCAGTAACGATGGGCTGTCGGTTACGATTCCCCGATGAGGGATAAGCTGCGCACTGTCACCACCAGGCCCGTAGTTCGGTGTCTTTGCCTGCAAAAGTCAGCGCCTGCCTCCTCTGTCCCGTGCCTGCATACAAAATCAACAAGCAGCACGGGCCCGGGAGAGGCTTAAGTGCCCTCATAATTACACACACCCGTGGCAACTGACAAGAGGTGCACGGGAAGCATAGTCTTTTAGTCATTTTCCAGCTAGCAGCTCTTCTTAGCTGCCGTTTTACTGGAACTGGACCCCTTTTCCTTACACTATCACTGACTCCACCAACTGTTAGCCTGCCAGCTGTTGGGTTACACCGTTCGTGAGGAAATCTCAGACACCGCCCAGGAACAAGTCAAAGAGCAGGGACTCTGCTATACCGTTGACAACTTTGTCCACCAGAAGCGTCGCCCCGTCGACAACCACTTAATCGCTGAAAGCTTTGTCGACAAGCACCCCGTCGAAAACCATGTCAGCGAAGTCAGGAAAAACAAGTCTTGCTTCGGCGACAAAGTGTTAGTCAATGACCATCATCTTTGCCCTCCACAATGGTCACCATGCCCAGGGTCTCGCTGTCTCCTAGACCTCCATCAATGGTCCCGACTACGATCCTGTTGACGACTGGTCCGCAGACTCCGGTCATAGCCTCCTTTCCTAGTGGCTCTGATCGAGTGAGAGACTTGCCTGCCAGCTCTGGAATTCCTGGCCAGGCATGTGAAAGCAGTTCACCAGTCCACTCTGGCGCCTATGGGATCCCCCAGGAGATCACCACATATCTACACCATTTCTGAGGCCGACCTGCCTGAATACTTATATTCAGGGAGGAGGCCCTGGACCCATGCATCATGAGGGATCACAGTCCCATGAACCTTAACAGCCGTATAGCCCTCCAAGGTGTTCAAGGCTAGATCTTGATCCAGCTGCACCACCTGCACCAAGGGACATGTCCCTGGACATGCTAACCATCCTGCGTACGTTGGTGGTGGAAATTCAGCAGCAGCTGCCTACTGCTGCTGTGCCTGGTCCAGCCAGGAGTCCCCCAAGGCCATCCCGGCCCCACCCAACCCCGCCTCATAGGGCACCCAGTGCCCCTCAACCAGTGCTAGGGGCCCTACCCCCTGTGGCAGAGGAGCCAGTTCACACACATACTGGCACAGACACCACCGGAACACACACAGATGAGCATGATGACTATGTTCCCACAGATGGGGTACCACTAGATTTTGAGAAGCCTGCCATGGCTTCACCCCGGGACGAAATTGGCTCCTTCTACTCCCTCATCTCAAAGGCTGCCAAGCTCTTCAATCTAGTGCCAGAAGAGAAGAAAGGCGGCTTCCTTTTTTAACAGCGAGAGTCGGCTAAAAAGACCATTGTGTCTGTCCCGTTGTTGGGCAGCATATGGGAAGATGGATTGGCAGTCATGAAGGCTCCAAATATCATGCCTGCGAAGCGCGACAGGCTGGGGAAGAAAAACTGTGTTCCGGATTTGGCGCCCAAATGTCTCAGGTCTCAGCCTTCTCTTGACTCTGTGGTATCGCCTGCCGCCAGAAAGAGATCATCAAACCCCTCATCGTCGTCCATGGTGCCTCAGGACCAGGAAGGCAAGAAGCTCAATGCCGCTGGCAAGCACATCATTATCACAGCGGCCGCCACCATCAAGGCCTCCAATGCCCTTGCATCCTGTCCAGGTATGATATGGAGCTGTAGTACAAGCTGGGGCCCATCCTGGACTAACTCCATGATGTCAAGAAGGCTGAAGCCTTGGCCCTATTCCAGGAAGGTAAAGTAGCTTTGGACCACACCATCACTGTTGCGCTCGACACAGCGGACACAGGTTTCCGCCAGATGGGGAATAGTATAGCTTTCTGGCACCAAGGTTGGCTGAAGGCCACAAATTTCCACACAGACGTGCAGATGAAGGTCATTGACATGCCATTTCAATGGGTTCAACCTGTTTGGGAAGACAGTCAATAACACTTTCAGGCCATCAAGACCGACAGAGATGGTGCACTTTCTGGGGACCCTGCAGCAGAGAAGGTCATCCTTTCGTTCCCCCAGGGGGAGAGTCTCCAGGTCTTCCAAGGGGTACACCACCTGCTATCGTCACCCTCCAGCTCCACCATCCAAGAGGCTTACCGGGGATTGCTCTCAAGCCTACGGCAGCGGCACCCAGCGTCGTCCTCCCCCTTCCAGGACACAGATGCCCAAACAGGACTGAACCGGCCCAGGACCCGCGGGCCCCACTTTAGTCGGCCTCCAGTGGGAGGCCGACTATCAAACTTTGTCAATCAGTGGCAAAAGCTCTCCTCTGACAAATGGGTGCTGGACGTTCAACATGGGCACGCTTTCGAATTTCAAGAAAAGTGCCCTTGCATTCCTCCTGTCACGCGTCAAGAACTACACATGGCGCAGGTGTTACAAAAAGGGGCAACAGAACCAGTTCCTCCGGGGCTCTGGAGTGCACTCCAGATACTTTCTGGTAAGGAAAAAGTCAGGAGGGTGACAACCTCTCCTAGACTTGCAATACCTAAACAAGTTCCTGAAATCCCAAAAGTTCAGGATGGTAACACTGCAGCACGTTCTCGACCAGCTGGAGGAAGGTGATTTTCTGGCAACTCTCGACCTGGAGAACGCATAGTTCCACATTCCCATTCCTTGCAAACAACGGAAGTTCCTGCGATTTGTCATCCAGGGGTGGCATTACCAATTCAAAGCCCTTCCCTTCCGCCCAAAATCTGCTCCGGGGGTATTCACCAAATGCTTGGTAAAGGAAGCAGCGCATCTATGCCACAAGGGAATCCACATCTACCCATAGACGTATTTATAACAAGGCCTACTAGGCCCAGGACTAGGTCATCAAATTGCCAGGAGGAGTGGCATTTTATTTTCAATTTACTGGTTATTTTTTAAATTTAAAGGTCTGGCTGATCCACAACCCTGCCAGTAATTTTGAGCTGTTAGCAGTCATTCAACTCTGACAGCTTAAGTCTTTGATGGACAAACTTGCATAAATGCTTGATATTTGCAAAAGCTTTGTTAGGGTGACTTTCTTTTAAAAACAAAAAGGAACCACGTACCAAGCAAAGCATGCTTTAGGTATTTAGTGATTCAGTCATACAGCTCTCAAAGACATATATGACAAATATAAAGCTCTTTGGTCATTCATATCTTCCAAAAATGTTATTCAATATGCAGAACAGCCAAAATCATATTGGCTTTATCAGTGCCACTTGACATTATTTTTGGAGTTCTTTCTAAACAAAGCACACATTGTGTTAAGCAATCATATTTATATTCAAATGCACGACATGCATTTTTTTAAACCGTTGCAAAAATGTGGGTTTTCCCTTCAGAAAAGTAAAGGTTCAAAATGATGCATCATTTTGCAATATTAAAAGCATACCTATGCTTAAATCAAGCAGAGTTCCCACAGGTGGCACTAAAATGATGTTCATAAGAAAGCACGAATTTCCCTCCCCGGCCGCACCTATCAGGTGGCCACCCAAAAGGTTCAAGCATGAAATAGATCATAGAGAAGTTAAAATGGTAAAGAGTAAATCTGAATGTGCAAGTACATCAATAAGCCTGTGAAAGGATACCCAAAGCCATAGAAGGCCGAGAACAAAAACAGTGTGCCAAAGGTACACACCTTTTCACAATGCCAACACCTGTGTCAGCCTATCGGATGCCCCACTACCCCGCGCTGGTTTACGATAATCCACCAGGGCCACCAGTGAGCTATATGTCGATTCCAATGCCTGTATTAAGTTGCCTGCTACATTACGCTGATGATGTCCTCCCATGCAAAGCCAATGTTATATGTATTACATCTACAGATTCGAATGTTTGTAATAAGTTGCCTGTTGTCATCCCTTGCAAAGCCAATGTCATATGTATTACAGCTACAGATACTGTTTGTAATAAATTGCCTCTTGCCCTCCCACCTTACGCTGATGCTGTCCCCTTTTGCAATGCTATTAAGTGGAATGTATCCCAAAAGAAAAATCTAATGCTCACCACACAACGGGTGGCGCGCCACTGCCCTGCGTTAACCCACACAACCTGGATGACTGTGCCTCCCTGATGAGAGAGTAGGTGCTGGGCCCAGCAGGAATTGTATGGGGGCCTGGTCCGACAGGCTGAAAAGCTCCGAGAACCAGAGTCTTGCTAGCCACCATGGGCCTATCAGGATGATCTGAAGGCTCCTTGAATCACTGATCCTGGAGATGACCCTGTGCACCATGGGAGTCGGGGCAGAGGGGGACGCAAGCAGTCATGGTGTTCCACAGGATCTGAATTGCATCACCCAGCGAACCCCTGCCTTGCCACTTCCAGGAGGCAAACTGGGGGCACCTTCTGTTGGTACTGGTGGCATCGAAATCCACCTATGGATGACCCCATCTGTTGAAGATCCCCCGAAGGACCTGCTCGTTCAACTGCCATTCGTAGTTATCCACACCCAGCCGGCTGAGCCTGTCCGCCTCTAGCTTGGACTCCCCTTGGAGGTGGACTGCTGACAGGTGTATGTTGTCCACCAGAGCCCACTCCCAAATGTCGACCACCAGTCTGCAGCGGGGAGGGGACCGGGTGCCACCCTGCTTGTTGAAGTAATACATGCAGGTGGAGCTGTCTGTTTGAATGAGAATTACCCAGCCCGTGATAATAAGTAGAAAGGCTTTGAGAGCAAGCCAGATAGCAATCATCTCAAGCCAGTTGATGTGCGCCAGCTGCTCATGCCGGGACCATACTCCATGGGTACTGTGGCTGCCCAGGGTAGCTCCCCATCCCTCTAGGGATGAGTCTGTGGTAATGGTTGCGAGAAGTGCCTGCCTATCCGCAGGTTGTAATCTGTACCCCACAAGATCAGATCCTGGTGGAGTGGTTGTGGTATGCTGACTTTCTCCGCCTGCAAACCCTTCTCCTGCTTCCAGGAGGCTGAAAAATGTAGCTGCAGCCACCTCATTTTGAGCCTCATACGTGGCACTGACAGAAGATATGCGGTCATAACTCCCAACAGGTGTTGGTACCACCATGCCAAGGTCAGTGCTCTGCTGAGAAAATGCCCAGTGGCCCTCTTGATGGCCTTGATCTTGTTCTCCGAGGGGAAGATCCTCTTGGAGCTCATGTCCCAGATAAGGGTGTATCCATGAGGGCAGATGCAGTATGTTGGACGGCCTTCAGAGATCTCGCCCTGACTAACTAGTCGTCTAGATATGGGTAAATATGATGGCATTGTGCTGCAAGTAGGGCTGCCCCTGCGTTCATTAGCCTTGTAAAGACCCTGGTGGTCGAATTGAATCCAAAGGGTAGAACCCTCTATTGAAAGTGAAACCCCATGATCCTGAACCTCAGGAAGGACAGATGGAGTTCCCAAATTGGGACGTGTAGGTAAGCATCCTTCAGATCCAGGGAGCACATCCAGTCTCCCGCACACAATGTTTCTGCTATGAAGGCTGGGGTAACCACCTTGAACATTTGGAGAGGGAGGAAAAGTTTAAAGGTGGACAGGTCTAACAACTCTCAGGGCAGCCTGGTTCTTTTTGTGTGTGGTGGAAATGTGTGAATAGGAGCCTGTGCTCTGCTGTCAGGCTGGGACTTCCTCCACTGCCTGGCACGCTACAAGCAAGCGTATTTCCGCCAACAGAGTTGCTCTATCAATCTGTGGGAGAAGAGGGGACGAAGGAGGAGAGGGAGGAATGGGGAGCCGGAAGCCCATGGATACTACTGAGAGGATCCATGGGTCCTTGAACCTTGCCCGCCAGCAGTGTGTGTGAAGAGCAAGCCTGCCCTCCAACAGAGACTTGTGGATCTGCATGAGCCTGTCGCAAATTCTTCCCCTCTGAGACTGGGGCTGAGGGGGGGACTGGAAAAAATCCTCGTTAGCCGCCTTTTTGTTGTTTGCGCCTGTGCTGGCTTGGGGGAACTGTCCGGTTGCCTGGACCCTCTCTCCTGAAAGCCTCTGAAGCCTCCGAAGGACCAACCCTTATCCGAGCGCTGGTGCGTTTGGCTGTGCGTTTGGCTGTAGGTTTTAGGAGTGGACTTGGTGAGGATCGATAAAGATTTCGCTGTCTGCAAGCTATTCTTTTTTTTTAATGGAGTTCCTCATCCATTGTCGAATGGAAGAGGTCACCCCCACACCTCGAAAGGCAGGTCTAGTGTGCGTTCCTGCACATCTGGATTGAATTTCGTAGCCCTTAGCCACGTCATCCTTCTCATGTCCATGGCAATGCAAATGGAAGGACCTCAAGCTTGACTGGGGACTCCATTATATCTTGTGCCACGATTATGGCCTCAGCTAGCCCAGTCTTGAAGCGAGCCTGGCTGTGGGTAGGGAGCTCAGAGAGGACATGCCCGATCTCCCGTCATAACATCTGGTTGACAGCAGCCAACATGGCATCCGCGTTGGCCTGGCACAGATGGAGAGTGGAGTTGGAATACATTTTCTTCCCAAACGCCTCCAAGATTCTTCCTTACCTAGGAGTGCTGAGGCCGAAGTGTGGCTTGGAGTACAGTGATACTGCAGCTATCACTGAGGAATGTGGTTGGGGGGCGCTGACAATGAGAGGGGGCCCCCTTCTGTTTGCCTGTATTTAGCATTGAAACGCCTATTGGTAGGCTGGGTAGTGTGTGGCTTGAGTCACACTTTTTTGGCAAGCGCTACTACGTCCTTCTGAAGTGGGATTCATGTTCTTGCAGTAGGGCGTAGAGAGTACTTCAGCCAGTAACCCTGACTCCTGTTGCTCCACCTGTGGCTGCAGGATTCCTAGGTACTCAGCCAGGCACGCAATCTGCTTGTGAAAAGCTTTGGCTGGCGATGGAGTGTCCGGGTCTTCTTCCTCGTCTGTGTCCACTGTTGTGTCATGCAGTTCATGGGGAGCCGGAGGAGTGCTGGGTGCAGGCAGCTGTGGCGTGCTGATTATCAGTGCCGGAGGCTGCTGAGGTGGCAGGGCTGGGGCTGCCGTGACAGGTACAGGCAGGGGGGATCGGGGCTGCCGTGACTGGCACAGGCATGGGGGGGCCAGGGGCTTAGCTGGACCCAGGGGCAGTGTGGCCATGGGTCCTTACGGATGAGCAGGAGGGAGCATGTCCCTAATTGCATCCCTGAGGATGGTAACCATCTGTGGTGATCTCATGAGTGGGAGGAACTTCTCAAAGAACCTGTCTTCACAGGCCGGTGGAGTGTATGATGGTACAGGCATAGGGGTCGGGCCCTGAGGCTGCTGTGTCCTGGGTGTGCCCTGTCTCGCTGCATAGGGCAAAGTATACCTGCCCTGCAAAGTGGATGGATAGGATGTGGACCAAGTGACAGGGGTTGATCAATCCCACCTGGGCTTCCACCAGCGCGCTGAGCGGTGGTGGTTGAGGCCTACCCTGTACCTCAGGTCGGGGCCTGGTAGGCAGAGTGCCCTTGGCTGTGGTGCCGGTAGTGCTGCATGCAGGCACCCCCTCAGACATGGGTCTGGTGTTAGGGCATAGCCCTCAGGTTGGGACCCGGTAATATAGCCCTGCGGCCCCTCTGCAGTAGCACTTGTAGGATCTTGCGACGCCTCCGTCTGGTGGCCAGTAGCTAGAGCAGCCTCAGTGATGTTGCTGGTTTTTGGACCCGATAGGTCCCTCCCGCTCAGGCGCTTCCTTGGGAAGGAGTCACCCTTGCGGGGTGCGGAGGAGAACAGGGCACCTACCTTGGCCTGGTCTCCTGCTTCAAGAACGCCACCTGGCTAGTCGGTTTTTGAGCGCGTGCGGAGTCAAGGTGTCGCACGCGGTACAGCCGTCCTAGCCATGGTCTGGGCCAAGGCACCAGAGGCAGAGGGCGTGGGGGGTCAGACGTTTGGAAGGGATCCTCGCAGGCTGCCCACCTGCTGAAGCACGCCATCGTTGACATGCGGCAGGGAGGAGCGTGGCACCAGAGGACAAAGCAGTACTTAGTAATTGAAAAGAAAAAAAAAGACTGCAATACTTCTCCGGGGAAGAGCATGTGGAATTACTAGGCCAGAGGCCTAACCCAGGAGCGCAGGTGAAAGCGGTCCGTTCCTGTCGACGTGGAAAAGAGGACAGGGGCGTGGCACCAGTGGGCGGAGTCAGGGAAGCGCATGCTTCCAGGGCCGTACGCATCTAAATTTAAAGGGGTAGACGATTTTCATGGTGAAAAAGGTTCCGTTTCCCTTCCCTAGCAAGGGCGCCCATACAGTATGGAGGAAAAGGGACGGAACGTAGGAGTAGGTTCTGGAAATTATTGAAAAACCTGTCCTCCGAAGGTCCTCAAGTAGATGGGCCCGAGCAGGCTCTTGGGGCCCAATTGCTGACTGGCACAGTGATAGGAGGTGCCGAATACCCCCTGATGCCGAGTGACCATTTGACCCTTGCCAAAAAAGGTTGCAGCCCAAATGGGTCTGGTAAAGCAGATGGCCGAAAATGGTCTGTCGCCCCCGGTATATGCCCTGAAGAGCTCAGAGAATGGCTGGAATCTAATCCAGCAGTCATGACCAACGGAGCATGTTGAGCCATGGCCTGGCGAGACTGCAGTGCGACCTGGGGCGCAGCACTGACTCACTTTCCCCAGATGAGTTTTGTGGTGCAGGGCCTTGTAATCCCAAAGGCCCTCCTGGGACCTCAGGACTAATCCTGATAAGCGCAGGTGAGGCCTCGGAACGTATTCTGCTACAACAATGCCCTGAGAGCCAGAGTCTCTGGTACAAGCTTTCCCTATGGTGGTCTCAGAGCGAAGTCCGGTAGATGGCGAAGCGCCCTCAAAAACAGTCTTTTGTGACAGCTTTTAAAGAAACTGAAGTTTGGTTGGGCGCTGGCCTGGTAACAGACCCTTGCGGGCCTTCGGTGGTGGAGCTGGTCAAATTCTTCTCAGGGACTTCGGAGACGGCTACAGTGGTACAGTGGCTCCACGCAGAAGGCCCTGGAGAGACCTTCCCGCTTCGGTCAACTCCCAGGAAGGAATTGCCTGGGCAGGGTGCCGAAGAAGACAACGTTTTACTTACCCTCTGACTTGGCCAAGACTCTGAGGTGCTCCAGTGGCTTTCTCTGGTCCTGGCGCATCAGCCGACTCCCGAGGATTTATAGGAGAATGCATCACAAAGCACAAAAGCATCCCAGCAGTGAAGTGGGCACAAACGTTCTAAACAAGGAGTGTGCTAGTCCGCCGCTGAGAACAACATGTGACAGCCGGTGCACACAGTGAACCCCGCTTTACCCAGTATAAAAGGGGAGAGGAGGGATGAAGCAACAAAAGAATTGCAATCGATGAGGGGAAGGCACGGTAGAGGAAGGGCTGTGTCATGCTAAGCGCATTTTGTCAGCCACCGCGCTCTATTAATTTTAAGGGGCAAGCGCAGTGTGCTTTCTAAAGACACCGATACAATCACCACTTTGTGGAACTGCCGTAAGTATGGAGGAAAGAGGCCAGGACGTAGGAATACATCAGATCTTCAGGATCGTCCAGGATATTTTCAGGGGGGCCATTATCAATTTTAAGGTTACAATCACTGCTTAGTATAAAGCAAGGGATAATGCACTTTTAGAATCCTAAAAACAAAGGTAAACATGCAAAAAAGAAGGAGGTGGAACATTGCTTACTCTTGGTATTTATTGGCCGAACACTAATCGCATCACCATTATTAGATATTACATCTCTTAATTGTATTTGCAGGAGCTTGATGAAGTACTATAACTAAATAACCAAAATAAATATAGTTCTCATGTCTCCAGTTATGTATATTCATAAGGCACACTGATAATTTGTTGAAGATTAATTCCCCAAAAGAAACAAAATGAGGATAAAGAAGCAGTGCAACAGTTTGACTCTGACATCAGGCTTTTCCACCATTATACTCTTGGAAAAAATCATAAGTTACTCACCGTAGTGACTAACGTAACACACTCTTACTCCCCTTTCCTCCATACTGCATGGGCATCCCTTCCTAGGAACGGGAGACGGAACCTTTTTCACCAAACATTCTTCCTCTTTAAATTTAGAGGCGGGGGGGGGGGGGAGGATGCACTACTCTGACTCTGTGTTAGGGAGAATTCTCATTCTATGGCTAATTTCCCTTACCTATAGAGTCCTCCAGCAGCTTTGCTTGATTTGAATGTTTTTTTATTCTCCTGCTAAGAGTGAGACTCTTTTTCCCACTTAGACATTTTTGCTGTGTGTGTTCTAGGCTATTTTTGCGTTTAATGTCTATGGGATTTTCTCAACCCCATAGGAACCATCCTTTCAAAGATAGCTCATAAAGACCCTGGAACATTCATTGTTATAACTAAAAAGCAATACTGAAAGGAAATCAGGAAACTTTCACTAATTAGGACACCCATACAAAATTGGGCAATGATATAGTCTTTTTTGCCTCTATCCCATGACCTTGGGATTCATTCACAAAGGATTCATATGTGTCCAAGTATACTGAAAATACAGCATTTTTTTTTGTTCACTTTTGTTGTAAATAATGCACCTTTCTTTGTCCCTTTCTTTGCCAAATCGTTGGTATTAGTCATTGTCAATTATTCTCTGTTTATGTATGTTACACTTTTCAACATCATTTCTTAAGTTTTTATAAATGAAGCACCTGTTTGTATGTTTAGCAAATAAATCCTTGTTTGCTACCAATTGTATTTGTTACTCAGTGAGCGGTTAACACACCCTTGTCTTTAGGTTGGGATTCGCTACTCAGCTGACCAACCCTCACATTACTTCACGGACAGGCCCATAACCATGTATCTGTATAGCATAATTGCCTCGAGCTTTGTCCACTAGAAAGGGTACACCTCTTTATTTACACACAACAGTTTGACTCTGACATCATGCTTTTCCACCATTATACTTTTGGAAAAAATCATAAGTTACTCACCGTAGTGACTAACGTAACATACTCTTACTCCCCTTTCCTCCATACTGCATGGACATCCCTTCCTAGGAACGGGAGACGGAACCTTTTTCACCAAACCTTCTTCCTCTTTAAATTTAGAGGCGTGTGGGGGAGGGGGCCTGGGAGTATGCACTACCCTGATTCTGTGTTAGGGAGAATTCTCATTCTATGGCTAATTTCCCTTACCTATAGAGTCCTCCAGCAGCTTTGCTGGATTTTAATGGGTTTTTTTTTCTCCTGCTAAGAGTGAGACTCTTTTTCCCACTTAGACATTTTTGCTGTGTGTGTTCTAGGCTATTTTTGTGTTTAATGTCTATGGGATTTTCTCAACCCCATAGGAACCATCTTTATTCACATGTGTTACACAGCACCCTCCGTGCAGTGACACAGGGGTGTCGTAGCGACCCCCAAACATAGACTCCATACCCTGGGACTGACTACTGTCTCCCAGGGCATGTAAAGTCCCAATTGACTTTACTAGTCAATTTTTATGAACTAAACCAGTACAACCCATCTTACTATGGAGGTATAGGAAGGGGTTAATAGTTTTACCCCTATGTTCATTTTCGAGAGGGACCGTACAGTCCCTCTTTATAAAGTTTCTGGCTGGTGGCAGTGGTTACTACTGTAAATATTCGACCGCAAATATTTCCCTATGGGATTTTCCCATTGTTCGAGGCTACCACATTTTCTGACAGCCTCTAACATACCGCAGGTTTATTTTTATATTAACTTTACTCCGGTAGATCTTATTTGCCAGAACTTTAATATAAATTCTTTGTCATGTCTTTCTCTAAACTCCTAAGCCAGGTCGGGGATCCTTTGTTCGTCCGTTTGGCGGGTTTCTGCCAAGAAGCCCTCCTTTCGGCGCCACTGAGTCTGGGGTGGGTCCATTGTGTGGGAGGGGGAGTAGGAACCCTGGACAGGGTTGCCTCAGCAACCCATGTCGCACACTATCCTGATAGGCTGGAGGGTCTCCCACCAAGGATGACCACTCCACTGTGTGAGTGACAGCTAGGCTGTATGAATGGGGCTCTTTTTGCATAAAAGCAGGGTCCTGAGGACTGGAAGAGCAAGACGTCACCACTGAAACTAAGAAGCTGAAGAGGAGAGAAGCCAAAGACATCTGCAACGACTGAACCACCGGTGAAGCCCTGCTGCAGCTTCTCACCATTTTTCTCCACACGACGAGAGAAGATCTTCATCTGCAAGATCCTTCTTCCCTTGAGCTGGTGGGGGCCAACCAATTTGCCAATCGCCTTCCTGTACCTGCATTGGTCGAATCGCCAGTACCCAGTACTCGGATGCCGGATAGCCAGGCACCAGTCCACCCAGACTGCGATTTAAAGGAGCGTACCTTTTATTCGTCGGGCAGCACCGCGGCTGGTTTCATCCCTGGGTAGTGCAGTAACTCGAACCTTCCTCCACGACAAGAGCCTCTCTTCCTCTGCTGGATCACCCGAACTGCAGGAACTACCAGGAACAACTGCCACCGCAGGAGCCACTTCTTCATTTTCAAGGTACATTGTTCCGCCAGGCCACCCTTTCTTCGCGGTAGAGCTAAAGGCGTTTTAAATCCTTTAACTACCTGTTAGGTTGGCTGCCCCTCTCTTAACATCGTCTTTCACCTTCTGCATCCACCTTTTCAAAATCGTTAACCAAAGACTTGACTGCAGCTACAAGAACATTTTGCTCCTGGGCCCTTGCCCTGTACCACTGACTTTGGCACAGGCCTACTGACTCTGGCTAAATTTGTTAGAACTGCCTTCTTTAGATTGATTCTCAACTAGAACTGTGCTGGTGCACCTACTTCTTATAACTACCCTTTTCTTCCCCTTTTTAAACCTTGTGAAATGCCATTTTGCTCAGTTTTCATTTAAGTATTTTCTATACTGATGCACTGTCTTGCTTAAATTGGTTCACAAACTTGTGGGAAGTGTTGCTAGGGTGTGTAAGAAGATATTTCTGTATAATTTGTGCTTTCCCTCCCTTGTGAGAAATTGCTAGAGTATCCCTTGTGTGTGGTTTTACTGTGCCATTTTGCTCAGTTTTCACTCTGGTTCACTAACTAGGGTGTGTGTATATTTTTCTTTGACTTATTTTAACTTGCTTGATGACTGTGATAAATGTGTTTTACTAGAAGTGTATAAAATAAATATATATCTACTTTTTAATACAAAGCTTTGGTCAGCGTTTCCTTGTGCCATAGTACTGTAGGCCTATTGTGGAAACTCTGAATACTGCTCATCTCCCTCTTGAGATAAGTCTGACTGCTCCGCCACAGCTACCAACTAAATTTTTGTGGTACAGACTGATACCAAAGGAGATTTATTGCTCTCACCTGTAGTCCTAATCTTCTGTAGTGCTCCCTAAGGGAACTGCACAGGATTCTGCATAACACTCTGCCCACCAGTGCCACACCGACAATATTTAACATTGTCTAATGACACCAGTATTATTAGGGGGGAGGATGGTGGGAGGTATGGAGGAAAAGGGACTAAGAGTACATTAGTCACTACGGTGAGTAACTTATAATTATTCTTACGTCCCGTGCCCTTTCCTCCATACTGAATGGGCGATTACAACTGAATGTAGCCACAGGGTGGACGAGAGCAGAGGAGATCTTCCTTAAGCAAATAGCCTGCCCGAAGGTTGCGTCTGACTTAGAGCCGGCGTCCAAACAGTAATGCTTACAGAAAGCCGAAGGGGTGGGCCATGTGGCCGCCCTGCTGATGACCTGCCACGGAACGTGACGTTGGAATACAATGGCCATGGCTTTGGTTCCAACAGCGTGGGCGTGCATGTTAGCGGGCAGCGGCTTGTCCTGCCCCTCGTAGGCCTCCTTGATGGCCAAAACCATTGACCATGCAATAGAGGGCTTGTATGCTTAATACCCGGGCCTAGATCCCCGAAGGTGACAAACAGTGCGTCTGACTTGCGGAAACCCTTGGTCCTATCCAGAGAGAATTTCAGAGCGCGCCTGACATACAGACAGTGCAATACTCTCTGAGCCTCGTCCTTGGGGTCAGCAAAAAAAAAACATAGGATTGACCATTTCCTCAGTTAGATGGAAAGCAGAGGGTACCTTGGGTAGGAACGCAGGATGAGTCTGCAGGACTACCTTATCCCTGCGAAAAGTGGTATAGGGTTCTGAGGCCACCAGAGCCTGGATCTCGCTGACTCTGCGAGCAGAGGCGAGGCCCACTAACAAAGCTGTTTTAATGGTGACCAGCCTAATGTCTGCGGATGCCATTGGCTCAAAGGGTTTGTGCGGCAAGGCGCCCAACACCACATTGAGGTCCCATACGGGGTGTGGCTTCTTGATAGGCGGGTAGAGCCTGGACAGGCCCGCCAAATGTTTCTTGACTATCGGGTTGGAAGAGAAGACCTCCTCCGAATTTCTGTAGGCCCCTATGGATGACAGATAGGCGCGGCATGTGTCCCGCCTATACTCCTGAGTGTGCAAGGTGTGCCGAGAAGGAGAGCACATCATCCAACGTGCACGTAAGGGGGTCGATCTCCTTAGAGTCCGCCCAATGATAGATCCTCATCCATTTACTCTTGTATTGGCTCCTGGTAGCCTTGCTTCTGGCGCACTGAATGATCTCCAGGTTAGCCTGTGATGGGCTCAGGTGCTTGAGGGAGACCTGCTCAGAAACCACGCTGCAAGGGCTAACTTCTGTGGGGTGGATGACCCTGCCCCCCTGGTGGGACAGGAGATGGGCTTGCCCCATCAGAAGGTGAATGGGTTGTCTGTCCGTGAGGCCGAGCAGCTTGGAGAACCACGGTCTTGCCGGCCACCATGGAGCTATCGGAATGATGCTGAGGTGACAAGATTCCTTTATCTTGCGAATCACTAGTGGGCCAGGGTAGCACCTTGTATTGGAAATGGCAGTCCATGATCCTGAAGCGCAGGAAGAAGCGATGTGGCTGCCAAATCAGGACGTGTAGATAAGCGTCCTTTAGATCCAGGAAGCACATCCAGACTCCCTTGTCTAGCATCTCCGCAATGAGTGCTGGCGTAACCATCTTGAATTTCTGAAGAGGGAGGGAGAGGTTGAGGGTGGATAGGTCCAGAACAACTCTCTGGCCAGCATGGTTCTTCTTTTGTATGGTGAAAATCCTCTATGGGAGGCTGGGACTTCTTCCACTGCCTGGCTCTCGACGAGCGACCGAATCTCTGCCAACAGAGTTGCCGTCCCAATCTGTGGGAGGAGAGGAGAGGGAGGGACCGGTAGGCGGTACCCTGAGGATACTACAGAGAGGATCTGAAAAGTTCTGGCACCAAAATTGCACGTGAAAGGCAAGCCTTCCCTCTACCGGAGACAGATGGATCCGAAGGGACAAGTCATGCTTTTACCCTCTGAGGCCTGGAAAAAGCCCCTCCACCCCCTTTTTGTTGACTCGGAGAGCGCAGGCTGCCTCGACCTCCGTTCCTGAAAGCCACGGAATCCGCCAAACGGCCGCCTCTTGTCGAAGCATTGATGCGACTGGGTGTACACCTTGGGCGTGGCCTTCGTTAGGATAAAGACATTGCAGTTTACGATCTGTTCTTTTTTATCCAATTCCTCATCGGTGGTAGAGTGAAAGAGGTCCCTACCCTCGAATGGAAGGTCCAATATGCGTTCCTGGACATCAGCGTTAAACGTAGTAGCCCGAAGCCAGGCAGTCCTTCTCATGTCTGCGGCGATGCACATGGCCCGGCCAGAGGTATTGATATGGGCCACAGTGGACTCCATGATGTCCTGCGCTACCAGCTTGGCTTCTTCTAGACCCGCCTTGAAGCATGCTTTGTTCTGCGCCGGAAGTTCTAGAAGTAAGTCCACTATTTCCTGTCGAAGCCTCTGGTTAACTGCTGCCAGCATGGCATCCGCATTGGATTGACGCAGGTTCAGAGAGCTGTTGGAGTACAGCTTCTTCCCGTACGCCTCCAAGATCTTTTCCTCCATGCCTAGCAGCGCAGAGGACGAGGTGGCCGAGGACGACCAAGGCTTAGAGTAGAGTGATGCTGCAGTGATCACCGAAGAGTGTGGTTCAGGGTGCGCCACCAGCAAGAGTGGATCCCCCGTCATCTGCCTATACTAGGCGTTGAGGCGCCGATTGACACGTTGGGTCAAGTGTGGCTTGAGCCACCCCTTCTTGGCCAAGACGACAACATCTTTCTGCATCGGGATACCCGTTCTGGTAGGAGGTTTTAGGTTGAGGACTTCTGCTAAGACCCCTCCTCGGGCTGTTCGACCTCTGGTTGAGGAAGGCCCAAATATGGGCGGAGTCAGAGTAGCGCATGCTCCCAGGGCTGCACACCCTCGCGCCTCTAAATTTAAAGGGGAAGGTTTTTTTCTGGTGAAAAAGGTTCTGTCTCCCATCCATAGGAAGGAACGCCCATGCAGTATGGAGGAAAGGGGACGATACGGAAGATTAGCTACATTCTCCAAATAATTGATTTTGGGTGAACTGAAAAGCACAAGTTAAAGGGGTTTTGTGGCAGGTGTAAGCAGCGCCACAGTGGTTGAAGGGTTTTTTGGGGTTGACAAACATAGCGCATTTGGTTGAGGCACTAAAGTTCCCGTTGACCAGGGCTTTCACTGGCCTGCAAAGAGGCAGAGTCAAAAGTGACAGAAGTACAAAACTAAGGAAAGTGAGTCAGAAAGTTCAACTTAAACGTGTCTGTGTCCAACACCCATCCTTGCCCTCACAACTAAAGCTAAACAATGGTCAGGGATGTCAATAACTAAAGAAATTGTGATCACTGTACAGTTCTGAGCTTCTTACAGCTCTTGGCTTCCTCTTCAACTCCTCTTCCACAAGTTCAAGAAAGTTCCACAAAACACTCAAGATTTCCAGGTTCAATGCAATATAGTTCCACACAATCCTCAGGGTTCCCTTCCCCAATTTCAAGGCAACACAGTTCCAAAAGAAAAGGGTCTTGAGGCTCTGTCCTCAAGACAATATTTGCAGTTCCTCAAGTATCAGGGTTGCCTTCCCCGAGACTTCAACGTAGCAACTTGCAGAGTTTAACCTTTAAAAGTTCAACATAAATTTAGGTCCATTTGACCCCCCTTCTGGCTCTATTCACCAGTTTACTCACAGTGCTCCTTCTTGAGTTTATTTCACGTCTTTGACTTTCACAATTTAGGGCTCGCTGGCCTAGGTTCAGTTGTCAGGCCACACCGTCCACCCATCACAGGTCACGCAACCAGGAACCCTAGGCTCTTCAGCCCACAGAGGCTCTTCTGTACTTGTCCTGGTGTAAAGATTCACATGCACTTAGTTTCTCCTTATCGGCCTCTTGGCTTTGTGTGTTGCTTTACACTCTCCTCGCTAGCATCTTACCTTTTCCATACCACGTCACACACCTCTTGCCAGTCTTTGGGGTTCTCGCACTGTCTCCATGCATAAAGTTCACTTTGTGGTGGTCTTGTTCCTGGTTCACCCTTCTATTGCACTCTTTCTGTAGGTTACTTTGAAATTGGTGCTTTCCCTTTTGGGTTTCATCAGCTATTAGCTTTGCCCATAAAGTTGTATTCAGTTCAGAGTTCAATATGCTTAATTTTGCTTGGTTTAATATATTCATTCAATTCAGTATTCAAAATGCATAATTAAAACTTTCCTTAAAGTTTTTATTCAGTTTGGCATTCAAAAGTATTATTTTCATTCATTCAGTAGTCGCCAGGTTCTACCTATCAGACTCTTATGATTGCACTCTGCCCCTTCTAGACCACCCTTTTCTCACTGGTGTGTTGGAGAGATCCAGCTGCCTCTCCCACGTTATACAGCTTCGCGTGCACTTGCCAGCTTTCTCTTTGCAGGCAGAGCAGCAATCTCTGGGCAGGTGAGCGTCTGGACCCTACAAAGCAGTTGCTACGCTTCTGGTCCTCTCGCGGCCCTTTCTGCTCTTGCCTGCCGTCTTGCTGCCTGCTCCCTCTCTCCGCTCTGCCGCTCCAGGTTGCTGGCCAATCTCCTTCCCACAGCACACCAAGTCTCCTGCTTACCGTCAGCAGGTTTCTCCTGTCTCCCGCTTCGCACCAGAAGGTTTCCGCTTTCACTTTTCCAAGCTGCTCGTGCCTTCTTATACTCAAAAGACCTGTAACTGTATTTCTCCAGCATTGGTATCTTTCATAGATTCACATGCTTGAATATTCCCCGTCGTCAGACTGGGAATCCTCGGTGATAAATTAAATAATAATAATTTTTTTTTTTAAAAATATATATATATATATATATATATATATATATACTGCCACCTAGCAGTGCATGTACATAGCCCATTATAGCCTATGGGCCACTTCATTGTGTAGTCCCTCCACCTCACTTTAGTCCTTTATGGCCCCAGCCAATGAGGTGGCAGGGCTTAAGCTCCGCCCCCGGCAGCCATCTTCAGATTTTGAACCGTAGAGATTACAGTATGATGGATGCCGAGCATAGGAGCAGCCTCTCAGGGGAGGCGGGCGGGCGCATGTGAATCTATGAAAGATACCAATGCTGGAGAAATACAGTTACAGGTAAGTAACTAAGACTTCTCCAGCATTGGATCTTTCATAGATTCAGATGCTTGAATAGAATACCAAGCAGTTAAAACATGCCACCATAATAAACAGATATGCATAATTACAGAAAAACATATTTCTGATCAAACCTTTACCATGCAGCAACACAACGGTTACATACTTCGGGAAAGGTGGGAAAGGAGGCTGGTCCTACCTTACACAAAGAGATGGCGGAGCACTGCCTGTCCAACTGCAGTTTCTTTGTTGGTATCTTCAGTCAGGCAGTAGTGTTTCGCGAAAGTATGTAGAGTGCTCCACGTGGCAGCTCTGCATATGTCTTTCAAGGCCACCCCTGCGTGGAATGCTGTTGACGCCGCCCTTCCTCTGGTGGAGTGAGCAGACGGCGGTCTAGTTAAAGGGTCGCCTTTCAACTGATGGCAGTGGGTGATGCAGGACGATACCCAGCGTGCCAGACGTTGTTTGGATATATGTTGGCCCTTGGTACGGCCAGAGAAGGAAATGAATAGCCGGTTTGAGGAGCGGAACTCCTTGGTTCTTTGCAAGTAAAACTTCAACACCCTAGAAATGTCTAGAGTGTGTAATGTCCTTTCCGCTTCCGAAGCGTGATTCTGGAAGAAGGTTGGTAACACAATGCGCTCAGTGAAGGACATCTCCGAAAGTACCTTGGGGAGGAACTTTGGGTGAGGCCTTAAGATGACGCGGTCCTTCTGGAACAAGGTAAATGGAGGTTCCGAAGACAAAGCTTGCAACTCACTGATCCTTCTGGCCGATGTGATGGCTACCAGGAAGGATGTCTTCCAGGACAAGAATTTCATATCGCATCTATGTATGGGCTCGAAGGGAGGTTGCATGAGGGCCGTTAAGACGGTGTTGAGGCTCCAGCCCGGAACTGGTGTAGGTGTAGGCGGATAAGTACGCATCAGTCCTTTCAGGAAGATCTTGATCGCTGGTAAGGAGAGTAAGGCTTGCGTCTCCGCGGTTACTGTGTAGGCCGCTATGGCTGACAAATGGACCTTGATAGAGGACAGTAAGAGCCCTGATTTAGCCAGGTGCAACAAATAGGGCAGAATTTGATCAACCGAGGCCGTGAGGGGATCGATCGAAGAGGTCTCGCACCATTTGGAAAACCTGGTCCATTTTCTGGTGTAGGTGAGTTGCGTGGACGGGGCTCTAGCGGCCCTGATGATATCCCAGCATTCTGATGGTAACTTTAGGTGCATTAGTTTACGCTGCTCAGGAACCATGCCTTGAGGGACAGGCTCCTCGGGTCGTGGTGGAGGACCTTGCGGTTCTGTTGTGTCAGTAGATATTGATGTGATCTGAGACGAATCGGGGTTTTGCAGGATAGATGTCTCAGCGTCGGGTACCAGACTTGCCGTGCCCAATCGGGTGCAATAAGAATCAAGGAACAATCCTGTTCTTTCACCCTGCGAAGTACCCTCGACATGAGGGGAATGGGTGGGAAGGCGTAGAGGAGCTTCCCCGACCAATCCACTGAGAACGCGTCTCCCAGCGATTGGTGCTCGGGGTATCTTGACGCAAATCTCTTGCATTTTTTGTTGTTCTTGGTGGCGAAAAGGTCGATCTGCGGATGGCCCCATAAGGCAAAGATCCGTAGGGTTTCTTTTTCGTCCAGCTCCCACTCGTGTGACGCTGTGTATTCTCTGCTTAATCTGTCCGCTAGGACATTGTTCACTCCTGGGAGGTGCTCTGCCCTGATCTGTATCCCGTAGCGCAAGGCCCATGCCCATAGCTGTTGGGCTTCTTGCGACAGAATCTGAGACCTCGTGCCTCCCTGCTTGTTTGTATAGTGCATGGAGGTCGTGTTGTCTGTCTGGACTGTAAGAACTTGACCAGCTATAACCGGTAGGAAGGCTTTCAGCGCAAACCTTACGGCCCTGAGCTCCAACACGTTGATGTGGAGTTGGGACTCTTGTGCCGACCAAGATCCCTTGGTTTGGAGGTCCGCAAGATGTTCGCCCCAGCCTGATAAGGAAGCGTCCGTCCGCAGCAGGAGGGTCGATGTCGGTGCTTGAAACGGCATTCCCTGTAGAAGATTCCTCGGAGCGTTCCACCATCGAAGGGCCTTGTGCAACGTCGATGGAATCTGGACAATGTCTTCCCAGCATCCGAAAGCTTGTTTCCATTGGTGGTCCAGAGCTTCCTGAACCGGCCTCATGCGAAGGCTGCAGTTCGGTATGAGGAATATGCATGATGACATCATGCCCAATAGGGATTTGTAAGAGCGCACAGATGTTGTCTCTTTCTGTAGGAAGTTCGAAGTTAAGCGTAGAATCGCTGCTATTCTCTCTGTGGATGGTCTCACTCTGGGAATGCTGGAGTCTAGCTCGGCTCCCAGGAAGAGAGCTACCTTGCTGGGGACGAGGCAGGACTTCGTCTGGTTGATGGAGAAACCTAACTCTTTTAGGAGGTTGACCGTCCTCGACACTGCCGAACGAGCCTTTGCAGCTGAACTTGCCTTTATCAGCCAATCGTCCAGGTATGGAAAAACGTCCGTTCCTGCTCTCCTGAGACTTGCCGCTACCGGTGCCAGGCATTTCGTGAAAACTCTTGGCGCCGATTTTAGGCCGAACGGAAGCACTTGAAACTGAAAGTGGAGTCCTCCCACTGTGAACCTGAGGAACTGCCTGTGTGCTGGATGGATCGGGATGTGGAAATAAGCATCCTCCAAGTCTAAAGTGGCCAAGAAGTCGTGCTTGTTTAACCAAGGTAGCACCCCTTGTAGAGCCACCATCTTGAAAGTTATGCGCTTGATGAACTTGTTGAGCGCCCTCAGGTCCAAGATGGGTCTCCATTGACCGTTTTTCTTTCTGACGAGGAAGAATCGGGAGTAAAAACCTTTTCCCCTCTGAGAATAAGGAACTTGTTCTACTGCTGCCTTCTGGAGCAGTTTTTGCACTTCGGACATAACCTGTTTTAGCATATGCACTCTGCGAGATGTTGGAGGCAGGGAAGGAGGTTGGTCCAGAAATTCTAAGGTGTGACCCTCTCGGATCACCTGTAACACCCATTTGTCCGATGTAATTGACCGCCAGCGCTGGAAAAACTGGCTCACCCTTCCCCCCACCGGGGCGTGGCGAAGGAGGGGGGGAGATTGGTCGTCAGTTCTGCTTGCCTTGCGACTTCCCTTGGGCGGAGCCACGTCTGCCTCTATGGGCGTATCTGTTGGATGACTGATATTTATTGCCTGGTACGTGCCGCCTTGTGCTTTCTGACCATAGGAGGAGGAACGACTGTATCCCCTGAATTTGGAAGATGAACCTCTAAAGGGACGAAAAGACCGATGGTCCTTACTTTTGTCCTTTAAAGAACTGATGGCTCTGGCTGTGTCAGTGTCTGTCTTGATTGCTTTCAAATGGTCGTCTATCTTTTTCCCAAAAAGATCTTGACCGTCAAATGGCATATCCAGAATCTGCGCCTGAACTTCAGATCTAAAGTTAGTAGCCTTCATCCAGGCCTGCCTTCTGAGCACTGTACCGTGCGCCATCTGCCTGAAGCCTGATTCGGCCACATCAACTGCCGCGTCAATCATGTGCTCCGATGTTGCTTCACCATCCGCGATAATGGATTTTGCCTCCTCCTGGAGCTCCGGTGGTAATTGTTTCGCCAAGTTAGACATGCGGAGCCAAAGCTCGCGATCGAATCGTGCGGTTATGGCCAGTGCTTTACCCGCTCTGATTGTAAGGGATGCAGAAGATGAAACTTTCCTGCCCATGGCTTCCAATTTGCGTCCGTCCTTATCCGGTGGTGCCGACAAAGGTGAGGAGGGGTTGGCGAGTTTCTTTCTGGCCGCCACTGTAATAACTGAGTCCGGTTTCTTATGACCCCTTAAACAAAGCGGTGCCGAATCCGGAGCTTTATATTTCTTTTCTGGCCTGGACACCAACGCCGGAGTCGATAAAGGCGTAGATAGGATCTTGGATCCGGAATCCCAGATGGTATCGAGGAGGGGAATTGTGGTTACTGTCCTCCTTCGTTTGTCCCTGTGCTCATGGAGCACTGATTGCCTTTCCTCCGAAGAAACCTGAATTTTAAACAGTTCTGCGGCTTTACCTATTATGGTGTGGAAAGAAACGAGATCATCCGGTGGTGAGGCCTTACCCGGCGAGTCTCTCCTCCTGGGCTTCTCGACGACGTAGTCATCCCAATCACTGTGTGCGTCTGGCTCCTGAGTTATTTCTCCTTCTTCTGGTTCCGAAAATTCACCAAAAGGATCCTCCTGCCAGTCTGATACCGAGATGGTGGACGGTACCATGGTGGGATCTACGTCCGGAGATCGCGGTCTGTGCGATGACTGTGGTGACGGGACTCTTGTAGGTGAAGCACTGTGGGTGCGGCTCCTCGGTCTTCGAGCAGGGGATCTCATCCGCTTTTGCGGTCTACTCCTGTAAGGAGAGCAACCCGATGTGCCTGGAATCGGGGATGACTCTCTAGGAATGGGATTAATCGGAACTTGCTTCTCCCTTTGCCGTTTGTAAAATTCTTCTACAATCCTCTGCACGGATAACATGAGCACCGGGTCATGAGGATATTCGGATTCTCCCGTGAACGGGTGCCAAGGAGGGCTGTATTGTTTCGGTAAGGGACCGATGGACTCTTCCACCACTTCTGCATCAGAGAATTCTTCCTGAAGAATTATATCCGGAAGTTCTGCCATGTGCCCCAAAGGTGAAAATTGCTGCACCAGAGGTTCAGTTACAGTATTCTTCTCAATGATATTGCTTGTAATGACAGGAGCTTCAAGAGTAAGAGGCAGTCATTCCTCTGTAACTGCCGAAATTTGCGGTGCCACTGAAGGCGTTATGGATGGTGTTATTCTCGTCGACGACTGAGATTTTCCCGTCGACGAGGGCTTCGCCGACGACTGAGATTTTCCCGTCGACGAGGGCTTCGCCGACGACTGAGATTTTCCTGTCGACGACTGAGATTTTCCAGTCGACGAGGGATTTGTCGTCGACGACTGACCTTTTCCCGTCGACGAGGGCTTCGTTGACGAATGTGGAGTGTGCTCCGTGGACGACTGCGTCATGGATGAATGCTTCGTGGACGAATGGTGTTTCTTGCTCGTCGACGATTGCTTCGCGGTCGACATGTCCGATGACGATGATCTAACTGTCGACGATGTCTTAAGCGTCGTCGTCATCGATGCTGGTTTCGTCGACGGTATGGCCGATGACGGGCCTTTACCTTTCCCTTCATTCGTGGGCGGTTTACCCGCCGACGACTGCCCCCCCCCCGTTTTTTGCAAACTCCTCCTTACCTCTGGAGGCAGATTTTGCTGACTTTTTCTGGCTTGAAAGGTCAACTGGAGGCAGAAAGGGTATCAATTCCAGCTTCCTCTTTTTGGATTTGGGAGAGGAACTCCTTTCCACTGAAGAGGCCCTTCTCTTTGAAGTTTGCCTCTCAGATGGAGTGCTGGATTGGACAGGAGCTGTTCTGACAGACTCTTTGTCCGAAGATTGATCCCTGGATTCCAGGTATGAAAGGAGTCTTCTATGCCTGTCATGAAGGGTCTTGGTGGAAAAAGTTTTACAAATCTCGCATTTTTTAATGTCATGTGGGTACAGACAATAAATGCAATGCTCGTGTGGGTCCTTGTAGTAATCCAATTTCTTCTTGCACCTCGTGCAGTCCCTGAACAGGGAAGGCTTCCTGACAGCCTGAGGTGCCTCCATTTCTGAAGAGAAGTTCAGTGGACGATTTTGAGAGGAAAACAACAAGTTTTGCCACCAAGGTTAATTGGAAAGAAAGCCCCTAGGAAGGGGAACAAGATGGAATATATTTTACAAATATATTCCACACAAAAATAGAAAGAATTTGGAAAAGCTCAGAGAGCTTGAGGATTCCCTGTGTCTGATAGACTGCGGTGAAAAATCTGAAGATGGCTGCCGGGGGCGGAGCTTAAGCCCTGCCACCTCATTGGCTGGGGCCATAAAGGACTAAAGTGAGGTGGAGGGACTACACAATGAAGTGGCCCATAGGCTATAATGGGCTATGTACATGCACTGCTAGGTGGCAGTATATATATATATATATATATATATATATATATTTAAAAAAAATATATATTATTATTTAATTTATCACCGAGGATTCCCAGTCTGACGACGGGGAATATTCAAGCATCTGAATCTATGAAAGATCCAATGCTGGAGAAGGAGACATGCCTGAAGGAACAAGTTACTTACCTGTAACTGTTGTTCTCCAGCATGGGTCTGGCATGGATTCATATTCTTATGAATATTCCCCGTCGTCAGGCTGGAAATCCTCGGTAAAGAAAAAATCAGTATCAGTTTAGTTTCTGATCTGTCTTTCTTAGTAGTAACCAATCACTGGTCTCTGGGTCATACTGCCCCCAGCCAATGACTGCCCTCTCCCTAAGCCCCGCCCCTGGAAGCCATACTCAGATTTGGTAGCGCGTAAAGTGGCAGTATGACCAAGTGAAGAGCCGCAGAGGGGACGGAGGGAGGGTTCGAATGTGAATCCATGCCAGACCCATGCTGGAGAACAACAGTTACAGGTAAGTAACTTGTTCCTTCTCCAGCATGGGGTCTGGCATGGATTCACATGCTCATGAATATAAGAATACATGGCAGTACACACATGCAAAACCACGGGAGGTGGCAAGGCTCAACATTAAGCATTACATAAAACTCAACATTAAGCATCTCTTACCTCCTCACCAGGCTCACCTTAAGCAAACAGGTTGCACAGCACTGCCTGGCCGACTCTGGACTCCTCCCTGGAATCCCGGTCAACGCAGTAGAATCTAGTGAAGGTGTGCGTCAACCTCCACGTATCAGCCCTGCAGATGTCCAGCAGGGGCACACCAGACAAGAACGCCGTGGTAGCAGCGATCACTCGGGTCGAATGGGCTCTCGGACAGCCGGGCAACGGTCGGTTTGCCAATGGCGCCTCCTTCTCTGGTGAGAAGATCTGCGTCCGTCGACAGTTTGACTGGTGGGGACGCTGACAAGTCCAGAAGGTGCGGGAACCATATCCGTCTCGGCCACCTCACTGCGACGAGGATCATCCTGCACCGGGACCTCTTGAGTTGGTTGATGAGCCAACAGGCCATCCCAGGGGAACGAGAAAGCATCGCCCATGCTCCTCGGCTGGGGGAACCTGCTGGCGAACCTCTGGCACTTGGAGTTCGTCGCCGTCGCAAACTGGTCGATTTGGGGTTTGTCCCATTGCCGGAAGAGTTGATCCACTTGATCCTGGCGTAGTTCCCACTCGTGGCACGAGCGCAGCTCCCTGCTGAGTGAGTCGGCAATGGTGTTTTTTATCCCTGCTAGATGAAAAGGCACCAGAAACATCCCCTGGGCAACGGCCCAGTGCCACAGATCCTGGGCTTCCTTGGACAGGGCTGGGGATCTGGTTCCTCCCTGCTTCCGTATGTAGAATATCGTGGTGGTGTTGTCGGTGAAGATCCTCACCACCTTGCCCTTGAGGGACGGGAGGAATGACTTGAGGGCCCAGAACACTGCTTGGGCTCCAGTATGTTGATTTGGAGTGGCCTCTCCTCCGGGAGCCACAGGCCTCTCGCGTGAAGATCTCCGGTGTGCGCTCCCCACCCCTCCAGGGAGGCATCTGTCATCACCATCACTTGGTATGCTGGGGTCTGAAAGTCTGTGCCCGCAGCGAGATGTGCGCGGGTGCCCCACCATCGAATTGCAGGGCGGAATACTTCATTGAGCGAGATCTTGTCCTCGAAGCTGTCCGTTGCTTGCGTCCAACGGGCGTCAAGGAACTCCTGCAGAGGACGCATCCGAAGCCTGCACAGACACACCAGATAGATGCAAGAGGACATCATCCCGAGAAGGGACTTGATGGACCTCACTCTGGCCACGTCCCTACCTTGCCCAGGATGCCCTGCGTTCTTTCCTCCGACGGCGAGGCCAACTGCGCTACTGTATCGAGCTTGGCTCCCAGAAACAGCACGACCTGCGACGGAACCAGGTGGGATTTGGGAAAGTTGATGAAGAATCCCAGGTCTGTGAGCAGACGGACGGTCTTTGCTGTGTGTTTGACGGCGAGTTCCCTTGTCCCTGCTCGGATGAGCCAATCGTCCAGGTAGGGGTAGATGTGGATCCCCTGCAGGCGCAGCCGCGCCTCCACTGGTGCTAGGCACTTGGTGAACACCCTGGGTGCCGACTTCAATCCGAAAGGGAGGGCCTTGAACTGGTAGTGCTGCCCTTGGACTACGAACCTGAGAAACTTTCGGTGTCCTTTTAGGATGGGGATGTGAAAGTACACATCCTCCAGATAAAACGACGATAGGAAGTAGCCTTCCTCCAGCTGGCCCAGCACGTGCTGGAGGGTGACCATCCGGAACTTCTGTGCCTTGATGTATTTGTTTAGCCGACGCAAGTCCAGGATGGCACGCCAACCTCTTGTCTTCTTTCTGACGAGGAAGTATCTTGAGTATACTCCGGAGCCTCTTTGGGACGAGCTCGATGGCTCCTTTCTTGAGCATCGCCCTTACCTCTAACAGCAGTTGAGGGACGTGGTTTTCCTTCCTGGCCACGGGTGGAATTCGGGGGCACTTCTTTAGAAATTCCAGAGTGTGCCCGTGGGCCAGGGCATCCAGCACCCAGCAGTCGGTGGAGATGGACTCCCACACGCTGAAGAACTTTGTCAGCCGGCCTCCCACCGGGGTGCTTCGGTGGGGGCCCGACGCGATGGCCGGTTCAGTCTTGCTTGGAAGCTACCTTGCCACCTTGGCCTCCCCGGCGATGACGGCGAGATCCACCTGACTTGCCTCGTCCCCTGTAGGCTTCTTGCGACAAGGAGCGGGCCGTCTGACGGTAGGTCGAGGAGCCGCCGCCGAATCCTTTGGAGGCACCTTGCTTGCCTCTGGAGTTCCGAAAGGGCGTCTGTCGTCGCTGCAGAACTCCCAAGGCCCGAGCCGTCTCTGTGTCGGTCTTGATGGCCTGCAGCGACTCATCCACAGTCTTTCCAAACAGATTGTTCCCGTCGAAGGGCATGTCCAAAATCTTGGCTTGCACGTACCGGTGGAAATCCATCGCCTTGAGCCACCCCCGCCGTCGAAGGCAAACGCTGTTGCCCAACTGGCGGAAACCGGTGTCGGCAATGTCCATGGCCACAGTTATGGCGTGGTCCGACGCCACCTCCACCTTCTGTAGGATCGCCAGTGCCTCTGCAATCTTGTCGTCCGGGAGGAAGTCCAACAGGGGGGCGATCTGGTGTCGTAACGGGCCACAATTGCTAGAGCTTTGGCTGCCTTAATCGTCGTCGCCGACGAGATCACTCGTCCCACGGCGTCCAGCTTCTTTTCCTCACCGTCCAGTGGGGAAGTTGAGGATGAAGCCGATGCCCCCCCTGCTTTCTTCTTGACCTCTGCTGAGACGACCGAATCCGGGGTCGGCTGCGCCCTAAGGCACAACGGGGCCGCATCGGGGACCCGGTACTACTTCTCATACCGGTCCCTCTTGGCAGGTGTCGTGGACGGGTTCTTGAGGAGGGCAAGTCCCTCGTCCCAGATGTCATCCAGCAACGGCATCGCGAGGACCGTCTTCCTCTTGGCCTCGCACCGTTGGTAGAGGAAGCCTTCCTTCTTCTCCTCAGGGCAGAGCTGAAAAAGCTCAGATGCCTTGGCAATCATGGAGTTGAAGGAGCGGGGATGCCCGAGGAATCGGAGACGGGAGGCCAGTCCCGCCATCACTGCCGTCGTCATCCATCCCCGTCGTGGCCGTGTCCGTTCCCGTGTCGTCGATCGGGGAAGGCGACAAAGGCTGAGAAGGCCATGAGGGCTGAAGGGGCACTCGATGAATTTTTCTCCTCTTGTTCGGAGGGCTTCCCGACGGACCCGGTACAGCTGGGTCATCCGTCGGGGGTATGGGCAGTCTCGTCCTTAACTCCGTGCCTAAGGCTTGGATTGCCGTCAAAATGGCCGCTGAGTTGTCCTGAGGCTCGGGTTGCGACGTGCGTGCCGTTAGCAATGGTTTATTAGTCCACGGGAACCTCATCGTCGTTGCCACCCTCGCTCTCGTCGTCCCCCTCCTCGGGATTCCTCCCGTGGGGCTGGGACCCTTCCAAATTCTTGGCCAGTTCCTCCTCGGAGGTTGTGTCCATAACGGTCACTGCCCTCCCCTCTTTTTCCACCGGGGTCTTCACGGGGGTCTTCTCGATGGGCTTAAAAGAGGATTCCCTCCGTGGAGGTAGAGATACTCTGGGCCCCGAGGTCGCCTCCACTGGGATAGCCTCCACAGGCTTCGCCAGTGCCGCAGCAACTCCCTCGATAGAGGCGTTAGCCGGGTGGATCAAGACCTTCGCCGCCTTGGGCGCGATTGAGGCCTTCCCTTTAAGGGGAGGGTCACCGCCTCGCTCCCCCTCGGGCGGTTCCTTCGAGATCAACCGGGGCCTCTCCAGAAGCTTAGCCGGGGTCTCGGATTTTCTCTTCCCCGAGCCAGAGCATTGGCTCGCGGTTGATGGCGTCTGTGAAGGTGTGCCCTGCCTGGCAGCCACGGAGCCCGACCGGGCGGCGCTCCTGGTGCCCGCGGACCCGCAGTGCTTTGCCTTCTGTTGGGCCCCCGTCGCCGGGGCACCCTCACAGGACTTAGACCGCTCGGACTTCTTCTTCTTCTCACATGCTGGGCTCTTGCCTTCCAGCCAGTTGGAGAGGCGGGTCCGGCGATCCCTCATAGTCCGATCCGACATGTTCATGCAAAATGCACAGTCCTTCTCCATGTGCATTTTGTCCTCGTGGAGGCAGTAAAGGCATTTCGAATGCTCGTCCTCCTTGAACACATTTTGTAGGTTGCATGCAGGGCAGACCCTGAACAGTTTGCCGGGTGTCGAGCTTCCCTTCTCCTGGGCCATGTTCTTCTCGTCCACGAGGTAGGCCTCAGAAACTTCTGGAATCCTCCAAGAAGCGTAACTTGACGAAAACTTCACCCTTGAGGGGCGTAGATAAATCTGAAAAGGGGCCCCGTTATTCGGAAGTATAAACGGTGGAGCTTGAGGCTCGATTAAACCGAAAAATGAGATAAATCTCTTTGAAAAAGCGCAAAACGCAGTAAAAGCTCGAGAGCTACAGCACGAGGACTCCCAACACGAGCGTGCAGTAAAAATCTGAGTATGGCTGCCAGGGGCGGGGCTTAGGGAGAGGGCAGTCATTGGCTGGGGGCAGTATGACCCAGAGACCAGTGATTGGTTACTAAGAAAGACAGATCAGAAACGGAACTGATACTGATTTTTTATTTACCGAGGATTCCCAGCCTGACGACGGGGAATATTCATGTGAATGTGAATCCATGCCAGACCCCATGCTGGAGAACTCTAGAATACTTTACATGCCTCTTCCTTGTCACAGTACCAGAGTGGTGAATTAGTCCACTAGTGTTCATCCCTCTTATTCGCCTCTTCTTTGTCCCAGTACTGTCATAGGCAAAGTGTGGGATTATGAGGGGAGCTGCCTGACAATTGCCCATAAAGGCTGGGGGAGGGTTAGGTTGGTTTTCAATAGGGAAAGGGGATACCATGGTGTATGATACAGGGTTTTTCCTGGATACCTCGCAGTTTGTTGTTTTTTTTAAAATATAGTTTTTCCACGCTTGTTGCGTTTCGTGATAAGTGCAGGGTTTATTTATCAATTGTAGTGTGGGCTCATGGTCCCAACTGTGGTCAGCCGAGACATGTTTTGACCTTGTGGGTCTTTATCAAGGCTGATGCAGGTTTAAAAATTGACCCTGGGTACCCCACTCTCAATCCCCAAGGACGCTCCACCCAGATGATCCTCCCTCGATTCTCCACCCCCAGGGTCAGGATCCAAATGCAATGGCCTTTTCCTGGCCACCTGAGAAGAGGATTGAGGGGGAATAGGAGTGAGGATATTCTCAGGTTTCTCACACCGCATTGATGCCAAGAGATTGCTGTCAAAAGTCACGTCCAAAAATCTGGGCTGAAAGAACAAATTACTTACCCCTGGGAATGTTCTTTCTACTAGAGGTTCCTCCCGCGCATTCTTCATCTTAGATATATATTCTCTTGCTTTGCAGCTCTCTGAAACATTTACCCAGCAGGGGGAGTCATGTGTACTGTTCTCGGTGAGTCAGTCCTCTCCATGACTGGATGTCGGTGCTGGAACAAGTAGCGTGCTTGGCGCCACGTGACCTCAGTTGTCATTTCCCCCCTTGCACAGCCGTGTTAGGTATTAGAGACAAGGATAGCCGGTCAAGCGTTAAAGGAGAGTCATTGTAATCGTATTAGGGAACTCCTTCATCGTGGGGTAGGCTGATGAGAAATCTGTGGGAAGAACATCCAGTAGAAAGAACATTACTAGGGGTAAGTCAATTGTTCTAATGGATTGTGTCCTCCCACTGATTCCTATTCTTACATAGACTCCCATATCAGTAAGACCATTGATATGATATGATGCAGCATTTATAACGCGCCTATACACAAGTGTTTCATTATGAAGGAGCAAACTCCACATCGATTACAAACTCCACAGCGGTTACATCACCACTTATTGGCAGACAGCCCAGCCGAAACAAGACCTTTTGCAGACACTTTGTCCAGGCAGTAGTGTTTTGCGAACGTGTGAATAGAGGATCACGTTGCAGCCCGACAAATATCCTTCACAAGTACCCCTCTTTGAAGAGCAGAGGTAGCTGCCACACCTCTATTGGAATATATCCTGAAACCTTCAGGGATGTCTTTACTGGCTCTGGCGTAGGATTCTGAAACACATAGTACTATCCACCTAGAGATTGTTTAGTTTTGTTATACCCTTGCCCATTTTCGGGCCGCTATATCCAATGAATAGCTGATTCAGTTTGAATTGTCTTGTCCTGGTGATTTAGAAACTCAGAGCACTCTTGGGGTTGAGCCTATGCACCCTTTTATCCTCCTTACATGAATATGAGGAGGGCAGAAGGCTGGCAAACAAATTGCCTGCGACAGGTGGAAATCTGATACGACCTTTGGAAGCAACAAAGGGTGCACTGTAAGTCACCTTGTTGTTGGAAAAGACTGTAAAAGGTGGCTTAGATGACAGGGCCTGCAACTAGTTCACTCTTCGGGCCGAGGAGATGGCGATCAAAAAGGCAGTTTTCCAGGATAAAAGTCTCAGAGGACACAAATCTAATGCCTCAAACGGGGAAGCCATGACAAATGATAACTCCTAGTTTAAGCCCCATGCCGGTACCACGAAAAGGTGTTCGTTAGGTATTCTAAGAACTGCACCACCAAGGGGATTGAGAAGTATGATCCTTGTTTTGGCGTGCAATAAAAAAATGGATAGACCCGCTAAATAGCCCTTTATGGTGGAGACCTGATGCCCGTCTTGCCAAATGAAGAAAGAAGGACAATACCCTTGAGATGTGGCATAAAGAGATCCACATCCTGTGCTCTGAGCCAGATGCAGAATTTTCTTTCAATGGCAGCGGTATAGAGCTTTAGTTGCTGGCCTTCCGGAAGGTCCCAATCACTGTTCCTTAGCCTTTCAGAAACTAGGCGTGCAGGTTAAGCGTGTGTACACTCGATTGAAGTCCCAGTTCCCTCCTCCTGAGAAAGGTCTAGTCTCCAGGGGAAAATGATGTGGAGGATAGATGGTCATGTCCAGAAGATCCAGGAACCACATCTTACGGGCCCAGTCTGGAGAAATCAGGATTTCTCTGTACCTCTTCAACCTCCTGAACACTTGAGGGATGATGGCAATTGGTGGGAATGCAGAGAGAAGCTGGAAATTCCAGTCTACCATGAATGTATCCCCCAGTGCTCGTCTCAGGGCAAATTCCCTGGAGCACTTCCTGTTATGTTGTGCATCATGATCAAGACAGTCTTCCCCTGTATCGAGGGCAAGAAGGCCATGAGCGCCAGTCTGATCGCCCTCTGCTCCAACAAGTTTATATGAGGTTTTTTGTCTACCAGAGTCCATAACCCACTCACCGTTCGCATCCATCACTACGGTCATCCCTGGCCATGGTTGCCAAAACGGTTCTCCCACAATCGCATTCTTTGTGCTCAAAGGAGCTACTGTTCGGGACATGAATCAAGTCCGTCATACTGACCGAGAACTGCAACCATTAAGATCCGAGGGTACATTGTAGCATTCTCATTCTCAATGAGTCCTCTGGCACCAGGAAGATGCAGGATGTCATGAGACCAAGCAACTGTAGGAAGTCTAGGGCTGGCAGGTATTGAGCGTTCTGGAATTTGGTGACCATCTGCAGGATGTCTAGAGCCCTCTCCCCAGGAAAAGCCTTGCCGTAGGGAAAATCCAGGACCGCTCCAATTAATTCTTTAAATTGAGGGAGAAGCCAAGCTTGTGAAGGAGGTGACGGGTGAGATATTAAAGTTACTCACCATAGTGACTAGAGTACTCATAGCCCATAGTCCCCTTTCCCCCATCCTTGTGGGTGTCCCCCAACATGGGGACGGTACTGAAACCTTTGGCAGTGAAAAATTGAGCTTCCCCTTTAAATTTAGTCTAGTGCGCAGGGGTGTGGCTTTGGGCATGGGAATGCCCCGCTGAGGGCACGCCCTCCGACCCCTCCTCAGTCCCCTTTGAACACATCACACGCTTAGATACCTGGCTACTCTTTTTACCTACAAGCCACTGGCAAACTAGCAGGGGAGGGCGGGTCACCTTAATTACTCATATGTCCCGTCCCCTTTCCTCCATCCTTGTGGGTGATTCCACTGAATAATAACATAGGGTGGAGCTGTGACAACTTGCCTCATATCTAGAATAAAGGAAAAATGTGCTTCAGAACTGCCTGACCAAACCCTGAATCGTGCCTGGAGCTGGTGTCCAGCGGGTAGTGCATACAGAAGGCTGATAGAGTAGCCCAAATAGCTGCCTTGCTGATGACTTCCCAAGAAGCATGTCTCTGAAACGCCATGGCCTTTGCTCGGACCGCATGGGTTTGCCCCTGTCCGTGTACGCCTCTGAAATATCCTGAACCATCTAACGAGCAAGGGAAGCCTTGGAAGCCTGAGAGCTGGGGGAGGAGCCCCCAAAAGTCACAAACAATGCCTCAGACTTCCTGAAGTATTTAGTCAGCGAGATCCAAGGAAAGTAGGGTCCACTCTTCCTCCGACTGTGGGTTCGGGAAGAACACCGGCAGGCAGGTGATCTGATTCAGATGGAACAGAGACCGCCTTGGGCAAGAAGTTCAGGTGAGTGCGCAAGATGACCTTGTCGTCGTGAAACATGACAGGCTTGCATGAAGACAACGCCTGCAGCTCACTAACGCTGCTTGCTAAGGTGAGTCACCAGTAAAACAGTCTTTAGTGGGAAAATCAATCCACAAAGGCCATCAGCCCGAAAGCCTTGAGTTGCAAAGCTGTAAAACCACATGATATCCCAGACCGGATGCGGCCCATGGACCGGAGGAAAAAGCCTAGACAACCCCTTAAGGTGGGCATTAACCACCTGGTTGGCTGCCGAAAACAAATGCTAAGGGGAAGTCTTGTGAGCCCTGATGGCTGCCAAATACGTGCAGCAAGTATCCACCTGAAATCCAAAACGAGCCAGGTGTGCCAAAAAAGCCAGTACGACATCGAGGGTCCAGATAAGTGTCCAGAACCTTGTTGAAAGCCAAATGGCAGAACCTAGTCCATTTGCTCTTATACTGGGATCGGGTCAAGGGCATCCTAGCCTGCTGAATGATGTCACAGTTGTCATCTGAAAATTAGCATGCTGAAGCCTCAGCTGATCAGGAACCAGGCCGCCAGGGCCAGTTTGGCTGGGTCCAGATATTCCACTGACCCGCACTGCAGCATCAGGAAGCTCTTGCTGGGGATCAGAAGATGGACGGGACCCTGGGAACACAATTGCAGCAGAACTGAACACCCCGGTCTCAAAAGCCAGTGGGGGGCAACCAGGATGAGGCTGCAACCCACAAAGGCCTGGAACTTGCGGAGGCCCTGCTGGAGCAGAGGGGTGGGCGGGAACGCATAACACATGCAGCCGTGACAACCGATCTGGAATGCATCTCCAAGTGACCCCCGACCCTGACCTGCCCATAAAGTAAAATGGGGGCACTTGGCATAACTGGGGGAACTTGGCATTCCAGGGAGATGCAAACAAATATAGGTCTGCAAACCTCCAACGTTGGAACAAGGGCAACAAGGAGTCGTTGTGCAACTGCTGCTCGTAGGTGTTGAACCACAAGCGACTCAACTGGTCTGCTTCTGCACTGCTATCACCAGGGAGGTGGACTGCCGAAATCCAAAACCCCTCGGTCAGGGCCCATTCTCAGATCAAAAGCACCTCCATGCAGAGGTGGGGCAAGGGGGAACGGGTACCACTCTGCTTGTTCAGGTAAAATATTGTAGTCAAGTTGTCTGTCCTGACCAGAACAGACCGGTCCCTGATGAGGCACAGGGACGCCTTGAGGGCAAGGCCTACTGCCCTGAGCTCGAACAGATTGAAACGCAAGAGGGCTCCCGTCATGGACCATGCTCAGTGAGTCACGTAGCTCCCAACCCGATAGGGAGGAGTCAGTCATCACCACAAGGGTAGGCTCCGGATATGTGAAGGGTGTTCCCACTGAGACATTGCCCTTCATCAGCCAGCAGCGAAGATCAGGCAGCAGGAGCGGTGGTATTGGGATCCTGTCTGAGACCCGGTCTCTTGATCCCAATTGGCCACCAGGTGGAGCAGGAGGCGCCTTATCTTGAGGCGTGCGTGTTGTACAGTGAGCACGCAGGAGGCCATCAGTCTCAGAATATGTTGGAATCACCAAGTCGAGGTGGTTGAGTTAGCCGGAAAGTGTCCCACCGCCTTGCGGAGGGACAATATCGGGCGTGGGGAACACCTGCTGCACGGTAGTGTTCCAACGCACCCCTTGGAAGCCCAGTTCCTGAGACGGGAATAACCGATTTCCTCTGGTTGAGGGGATAACCCAGCTGATGAAATATGTCTGCCAATCTCTGGCAAGAGTGCACCACCCCTTCGGGCGACCCCGCCAGTCAAAATAAGGGTCTAGATGATGGCCCTCCACTGCGTTCATCAACTTCGTGAAGACATGAGGGGGCGAGCTCAGGCAGCACCTTATACTGAAAGTGGTACATCATAATCGTGAACCGCAGAAACTTCTGATGCGGTTGATAGATGGGTACATGCAGATACGTATTCTTGAGGTCCGGGGAACACATCCAGTCCCCTGCACACAGACTCAGCTATGAGTGTGGGAGTAATCATCTTGAAGCGTTCCACCGGTCAACACAGATTTAGAAATGACAGGTCCAGAACTACCCTCAGGCCAGCCTGGTTGTTCTTAGGGACCGCAAAAATCTGGAATAGTAACCGAAGCACCCGTCAACAAGAGGAACCGGTTCTAACGCCTGCATCTCCAAGAGCGAAAGGACCCGGCATAAAAGAGCTGGGGACCCGATCTGATGAAGAGGAGGAGAGGATGGTAGTGGCAAAGGAAGAGGAAGACTGAAGCCTGTGGAGACTACGGATAGCATCAACGGGTTGCTGAAAAGACATTCCCAGGTGCCCTGAAACAGAGCCAAACGGCCCACTGCATGCAAAATGTGTCCCCTGACCTTGTTGTCACTTCTTCTTGGCATCATAGGCGGAGGCAGAGGATGGGGAACGGAAAAACTCACGCAACGTCCTCTGCTGCTTCCTCCAGTTGTCCCTGGGCTACCTGTAAGGCCTCCATGTACCACAGGGCCGGAACCCCTTCAAGCCAGAGAAAGCTTGAACTCGGTCCTGCCCTGGGACCTAGGGAAGGATTTTTTTACCGGGTTTTGTCAGGATGGCCAAGTACTTGGCGGCTTGAGTGGAGGTTTTCTTCTTTGTCAACTCAGCTGTCGACGAATGAAAAAAAAACACACCATCAAAGGGCAGATCCAGGATCTGCTTCTGCACGTCAGCTGAAAAATTTGTGGTGTGCATCCATGCCATCCTTCTCATTTAGACTCCAAGGCACAGCCGCTGCTGTTTGTGTCGATGCAGGAGACCTAATACTCCATGAGATCCTACGCAATGGCCCAGGCATCTGCCAGAGCAGCTTTGAAGGAGGCTTGCATGTCCGAAGGGAGGTCGGGCAGAAATTCCCAGAGCTCCCTCCACAGCTTGTTGTTAGCCGCAGCCAAGAGGGCGTCCGCATTGACTTGCCGCAGATGCAGTCCTGAGATGGAGTAACAGCCTTTTCACAAGGAATCAAGCACTTTGTCTTCCTTGGAGAGGCAACTGGAGGAGGCTCCCGTGGAGGAAGACGACAAAGACTATGGTTTAGAATACAATGAAGCTACAGCCACCACAGAGGAATGGGGCTGCGGGAGGGAGGCAAGGAGGATTGGCTCCCCGCCATCAGCCTAAACCTGCTGTCCAACTTCTTGTTCATCTGGGCGTTGGCCTTGGGCTCCTCCCAGACCTTCTGCGCCACCTGCAGGACATCCTTCAGGAGGGGGATGCCAGACCAGATTGTGGTGTATTTGCCCAAGACCTCTGCTAGCACACCTGACTCATGGGGGGGGGGGCGGGGCGGGAGCTTCCTCAGGAAGAGGGACCCCCCAAGAATTTGCCAGGCCCTGAAGGCTGTCATGAAAAGCCTTAACGGATGAGGAGAGTTCATTGTGTCCTGGGCGTCATCATCTTGCCCCCTGCCCCCCTTTACTGACCAAGGGGAATCCGTGCCGGCAAAGCTCCCCCACCCCCAGGTCCGGAACCTCAGATAGGTTCAACAGCCGTTGAGCGGGAGGTGTTGGTGGAATACGAGGGGGTGTCGGGGAGGGGCGGCTCCACCAGCAGGATGACCTCCTTCCCCAATGTCCTTCAGGAGCCTCTTCATCTGAGGGGAACACATTAGGAGGAACCGCTTGAAGAAGCAGTCCTCACAAGCCACTGGATCCCTAGGGGACTGGCCCTCCAAGGCGCTGGGCCTCCGTTCCTAGTCAAAGCGCTGAGGCGCATGGTGGTTAGATGTAGCTTTGAGGGGAACAGAAACCTGCTGTCACCGGGGTCGGTGATATCTTCGTCCGACAGTGTAGATTCTGAGATCTTCCCCTCCCCGACTCCTCACCTTCTTCCTTCCAAGAACCCTTCTTTTCTTTTCTTCGTGATCGCACCTTTTTGTTTATGTAGATAGGGACGACCCCGGGAGGAAGCCACCATGCCCCCCAAGAGGGGAGACCAGGGGGCCCCTCCCCCGGGATCGACCAAGAGGGGAAAAAGCCCTTAGGCACAAAAAAACCCTGTGTTATCGTCGGGTGCCTTGGAGGTGTGGAACCAGGAATCCTTGAAGGGTGAGAGCTGGTGGAAAGTGTCTGGAGGCAACACGTGGAGTGAACCCCCCCAGAACACAGGCAGTCCAGTAAGCGGCCTGAGGATCTGGTACACGAGACTAGAAGTGGAAGTAACAAAACGGTAAGCAAAGGCAGTCCAGGGGAACAGGCCGGAGTCTGGTACACGGAAGGTCACAGCAAACAATCCTGAAGGTAGGCGAGAGCAAGTCCAATGGACAAGGCAGGGAACTGGCACACGGAAGGTACGGAGCAGAGCGAGAGGAAGTAGGAAACAGAAGAACAGAGCAAGCGGAACAGACAAGAGGAGGAAAAGCGGTAAGTGAAGATGGGAAGGAGGGAGGGTAAGCAAGATGGAAGGAGGGCAGAGGAGGCGGGCGAGTGAAACAAAGCCAAGGGAGCGAGAGAAAGGCAGATAGAACCAGCGGAAGGACGAAGGAAGAACAGAGGGGGGCCGGACTGGGCTCGAGGACCCGACCGGCGGAAAAGCGAGTAACCCAGGAAGATAGCAACAGGTTGCAAGCAACTCAGGGCTAACGGACGAAACCGGAAGCGTTGCGACGCATCCGTGACCCGGAAGTGGCCAGTTAAAACACCGGGCCGCGGAGCGCCCAACCAATAGGAACAGAAGGAAAGCAAAACCAGGAAACAGGGGGCGTTGCCGAAAGCTGCCGGCGAACGGGACTAAGTTCCGCGTCGCCAGCGGCGCCAGGAACTCGGCGGCATGAAACCTGCACCGAAAGATCTGCTGCCGCTTCTGGAGAGAAGGGGGCTGTGAACATCCTGCAAAGTCCATTCCATGGGTGAAAGCACTGGCGGCCCTGAGGCGGATCCAAGATGACCACGTGCCTGGCAAGCTCTGCCACGTGCCGCCCTGCCATTTTGAAGCCTTGCGCCATGTCCTGGGCGGAAGGACCTGAGCCAAGAGAGGCCTCAGACACGAGAGGATGTAGCTTGGGTCTTGCACCCAAAGCAGAAGAGTCGACCTCCGAGATCCCTCTGCTAGGCGCTGTGCCCTGAGCCGTATGTAGTCTTAACGCCCTTATTCACAACCTCAGAGCGAGCTGCGGTAGGCTGGGAGTACTCAGCACCTGGGCCGGTAGCAGTGCTGGATCTAGCCGAGGACAGACTCTTAGAGGTGGCACTTGACGATTCCTTACCACCTGGGATAGAAGAAGAGGATGAGCCTGATCATCCGTCCGAGGACAGCCTGGTAGGGGCCCATGAGCTCTTCAGCTTGGGAGCCAGTAGCCTAGAAGGCCTCAGGTCAGTCCCCGGACCACCCGGAAGAGGCCCGGCCCCTCAGCTTGGGAGCTGGTAGCCTTAGAGGCCTAGGGCCTGCCAGAACCTGAATCCGAGGAACCCTGATCCGTGGGAACCCCTCGGAAGGAGTCACAACACTGTTGAACCGTGCTGAACAGAGGGCCTACCTTGTTTTAATGAGAGGTTCTGGAGACAAAGTCCTTACGGTGGGGTGGAGGATAAGTGTGGAAGATCTCCCTCGACCGAGACGATTCTTCAATGCCATGTGACAGAGCGCTGCAGGCCGAGCACGAGTCCCAGTGGTGGTCACGCCCCAAGCACTTAAGACGGAGTGCATGGAACGAACGGTTGCATGAGGCATATCTCTTGAAGCCTCCTGCGGTCAACATGTGCTGGGAGAGGCAAGGCACCAAAGGGAAGTGAAATAAGAATTGAAAAAAACTGGGAGGAAGAGGAAAGCTTAAAAAAAGTCTTTGTGCTGGCTGCCAGGTTCGAAACTATCTGTGGGACTGGGGTGAGGTGGCGGGGCATTCGAACGCCTGAGGCCGCACCCACTATACTAAATTTAAAGAAGGATGTGGGGGGACGCCCACAAGGATGGAGGAAAGCTGACGGTATGTAGGAGTATGAGATGTTCCAGGGCTTGATCCGGAGACTGTGCCCCGATTAGCCAATCGTCCTTCAGGAAGGGAAAGACGTGAATCCCTCATTGCCTGAGACTGGCAGCTACTACCGCCAACAGCTTGGTGAAGACCCTCGGGGACAGAGGTAAATCCAAAAGGCAAAACTCAAACTGGTAGTGGGTGTTGACTACGACGAACCCCAGGTGCTTCTTTTGCTTTGATTTATCAGCACATGGAAACGTCCTATTGGTCGACTGACACCAACCAATCCTGAATATCTAGGGCCTGGAAGATCTGTGAAAGTGTTACCATCTTGAATTCGTCTTTCCTGAGGAACTTGTTCAAGCACCTCAAGTTTAAGATGGGCTGCAAACCTCAGTCCTCTGTTGGACAAAACAATAGTGGGAGTACCATACCCGGTTTCTTTCCTCTAAAAAGGTACCAACTCTATGGCGCCCTTCTCAAGAAGGGAAACCTCTTGAAGGAGCAGTGGGTTCGGAACAGGTGGTGGTCTGGCCAGACGGGGGGCAATCCAGAGGGCACTTTTAAAATGGGAGCCAGTAACCTTGAAAGACTACCTGAAGTGCCCATGTGTCTGAAGAAAGGCGCACCATTCGTGCGAATGATGTAACAGACCCCCTCACGCCCCTCTACCGGCGTAGTGTGGCAGAAGTCCTTAAAGAGGGGGCGGCGGTCGGTGTCTTACCTCCTCTACCTCAGGAAGGTTGAGAGAAACGTCTTTGACCTTGATGGTTGACAGGCTGGTTACTTTTTTTGTCCATAGTTTTAACAAAAAGGTTTTTTGTTCCGAGCAGGCTGTCTTATCGCTGCACCTAAGGACTTAGACGCAGCCTTGGACGTCTACCATTTTTCAAGGCTTCATCTGCCTTTTGTCCAAAGAGGTGTGCGCCATCATATGGCATGTCAAGCAGCTTTGCTTGGACTTCCTGCGTTAACCCTAACCCAGACATTTAGCCAGGCCAGCCTTTGTATGATGGACATTGCTGTCGTAGATCTCCTGCCACAATCGGCTGCGTTGAGTCTTGACTGCATGGATTGGTTCATAGCTTCCTTCCATCCTCCACTATGTTTGTGAAACCTATCCTCATTTCACCCTCAAGGATGTGCTTGGCTGCCTCAGCTATAACAGACCAAAGGGTATGTGTATATTTCAACAGTGCACATGAATCATTAACCGCTTTAAGTGCCATACTGCCAGAGGCAAAAACCTTTTTTGCTAAAGCATTGTAATGCTAGCCATCCCTGTCAAGGGGGAAAGATAGGTATGCGCTTGCTTTGCTACCCAAAGTCGCAGCCTGTACTACCAGACTATCATGTGCTGGATGTCTGGTTGGGAATTCTGAGTCCGATAAGGTTGGTCTGTATTTCTTGGCAAAATCCTTGTGGACTGCTGGCCCAGAGCAGAGTCCTCCATAGCTCCACGAGGAAATTTTTGATGGCATTATTCAAAGATAGAATGGGTTCAACCATTGCGCCCTTGTCCAGAATGTCAGGTCACATTCCGTTATGTCGCCAGGTGGGAGGCCCCCCACCTAAGGCATCCATTAACTTAGCCATCATTCTCCTATGCACCATATTAGTATGGGCTCTAGGATCCCTTGTGGGAATTCCACCTCGAGAGGTGTGCAAGCCACTTGTGTCATGTAGGGCTAAGGCTAAATCAGACTGCCTCTTTTCCTCTTTGAGACTCTTTAGGATCTCGATGAAGGCCCAGGGGTTCAAATCCAAAGGGACCAGGGTTGTAATCTTTGAAAATACCCTGGATAGAGGACATAAAATCCCTCACAGATTTTGGAGAGAATCTACTCAAGGGATCCTCGACTTTCTTCGCTGGATTCTTCTTTGACGTCAATGGAGCTGATGGAACGCAGAAGAATGTATCAGCCGCCGATAGCGGCGACAGTACTCCAATCTCGGTCTCTTAGGTGCACAAGGTGGTTGGTGAGTCAAGTCCCTTCCGGCCTTGTCAAGCACAGTGGGCTTGGTCTTCACAGTGGAAGCAAGAATGGGCAGACCCGCTTTCTCGAAGACTTGCATCATTTTGATGCAAAACTCCGCACACTTCTACACCGTGGCGGATTTAGATGGGAACCATACCGGTCTCTCTGGGGATGAGCCATTGCCGATTGCTTTCTCCTTCGAAGAGGAAGAAGAGTGATGGGAGTTGCTCGAGTGGGATCCATAACAGTGTTTTTCCGACCATCTTTTCTCCTTCTCAGGCAATTTATCAGCCATGGAGCTCATTTCGTTGGGTCGGATCTTCGAAGGTGTCATACTTGGGCACTTTGAAGAGGAGCGACCCAGGCCCAAGTTGGAGGTTCTCTCCTTTAAGGATTTAGGTTTCATAACCTGGCATAAGGTGCAATCCGCCATGATGTGGTAGGTACAGAGGCTCCACAAACGGAGGATGGTTGAGTGACATTTTTGCGCTGCGATGACACTGCACTTTTTGAAACCGGTGTGTTTCAGAGTAAACATACTGAAATAATGTACTAAAAATGTGAAAGAATTTTATGATATATATATATATGATGTGGCATTTATAGCGCGCCTATATATACAAGTGCTTCAAGGCGCAACAAGGCAAGGGTGGTGAAACAGAGGGAGGACAAGAAACAACGATCTTACTAGGCCTAGTGACATTCAGAACACGCAAGTACAGGGGAGCAGGGAGGGGTGAAGTGCTGGGGAGATGTGGGAGGATAGACAAGTGCAACACATGGAAACTAGGAATAAAAACAAGTAGGGCAGCCAACAGGTGGCAAGTGCGAGTGTTAGGAGTGCACACAAGTGTCAGATAAGTGCAGGAGAGGGGACTGTAGGGTTACAGATACAGACCACAAGTGCAAGGGGTGCTGAGAGGAGTGCAGGGATGCAGCTGGACAGGCAGGGTCCTGGGCCCGGGTTCAGAGGGTTGCCAGGTGGCCAGTGTGTGTAACAGGCAGGAGATGAGCAGGGGAGAAGAAGAGAGAAGGCAAAGGTTTTGAGGTGCTTCCGGATATCAGAACATCGAATGTGTGCCCTGCGGAGTGAGTCGGGCCAGAGGGAAGAATAGAGTGACAAAGAGAACAGCAGAGGTCGCAAAAAGAGTCCAGGAGGACAGGAAGCATCCAGGTGGATGTTAAGGTTTCCAAAGAGGAGGAGGTGAGTGGTGGAGGCAAGGAGTGAGGAAGAGAGGCCTGCCCACTTGGAGAGGAAGGAGATAAACAGGCCAGGCGGCTAGGAGATAGTAGCCACCGTAAGAGAGCGGCCAGGAGAGAGAGAGAGCATGCAGACCAGGTTTTCAAAGGAGTAGACCTGCATAGAAATGATAGAGACAGGGATCCACTCCAGGAAGATCAAGGCTACCCCCCACCAGGATGGTTCGATATAGGTGCGGAGAAGATCTTGTAGCCATCAGGGAGGAGTGTGTCAAAGCTTGTGACGGATCTGGCAGTGAACCGAGTCTAGATCAGATCAAGGACATCAAGGTCGAGTTCTTCCAGGAGACGGCAGATGTCAAAGTGTTTGACAGCTGAGCGAGCGTTGTGAGTGGCAATGTGGAGAAGGCTGCACTCTTGAAAGACTTCCAATGGAGGGGTACAGAAGTGCAGAAGGAGCCCGAGGGTGGGCAGAGGTGGAAGGAGGAGAGGGCAAGTTAGCGAAGGAGGAGGATGTAGACACAAGAGAGGTGGCGGAGGAGGGAGGCACCAAGGCAGCCAGAGAAGTAGTAAAGGAAGCCAAAGCGATGGCAGAGGGTGGAGGCAGAGGAGCCGGAGAAGGGAAAGAAGGGACAGCAGGAGAGTAAAGGAAATTGATGAGCCGTGGGAAGTGTCTATCAAAGAGGAGGAGGAGGAGGTTGGTCTGAGGGCCTTGGACCAAGACGGTGCCATTTAGGAAAACAATAATGGTCTTAGAGGAGTGCAAGGGGGCAGGAGGGCCTCCCACCGGGTGCCACCATTAATGGGAAAGGAGAAAAAGAAGAGAGCACAAAGACCATACGTGGAATCCATAGGTCTGGCGAAGGAATGACAAAGAGGATGTCGGTGAGAGTCTGTCTGGAAGAAGCGCTGGTGTAGGTATCATCGATGGGGAGGCCTGGGTTGGAGACCAGGATATCCCGTTTGAACTTCTTCGTCCCAGACTTAATAAGGACAGGATACAGGATAGTCAATAGAGAAGTAGTTGGAGAAGATAGGAGGGACATAGAGGATGCGGTTAGAGAAGGGAGAGGAGGGAAAGGGAGAGAGGGGGGAGTGAGGGGTGGGGAATCAAAGGTGGGGGAGACACTAGGAGATGGGCACAAGAGGAGGGGTGCAAGCAGACAAGACAGAACAAATTAATTACAATTCACAATGGGTTTGATGGGTCAAAAAAGAAGAGCAGTCATGTAGATGTGAGTAAATAAACCAGTAAAAAGCAAGGACCAAGGGAACCTGAAAGAAAAGGAACAAAACAGGGATGGCAGCAGTACGATGTGAGGGAACGAACAGGCAGAGCGAGGGCTAAGTAAGAGGACAATAATCAAGGGAACCTAAAGGAGGAGAGTGAGAAACATCAAGAAGGCGGCAGTGCATTATACAGCAGTCAAAGATAATAGGTACCAGAACAGAGCAGTTAAGCAAATATGGGCCTAGAGAAGAAAAACAGCAGAGCACAGAGAAGTAGCAAAGGGGCTGGGATGGGGAAAAGGGCAGGAAGGAGGAGAGTAGGGCCCATAGGGGGAGGGGGAGCAGAGATGCACAAAGGACGCGTAGGCGCGAGTACAGCCAAGGATAGAAGGGTGCGGAGCACACGTGATCAAGGATTGCGAGTGAACCACACGGGCGGAGGACGTACAGGCACAAGTGCAGCCAAGGAAGGAAGGGTGTGGAGTACACATGATCAAGGATTGCGAGTGAACCATGCGGGCAGAGGACACGCAGGCATGAGCATAGCTCAGGGATGGAAGGGGCAAGGGAGTGCAACGCAGTGGAAGAGTGCAAAGGAACCACGCAGGAAGGGAGCAGGGTTAGTGCAGGATGAATCAATCAGGAAAAGGGGGCACAGCAGACGAAGGGGCAAGGGCAGAGGGACCAGTCACGGGTGAGGCAGGGGCCACAGGTCAGAGGGAGAAGTGCACAGGCCAGAAGGACTAAGAGCCCAGGGCAAGCTAACTCCCCACAACTTCTTACCTGGAGGCCACAGACAGGTGGGTGAGTCGTCCGCACTCACTCGAAACGCTGCAAACCCCTTTGCTGCCAAACGCATGCGTCGCACAACACCGAGGGTCCTGCAAGGGCTTTGCCACAGAGGGTCTGAACCTCTGATTTTATAGGCTCGGAAGCGTGGACATAGCAAATGTGCTACGTTTCATCAGGCAGCGTCTCCTGCGCACCTATGTCGCTCAACACCACAGACTTGTCCTGTGAGGGAATTCACTGCGTCATAGGATTTCTCTGATGCGAAGTTCACAAATAGCTTACTGGGCATGCAGTGCCGGAAAAAGGGACAGAGGTCACGGGGCACCGAGGACGCCAATTGTACCTGCATCGACGTCTCATCTGATCAAGTTGCCAACTCGACGCCAGTGCACATAACGCCCCCCTGATGGGAAAAAGTTTCCAAGAGCTACGAAGCAGGAGAATATATTTCAGATGAGGAATCAGGGGAGGACACAATCCATTAGAAATCTTTTTCTCATGCACAAGTGTCCCTTTTGACAGCTCCTAAAACAGTGAATCTAGCCATACAACCCACTGAATGTAAGCCTGTTTTAGCAATCTATCTTCTTCCCACCTGTGACCATCTGTAGGAATAGAACCTGTGTGTAAAGAGGTAAATATTTGGGAACATTCCCAGCCATGTCCCACAACATATGCATGTACCTGGCTAAGAAACATGTGGCGTTAATTGGGCACAACGCCTCATTTTCAGAAGCAACCTTTTTTTTGGTCAAATTCATCCAGCTTCTTTGATTTTCTGTCAGGTGTATGAAGGGGAGCGTGGAAGTATGCATCAACAGTGGATGCCTGTAACACTTTACTTGAAGCAAGCTGGTGCGTCACAGCCACAGTTTTAGACACTGCATGTATGCAGATAGTGGTATCATAATTAATTTGTTTTTCAAAACATTTTTCATCAGTGGGCACCTTTGAGAGTTGCAGTAGGCTATATGTAAATTAGCATTCAAAATTACTCTAGGGAACGCTGAACAGCTATTTCCATATGAATCTGACACTGCAGCAACTAATGTAGAGTAGAAAGAATATACTGATGCCTGGAAATCTGACATTGTTCAGCTAATGCTACTTTCTGCTTGACCATGGCACAATACAGTACAGGGTTCGAAATTCAGATTGAATAGCAGGAGTTAAAAGTGGCTCCTGGTTATCCCCCATTAAACAATGACCACAAGTTACCACTGGGGAACGAGGAGCCAGTGCTTAGCATTCCCCAAAATTAACTTCAACATAAAATGCAAATATATAAATTGTGTCCATTATTTATTACCTTTAAAGCTATAAAGGTTGTATAGAGGTGTCCTAATGTTGATTTATAGATTATCATAAATTCACATAATTGTGTTTTGCTCAACATCAGTTGCTCTGGGGAGCCAACAATAGCTCCTGGTAGCTGTTGCTGCCAAGCTAACCAGGCTCTAATAGGCTACAAGCAGGAGCTAAATAGCTCTCAGCTCCCCTCAATTTCGAACCCTCCAGTACACAATAGGTTAATGTTAAAGTATATTTGTACTGTGCACTATCACCACCAGAGTGGTCCCCTGGCGCTCAGGCGGCTCTCAAAGAGGGGGACGGGTGGGGCGAGTTAGTGGGAATAAGCTGGAAAAGAGCAAGAGGGCAGTGATGTGCTGTTGTCAGCCACAACCCAGATTAACCCTGTTGGCTGGGCTTGGGGTCTTTTCCGGTCGGCAGCCGTTGTATACCGTTATGCAAGTGTATGTGTGGTTTGTTTAGTTGTTAGTGTAGTGATGTTTGTGCGGATTGTTGTGTTTATAGGTTTGTGGTTGTGTTTGGTTAGAGTTTGAGAGGTGGATGTAGAGGGTTGAAAATTGTTAGTCGGCACTGAGGTTAGGAAGCTAAGCGCAAAACTTCCATATTCCATCTGCTCGTGGGGCGCGTGTGCATCACACACCTCCATCCAGATCCGGGACCAGCCGGCACCCACAGACCCTTCCACACATGACGCCCGCCTGCATTCAAAACCGTGTCCAGTTGTGTCCCGCCTATCTCTGTGAAACCTGTCTGTATGCCGGGCAAGCAGGTGTTGACGATTCCATCCAAATCTAGCCATGATAGTCTTACCATTCCAGTCACTATGCGGCACCGGTCGGCCAAAGCCACTCTATCCAGACTTCGCAGTGGTTGGCCTTCACAGCTTAACCATCTGCTCACGCACGCTACTGCTCACAGCCCGCTGGAAACCACGGCGTGTGCTAGCGCTCGCACCTACATTCAGGCGCGGCACCTGCCATTATTCACAAGTCTATCCTGGCCTTGTCCATGCCTATGTCTACGATTTAGTTCAAGTGTGGCGCCTGCCAACATTCACTCAACTCTATTCAAATATGGTATCTGGTAGAGTTTAAGGGGTGGGTGGGGTTGGCTAGAGTTGCCGATTCGGTCTTCCTGGGGTGTTGCTTGTGTCCTATTCCATCTGCCATCGTTTCTTTGTAATTTTGGGGGTTTCTTTGGTCGGTTCTGGGTGTTTGTCAGTGTCATCCTAGAATCTGTCATCCTGTTGCTTGCGTTTCCTGTTTGTGTTAGTTTTTCAGTTTGGATTTGCAGTGTTTTTATTCGTTTTATGAATTGTAGGTGGTCCTTGGTGTTTCTTATATCTTTCGGGATGTTGTTCCAGGTTTTTGCTGCCAGGTGGGAGAAGGAGGAGCCTCCTAGTTTTTGCTTGAGGTACAGTTTTTGTTCCAGGCCGATTTCGCTGCTTGATCCGAGGGGTCTCGTTGGCTTGTAGATGGTTATTTTCTTTTGTTGAAATTCTGCTCCCTGTCCGCTGATTGCCCTGTGCGTTATGTGTTATGCACATTGTCTTGAAGGTGATGCGATGTTTGATTGGGAGCCAGTTTAGTATTTTCTAGCGCTGGTGTGATGCAGTGTCTCCTGGGTAGTTTGAGGAGAAGTCTGGCTGGTGCATTTTGGATGCGTTGTAGTTTCTTCATGAGGTATTCTGGCATCCCGAGATAGAGGCTGTATCCGTAGTCAATTCTTGACATGACGAGGGCGATGATTGTGAGCGTTTGTGGGTGAAGGAGAGAAAAGGTAGGATTCTTCTTGTTGTGTGAAGGAGGAAGAAGCATTTCTTGACTATTGAATTTATTTGTGGTTCTAAGGTTAGGGAGTTGTCCATCAGGACTCCCAAATGTTTCACTACCTTAGATGGAGTTGGCGCAGTTCACATTTCTGTTGGCCACGGGATGTAGGTTGTGCCCTCTTGGTTATTGGATATAATCATGATTTCTGTCTTTCATGGGTTGATTTTCAGGTTGCTGGTGCTCATACAGTTAAGACTTCTTTTAGACACTCTATTAGGGTTGAGTGATCAGCTTGAGTGTCTTCGATTTTGTAGATGATTTGAGTGTCGTCTGGGTAATTGTAGCATGTAATGTGGTATTTTTGGAAGATTCTGATTACCGGGGTCTGGTAGATGTTGAAGTATAGTGGCGATAGTGAGGATCCTTGGGGTACTCCACAGGCGTTAGCTCGTGGAGTGGATTTGAAGGGTTTTAGCCATACAGTTGGAACAAGTTACTTACCTGTAACTGTTGTTCTCCAGCATGGGTCTGGCATGGATTCACATGCTCATGAATATTCCCCGTCGTCAGGCCGGGAATCCTCGGTATAGAAAAAAAATCAGTATCAGTTTCGTTTCTGATCTGTCTTTCTTGGTAGTAACCAATCACTGGTCTCTGGATCATACTGCCCCCAGCCAATGACTGGCCTCTCCCTAAGCCCAGCCTCCGGCAGCCATCCTCAGATTTGGTAGCACGTAAAGTGTCAGTATGACCAAGTGAAGAGCCGCAGAGGGGTAGGCGGGAGGGTTTGCATGCGAATCCATGCCAGACCCATGCTGGAGAACAACAGTTACAGGTAAGTAACTTGTTCCTTCTCCAGCATGGTCATGAATAAGAGAATACATAGCAGTACACACATGCACAACCATAGGAGGTGGCAACAGGCTCAACATTAAGCAATACAACAACTCAACATTAAGCAACTCTTACCTCCTCACAAGGCTCACCTTAGGCAAACAGGTTGCGCAGCACTGCTTGGCCGACCCTGGACTCCTCCCTGTAGTCCCGATCGACGCAGTAGAAGGCGACGGGAAGAAAACTGGCAACACCAAGGGCTCGTTGAGGTGGAAGTCCGACGGCACCTTGGGCACAAGGGATGGGTGTGTCCTCAGCACCACCCTCGTGTCATGAAAGGTCAAGTATGGAGGCTTGCAAGATGGGGCCTGGATCTCTCCCACTCATCGTGCGGAGGTGATGGCCACGAGGAAAGCGGTCTTCCGTGACAGGAACTTCAAAGGCGCCGAATGCATAGGCTCGAATGGGGCCCCCATGAGCTCGGTCAGCACCACATTAAGCTCCCACGCCGGGGCAGGAGCCTTCACCGGCGGGAATGATCGGAATAGTCCCTTCATGAATTCTTTCACCAGGTGATGAGACCACAAGGACGCCCGTCCCGTCGTCCTGGTATATCGGGAGATTGCAGCCAGATGTATTTTGATGGAGGCGTGAGCCAGTCCAGCTTTGGCGAGCGACAGTAGGTACGGCAGTACTTGAGGGGCCGTAATCCGCAGAGGGTTAATCTTCTGTGCACAGCACCAGACAGAGAACCTCTTCCATTTATGTCCGTAGCACTTGAGAGTTGAGGACGCCCTGGCCTTTGCAAGAAACTCTCTGCAGTCGGCCGGGATGTCGTACCCTCCAAACTCTAGTGCTGCAGGAGCCAGGCCTGCAAGCTCAGCGACTCGGGGTTGTGGTGAAGAATGGCTCCTCTTTCTCTGGAGAGAAGGTCTGCATCCGTCGGCAGCTTGACTGGTGGGGACGTTGACAAGTCCAGAAGGTCCGGGAACCATATCTGTCTCGGCCACGCCGGTGCGACGAGGATCCTCCTGCACCGGGACCTCTTGAGCTGGTTGATGAGCCGGAGCAGCAACGGCAGCGGAGGGAACGCATAAAGAAATAGGCCGTCCCAGGGGAACGAGAAAGCATCGCCCATGCTCCTCGGCTGGGGGAACCTGCTGGCGAACCTCCGGCACTTGGAATTCGTCGCAGTCGCGAAGAGATCGATTTGGGGTTCGCCCCATCGTCGGAAGAGTCGATCCACCTGATCCTGGCGTAGTTCCCACTCGTGGCACGAGCGCAGCTCCCTGCTGAGTGAGTCGGCGATCGTGTTTTTATTCCTGCCAGATGAAGAGGCACCAGAAACATCCCTTGGGCGACGGCCCAATGCTTCCTTGGATAGGGCTGAGGACCTGGCTCCGCCCTGCTTCCGGATGTAGAACATCGTGGTGGTGTTGTCGGTGAAGATCCTTACAACCTTGCCCTTGAGGGACGGAAGAAAAGACCTGAGGGCCCAGAACACCGCGCGGAGCTCCAAGAAGTTGATGTGGAGAGACTTCTCCTCCGGGAGCCAAAGGCCTCTCGCGTGAAGATCTCCGGAGTGTGCTCCCCAACCTTCCAGGGAGGCGTCACATGGTCTGAAAGTCCACGCCTGCCGACAGATGGGAGCGGGTACCCCACCACCGGATCGCCTGACGGAACGTCTCGTTGAGAGGGATCCTGTCCTCGAAGGTGCCCGTCAACTGGATCCAGCGGGCGTCAAGGAACTCCTGTAAGGGTCTCATCAGAAGCCTGCAAAGGCGCACCAGATAAATGCAGGAGGACATCATCCCGAGGAGGGACTTGATAGATCTTACCCTGGCCATGTCCGTGGCCAGCAGACGTTGCACCTTGCCCAGAATGGTACTGGTCCTTTCCTCCGACGGCGAGGCCAGTCGCGCCACTGTGTCGAGCTTGGCTCCCAGAAACAGGGCGACTTGCGACGGAACCAGGTGGGATTTTGGAAAGTTGATGGAGAATCCCAGGTCCGTGAGCAGCTGGACGGTCTTCGCAGTATGCTCCACGGCAAGCTCCCTTGTCCTTGCCCGGATGAGCCAGTCGTCCAGGTAGGGGTAGACGTGGATCCCCTGTAGGCGCAGCCGCGCCGCCACCGGTGCGAAGCACTTGGTGAACACCCTGGGTGCCGACTTCAATCCGAACGGGAGGGCCTTGAACTGGTAGTGCCGTCCTTGGACCACGAACATGAGGAACTTTTGGTGTCTTTTTAGAATGGGGATGTGGAAGTATGCATCCTCCAAGTCCAACGACGACAGGAAATCGCCCTCCTCCAGCTGTCCCAGCACATGCTGGAGGGTGACCATACAGAACTTCTGTGCCTTGATGTACTTGTTCAGTCGTCGTAGGTCCAGGATGGGGAGCCATCCTCCTGTCTTCTTTTTTACGAGGAAGTACCTTGAGTAAACTCCGGAGCCCCGAAGCCTCTTTGGGGCGAGCTCGATGGCGCCCTTCTTGAGCATCGCCCTTACTTCCAACAGTAGTTGAGGGACGTGATTTTCCTTCCTGGCCACGGGTGGAACGTGAGGGCACTTCTTCTGAAACTCGAGGGCGTGCCCTTGGGCCAGGGTGTCCAGCACCCAACGGTCGGTGGAGATGGACTCCCACACGCTGACAAACCTCGCCAGCCGGCCTCCCACTGGGGTGCTTCTGCGGGGGCCCGACCCCACGGTCGGTTCAATCTTGTTTGGAGGCCGCCTTGCCTCCTTGACCTCCTTGTCCACGACGACGGGCACCACCTGACTTGCCGCGTCCCCTGTAGGCTTCCTGGGACGAAGATCTTGCCGCTTGGTGGTAAGTTAGGAGGAGTCACTGCCGGATCCCTTGGAGGCCCCTTGTCTGCCTCCGGAGCTCCAAAAGGACGGCCGTCGTTGTTGGAGCACTCCCAGTGCCCGGGCAGTCTCTGTGTCTGTCTTGATAGTCTGAAGGGACTCATCAACCGCCTTCCCAAACAGGTTGTTCCCGTCGAAGGGCATGTCCAAAACCTTGGTTTGTACGTCCTGGCGGAAATCCGTGGCCTTGAGCCATCCTCGTCGTCTCAAGCAAACGCTGTTGCCCAACTGACGGAAACCAGTGTCGGCAATGGCCGTTGCCATCGTGATGGCGTGGTCCGAAGCAATCTTCCCCTCCTGTAGGATTTCAAGGGCCTCAGCCCTTTTGGCGTCCGGAAGGAAGTCTAACAGAGGGGCGATTTTGAACCACAACTCCCTGTCGTAGCGAGCTACGATAGCCAGGGCTTTGGCCGCCTTGATAGTCGTCGTTGCGGATGAGATGATCTGTTGTCCCATCGTGTCCAACTTCCTGCCCTCGCCGTCCGGCGGGGAAGTTGATGTCGAGGCTGATGCCCCCCCAGCTTTCTTCTTTGCCGCCGCCGAGACGACCGAATCTGGGGTAGGTTGTGCCCGAAGGCACAAGGGGGCAGCGTCCGGGACCCGGTACTTCTTCTCGTACCGGTCCCTCTTTGCCGGCGCCGTGGCAGGGTTCTTGAGGAGGGGGAGCCCCTCATCCCAGATGTCATCAAGAAGCGGTACGGCGAGGACCGTCTTCCTTTTAGCCTTGCGCCGTTGGTAAAGGAACCCTTCTTTCTTCTTTTCTTCTGGGCAGAGCTGAAAAAGCTTGGATGCCCTGGGAATCATGGCATGAAAGGATCCAATCTCGTCGGGCGGGGACGCCCGAGCAGGGGGCGACGGGGGACACGTCCCGTCGTCGCCTCTGTCGTCATCTGTACCTGTCGTAGCCGTGCCCGTGCCTGTATCATCCCCGTGGGTAGTAGACCGGGGGGAAGGCAGAGCAGGCCGCAGAGGTGGGAGAGGTGGCGTAGGATGCGGCGTGCTCCTCTTATGCGGTGGACTCTCGAAGGTCCTGGCTCCGGTTTCCCTGTCGGGTCTGGCTCAGGTACCTCAGTCGGGGGAAGGGGCAACCTTGTCCTTATCTCCGAGCATAAGGACTGAATCGCTGACAAAATGGCTGCCGAGGTGTCCTGCGGCACCGGAAACGACGGGTGCGAGGGCTCTTGAGGAGCCTTGTCGGCGACACTGTCGCTCTCGTCGTCGCCCTCGTCGGGATCCCTCCCGATGGGCTGGGCCTCTTCCACGACTTCGATGAGCTCTTCTTCAGAGGTCGTGTCCGTATCCACGATGGCCACCAGCCCCTCCCCCACCTTTTCCAACGAAGACTTCGTGGGGGTCTTCTCAATGGGCCTGAAAGACGACTCCCTCCGCGGTGGCAGGGAGACTGGGTCCTGAGGGCGCCTCCACTGGTGTAGCCTCCATAGGCTGAGCCAGGGCCGCTGCGACATCCTCAATCGAGGTCTTAGAAGGGTGAATCGTCACCTTCTGGACGCCTGGGGCCTTCACCTTGGGGGGAGGGTCCAAGCCTCGCTCCCCCTCTGCCGGAATCTTCGAGATCGACCGGGGCCTCTCCAGAAGCTTCACCGGGTTCTCGGACTTCCTCTTACATGAGCCAGAGTGTTGGCTCATGGTTGATGGCGCCGGGGAGGATGCGCCCTGCCTGGCAGCCAAGGAGCCCGACCGTTCGGCGCTCCCGGTGCCCGCGGACTCGCAGTGCTTAGCCTTTTGTTGGGCCCCTGTCGCCAGGGCACCCTCACAGGACTTAGAAGACCGCTCGGACTTCTTTTTCTTCTTCTCGCCTGACGGGCTCTTCCCTTCCAGCCAGTTGGCGAGACGGAGGTGGCGATCCTTCATGGTCCGCTCTGACATGTTCCCACAAAACGCACAGTCCTTCTCCTTGTGCGTCTTGTCCTCATGGAGACAGTAGAGGCATAACGAATGCTCGTCCTCCTTGAAAACATTCTGAAGCTGGCATGCAGGGCAGGTCCTGAACAGCTTCCCGGGCGTCGAGCTTCCTTTCTCCTGGGCCATGTCCGGGGTAGGCCTCAGAACTTCTGGAATCCTCCAAAAGCGTAACTCGACGAAATCTTCACCCTTGAGGGGCATAAAACACCCTGAAACGGATCTCCGTTGATCGGATGTAGAAACGGAGGAGCTTGAGGCTCTATTTAACCGAAAAATGAGAAAAATCTCCTGAAACAGCGCGAAAACGCAGCAAAAGCTCGAGAGCTACAGCACGAGGGCTCCCAACACTTGAACGTGCGGTAAAAATCTGAGGATGGTTGCCGGAGGCGGGGCTTAGGGAGAGGGCAGTCATTGGCTGGGGGCAGTATGACCCAGAGACCAGTGATTGGTTACTACGAAGAAAGACAGATCAGAAACGAAACTGATACTGATTTTTTTCTATACCGAGGATTCCCGGCCTGATGACGGGGAATATTCATGAGCATGTGAATCCATGCCAGACCCCATGCTGGAGAACCTATTCTATCTGTAAGGAATGATTTAATCCAGAGAAGTGCCATGTCCGTTATACCTATGTCTTCCAATCTTTTGGTTAGGGTGTCATGGCTAACTGTGTCGAAGGCTGCAGAGAGGTTGTGCAGAATCAAAACTGAGGTTGTGTTGGAGTCAACGTTTGTTTTTAGGTCGTCCCAGATTGACAGTAGTGCCGATTCTGTTCCTCTTGCGGGTCTGAAGCAGACTTGTGCTTAGTCTAGCAGGTGGTGTTTTTCTACATGTTGTTGGGTTAATTTGTATACGTAGGTTTCTAGGAGTTTTGGCGGATATGGAATGTTTAAATTGGTCTGTAGTTGTCCCGGTCTTTGACGTCGCCACTTGTGTTTTTTTGGAATGGTTTGATATATGCTGCTTTGAAGCATCTTGGTACTGTTCCTGTTGCAAGTGAGAGATTTAGGAGGTTTCTGTAGTATTCTGATGGCATTCCTTGTGCAAGGTTTGTTTTGTAGATGTCAAGGGGGCAGGGATCCATGGGTGATCCCGCTTTCTTCATGTGTTTAACCAGTTTGGCAAAAGCCTCTGCTGAAATTTCAGGAAAGTTTTGGAGTTTGTGCTGTGGCTCTTCTTTGGGTCCGGTTCGTTGATTGTTATGGTAGGTTGGTCTGTTTTGTACGATTTGTCGGATGTCGCCGATTTTGTTCATGAAATGGTCTGCCAAGTCGTTGCAGTGTTTCTCTGAGGGGGTTGGAGTGTTGCCGCAGCCAGGTGGGTTTCTCATTTCTTCAATGAAGTTGAACATTTCTTTTTGTGTGTTGCTGGCATTGGTGATTCTATCATCATAATGCCTTCTCTTTGCCTTTTGTATTTCCTTCTTGTAGGCACGGGTTTGTTTCTTGAACATTATTTTCTTGTCGTGGTTGTATTCTTTCCTCCATTCCAATTCCATCTTCTTCTTGTCCTTTTTCATGTTGTTTAGTAGCGGGGTGAACCATTTAGCCATTGCCCTTTTTTTTTTTTGAGGGGCTGAATGGTTTTTCTGGGGCGAGGTTTTCAATTGTATCACCGATCCATTAGTGGAGTAGCCCCGCTTTCCCGTCTAGGTCAGCCAGCTCTAGTTCTGTAGTAGAGGGTTTGGTCATCTCCAGTTGTTCCATTAGGTTGCTTGCTTTGACGGTTTTCCAGTTCCTATGTCTGAAAATTAAAAACTTATCTGGTTCGCTATCTCGCTCGTGTGGGAATGCCTACTGTACAGGCAAACTTACATATAATCAATTAACATTCTCACTGTACTGACGAAAACTACATTTTGCAAAGAAAATTATGAAGCATACCACTCCTTTAAGGATAATGCCATGCTGGCACCACTGTGCCAGACAGCACCTCTTGGAAGGTGAGCACTGTGATTTGAGGACTATTGTCATAAGATGTCTGTCAATGTGTAGACCTAACAAAAAAGGTCAGAAGGGCACTATACAAGACACATTTCAATTACATTACATAGAATTTCCATGGTCGCTTGGACAAAGGATGACATGCTGACTGTTATGTGGACAGCCAAATAAGAGTAATATATCATTACAATTATTCAAAATAATGAGGTAAAATGTATCAACATGGAGGCAGTGCAAACATTGAAAGATCAATATGAGATTAATAAAAAGGTGAGGATACATTGTTTTATTCAATTGTGTATACAGAATGTGCTACAAGATTAAGAAAACGTTTCCAGAGAATTAAACTGTTAAAAAACGACACATGGAAACATTATTTTGATCTATGTACATTTACTATTTTCATCCAGACAATGTTATTGGTGAACACAGCCGGTTTTAATTGAAAAAATTGCAGTCATTTCCTCAGTTTCACTTTTATTCTTTTATAAGCTGCCCAAAATAAAAATAAAAAAGCACATTGACAGACAAGCATTCTCAAATAAGGCACGAGAAAACAATCTAAACACTTCATCTATTGAAACAGACAGTCTTATATAGAGGTAGAAATACTTACAGTACAAAAATACTTACATATCTAAAACACAATTCAGTCTTTTACAATCACAACAATGTTCCCCTGTTTGGAAAACTGGCCTGCAAAATGGATTCAGCACCTGCTGGGATTAGTAGTTGTACTGTGTTTGAAACATCTGCGATCTTGACACTGTTGTCAATAACCACATATGAAGCAGTCTATTATAAAAAAAATTATAAATTTTCATAAACCCCATTGGGTAAAGGTGTACATTTGTCGACAACTCCATGGCATTTTCATTCGGCTTTTGAAATATTTACAAAAGAGATATGCTGTTAAAGCCCCAACGACGTTTTTAGTAAAGAGGCCATGTCAAGTGGGATGGTGCCTTCCTCATCTGCCGAACAGAGAAAAACAAATAAGTAAGCAAAAATGGTTTAATGAACACAGTTCATTTTGACAATATTAGCCAACCAATCAAAACTAAGCTGTCAAGAAGGCACTATCATTTCTCTGGTATGTGAATAATCCATGCCCTTTAAAACCATGCATATTCGACTGCTTGTCTTTGGAAGGTGACCCTTCTGCAACAAACTACATGGAATTAACTGGAAATGCACTTAACCATCAGGAACAAACACAAAATTGGTTCCCACACCAGATTCCAAACCTCTTTGGTAAACATTTTAAAACAAACACTGGCAAAGGCCAAGCGCATTGTCTTCAGTATAGGTACTAGAAAGTGGATATGCGAGTATGGAACAAGTTACTTACCTGTAACTATTGTTCTCCAGCATGGGTCTGGCATGGATTCACATGCTCATGAATATTCCTGTTGTCAGGCTGGGAATCCTCTGTAAAAGAAAAAACCGTTTCACTTACAAACTGTATTTCTCCTTTAAACCAATCACTTTCCTCTGGGTCATGCCCCCATCCAATAACAGTCCTCTCCCTAAGCCCCTCCCTCTGGCAGACGTCCTCAAATTTGGCAAGCATGTAAAGTGGCAGTATGACGGAGAAGAAGGGAGGGGAGGGGACGGAGGGAGGGGTTGCATGTGAATCCATGCGAGACCCATGCTGGAGAACAATAGTTACAGGTAAGTAAATTGTTCCATCTCCAACATGGGGTCTGGCATGGATTCACATGCTCATGAATAACAAATACATATCAGTACAATATTACACAACCACGGGAGGTGGCAAGGCTCAACAGAAGCAATCAATTCTTACCTCTGGAACAGACTCATCTCAAGCGAACAGGTTGCGTACCACTGCTTGGCCGACTCTAAACTCCTCCCTCGAATCCCTGTCAATGCAGTAGAATCTTGTGAAGGTGTGCGTGGACCTCCACGTAGCCGTCCTGCAGTTGGCCAGCAGGGGCACACCAGACAGGAACGCCGTTGTTGCAGCGATCACGCTGGTAGATTGAGATCTCGGACGGCCAGGCAGCGGTCAGTTCACCAACCGATATTAGTGAGTGATGCAGCCGAAGAGCCACCTTCAGATGAAAGCCCTGGACAAGACCTTCCCATGGTTCACAGGACCAAAGTTCACAAACAGTTGAGAAGGCTTCTGAAAACTCATTGTGCGTGTCACGTAGAACTTCAGGGTACGAGTAATGTCCAGCGAGTGCAAGGCCCTTTCAGCTGGTGCCGAAGGCTTCGGGAAAAAAACAGGTAACATCAAAGGCTCGTTGAGGTGGAATTCCGACAGAACCGTTGGCATAAAAGAGGGGTGCGTCCGCAGCACCACCCTCGATTCGTGGAAAGTCAGGTATGGCCGTTTGCAGGACAGGGTCTGGATCTCACCCACCGTCCTGGCAGAGGTGATGGCCACACGGTAAGCCTTTTCCACAAGAGGAACTTGAGAGGGGCCTAATGCATAGGCTCAAAGGGGGCCCCCCATGAGCCTCGTCAGCACCACGTCGAGTTCCCACGTCGGGCCATGAGCCTTCACCGGCAGGAAAAAAACAGTTCCTTGAGGAACTCCTTGACGAGTCAGTGAGACCAAAGTGAAGATCTTCCTGGAGACCTGGTTTAGCAGGAGATCGCTGCCAGATGTACCTTGATAGAGGCGTGCGCCAGTCTGGCATTGGCCAAGGATAGCAAGCATGGAAGAATCTGCGGTGCAGTGACCCTTGGATGGGTAAACTTCTGAGACAGGCACCACTTAGCGAAACGCTTCCACTTGTGACTGTAGTACTTCAAAGTCAACGCAGCCCTGGCCTTGGCAAAGACCTCCCTACAGTCCGCAGGCAACTCATATCCTACAAACTCTAGGGATGCAGGAGCCAAGCCCTCAGGTTCAGCAATCCTAGTTTGTGGTGAAGGATTGCACCTCATTCTCTGGTGAAAAGATCTGGAACCACTGGAAGCTTGACCAGAGTCGACGCTGACAGGCTGAGAAGGTCCGGGTACCAAATCTGCCTCTGCCACGCCGGGGCGATGTGTATCATGCTGCATGAGTGTGTTGGTGACTTGTAGCAGGAGAGGCAATGAAGGAAACGCGTACAGAATAGGCCTTACCATGGGAAGGAGAACGCGTCCCCCAGACTCCTCGGTTGGTGGAATCTGTTGGCAAATGTCTGGCATTTGGAGTTCGCCGCCGTCGCAAAGCGATCGATCTGGGGCCTGCCTCACTTGAAGATGCGTTCCACCTGGTCCTGCCGAAGTTTCCACTCATGGCAGGAGCGCAATTCCTTGCTGAGGGATTCTGCGATAGTGTTCTTGACTCCCGCTAGATGAAGAAGAACCAGGAACATATCTTGTCCGACGGCCCACCTGTTTCCTGATGTTGAACATTATGGTGGTGTGGTCTGTGAAGATCCTCACCACCTTCCCCTCCAGAGACAGAAAGAATGACTTGAGGGCAAGAAAATTGCCCGTAGCTCCAGGATGTTGATATGGAGATCCTTCTCCTCTGGCAGCCGCAGGCCTCTGGTGTGCAGACGCCCGGTGTGGGCACCCTAGCTTTCCAGGGAAGCGTGCGTCGTGACCGTCTTCTGGTATGTGGGGTTTTGAAACCCCCCCATGCCCGGGGCAATGTTGGAGCAGACGCCCCACCACCTTATCGCACAACGGAACACTACGTCGAACGAGGTTGTCTGCGAAGCTTCCGGACACCTGTATCCAGCGAGCATCCAGGAACTCCTGAAGAGGTCGCATCAGTAACCTGCAGAGCCGGATAAGGTAGATACAAGACAACATCATTCCGGGCAACGGCTTGATGGTCCACACTGTGGTGGTCTTCATTGACAATAGCCACTGCAACTTCCCTTGAATGGACGCTACCCTCTCCTCCGAGGGCGACGCCAGGTAGGATACCGTATTGAGTCTGGATCCTAGGACAGTGCGTTCTGCAATCGTGTCAAGCAGGACTTTGGATAGTTGATGGAGAATCCCAGATCCGTCAGCAGCTGGATGGTTGCCTCTTTGTATCCGACGGCCAACTCTTGCGAGCGAGCCCAGGTGAGCCAGTCATCGAGGTACGGGTATGTGTGTATACCATGTAGACTCAGATGGGCCGCAACGGTGCCAGGCACTTTGTGAACACTCTGAGGGGTGACTTCAAGCAGAAAGGTAGGGCCTTGAACTGGTAGTGCTGGCCTTGCACTACGAAGCATAGAAACTTTCAGCGTTTCCTGTGAATGGGGGACGTGGAAGTAGGTGACCTCCAGGGCCAGAGACTACAAGAAGTCTCCTTTTTCCACTTGGCCGTGCATGTGTTGCAACGTGCCCATCCTGAATTTTTGGCACTTGAGGTATTTGTTCAGACGTTGCAGGTCTAGAATGGGCCTCCAGCCCCTGGTCTTCTTTCTGGCCAAAAAGTATCTGGAATAAACTCCGGAGCCCCAGAGTCACCGCGGAACTAGCTATATCGGCCCTTTTCGCAGCATGACCTGCAAGTCCTCCAGTAGCTGAGGATTATGCTGCTCCAGACAGGCCACTGGAAGGATCTGCAGACACCTGTGAGTATGTCCTTGGGCGAGAGCGTCCAGCACCATCTGTCCGTGGTGATCTTTTTCCACTTGCTCACGGACCTAGTCAACCGGCCTCCCACCAGGGTGCACGGGTGGGGGCCTGACGTCCTGGTCGGTTCAGGTTTGCTTCATGACCAGCCCTGGGGGCAAGGGCGATGCTGTCCCTTACCAGCGTAGGCCTGGGAACGGCCTCTGTAGGAAAAACAGCTGACGCGCGTTCCAACCGAAGTCTTTCACAAGGCATTGGAGTTTGAGTAGGGGCTCCCATTGGAACAAGGATAGAAAGACCCTGAGCAGGGTGCTGGTTCAATGCTGGATAGCAGATTCTGGGCCGGTGGTCCGCAAGCGTCCGGGTAGTTCCCAGCGGTAGTTCCTACTGTTACGGTTCACCAAGCTGGTACATTGTACCCCAGCTGTCATGCTGCACTTGAAACAATAAATATTCATGCACATACAAAAACTCTGAACTGAATTGTGTAATACCTAGTAACAACACAGGGATACCAACCCTCTTGCCAGCGCCACCAACTAACTAGGTTTTGTCAACCCACCCAGTCCTACAGGTGTCTTGTCAAATAAAAGGGCCTAGACTAAGAAAAATCTATTGCCAATCCTTACACTTGAAAAGAAAAAAAAAAGAGTGTGAGATAGGATTCACAGAAAAGAAAGCAGTGTTCACAAATAAGTCAGGATGCTGTAGTCAGGGTCTCCCTTCCCCACAATTTGAGCACAGGAAAAGGTGGGACTCCTGAGCACAGTACACACTGGAGTTTCACCAGCACGAGACAACAGTTCCGGTTCTCAGATATTAGGACCTTCGGTGGTTAAGTCTCTTTTCTACAAAAAGTATCTTGGCTCCGAGGACCTGATGTGTTCTAAAAATAATAAACAAAGGTTCCTTTTTGCTTGCATGTTGGGTGATGCCTTTTCACCCTTGGCCAGGCTCAGACCCTTTTCAAATTTAGCTTCACTCTGTCTGGATTACTACAGCTTTCAACACAATTTCATCTCTAACATTTGAACAGTTCACAGTGGACATTAGTGCCCATGTAATAATGTCGCCACAAAAATCTCGCCATGCAAAAATATCGCCGAAAAATGGCCGTTTTTTGTGGTGACATTATTGCATGGAACATGCGGGGGACACCCCCGCAACCCCCAATTTTTTTTTTGCCCCTGTCCCCATATATATGGTCACCCATATAATATCGCCACAACCTTTTCCCTGTGATATTATTTACGGCGACCATATATATGGGGATAATATTACCTGATACCATCGGATGGCCCTGAGCTCCAGCACATTTATCTGTAGACTAGCTTCTGCTGATGACCACACCCCACTGGCTTGTAAATTACCCAGATGGTCCCCCCAGCCCGTGACTGAAGCGTCTGTTCAAGAATAGAGTGTACGTGGGTTGCTGGAAGGGCAAACCTTGTAGAAGATGAGAGTATTTGGCCTACCATTCGAAGGCTTTGTGTAAATTTGGCATGAGCTGCAAAATGTCCTCCCACAATCCGCTATGTTCAGCGCATTGGCTGTCTAGCTCCATCTGAAGCGGTCTCATCTTCAGTCTGCAATTCGGTACAAGGAAAATACTAGAGGACATCATGCAAGGAGGGACTTTTATTGTCTGACAGTGGAGCTTGTTCTTTTGTTGAACCATCCAATGAGGTTTTGCATTGTGGCCACTTGTCTGGAGATGGGCGAACCCTCCGAATTCGAGCTTCCAGAGCTGCTCCTAAGAAGATTGCTGTCTGTGTGGGTAGTGGTACGATTTCTTCTCGTGGGTGGAGAACCCTAGGTCCTGGAGTACAGTTGTTTTCTTCCACTGCCTCCGACGCGGTTTCCAGGGAGCTTCCTTTCACTAGCCAGACGTCTAGGTATGGAAAAACCTGTACACCAGAGCGCCTCAGGTGAGCGGCAACTGGGGCCAGGCATTTCGTAAACACTCTTCGTGCGGACTTTAGCCCGAAAGGAACTACCTTGCACTGGAAATGTTGGTTACCAACAGTGAACTGGAGGTACTGTCTGGGGGAAGGATGGATGGGTACATGGATGTAGGCGTCCTCCAAGTCTAGGGTAGCAAGGAAATCGTCCTTCATGAGCCATGGGAAGTTAAAGGAAGGTCATTTTGAATTTTAGACAAACAAACTTGTTGATGGCCTGTAAATCTAGTATCTGGCGCCACTGGCCGCTGTTCTCTACGAGAAAAAAATGGGAATAGAATCCTTTCACTCGCTCTATTGCGGCCTTTAGTAAAAGCTTGGCGGCTTCTCCCCTTAGCTGTTGCAGCCGGAGGATGCTGTCCCTTGGTGGTGAGCGAGTTAGTGGTCGCTGAAGTCAGTCTATGGTCCTCCCCCCCACCCCCTCTTATAACTTGAAGCGCCCATTTGTCCGACGTTATGGCGTACCAATGATTGAGGTGCAGTGAGATACGTCCTCCCACTGGGGTGTGATGTGGAAGGCGCACAGAGTATGAGCCAGTTCTTCTTGGTCTGGTTCCTGCCCTGGCTTGAACCCCTTTTGTCACATTGGTTCTGGTACCTGGTGGAACCTTGTTAGTATCTACCCCCTGATTGGAAGGAGGTTGAAGAGGAAGCTTGAGCCTGGAACGATCTGCCGTATGACTTGTACTTGGAGCTGGTACCTCGAAAGGAACAAAAAGGACGGCGGTCCTTGCTCTTCAACGAGCTAATCGCCCTAGCGGTGTCGGCCATGATGCCCTTCAAGTGGTCATCTATTTTATTTCCAAATAGGTCTTGTCCGTCAAAGGGCATGTCTAGGATCTGTGCCTGTACCTCCGGCCTGAAACTTGCAGCCTTCATCCTGGCTTGGCGCCTCAAGACTGGGCCGTGTGCGATTTGCCTGAAGCCGCAGTGCGCAGTGTCCACAGATATGTCTATCATGTGGTCCGAGACCATTTGGCTGTCTGTGATAATGGCTTTGGCCTCTTCCTGAAACTCCTCTGGAATTTGTTTAGTGAGACGGGAGATACATAATTCTCTATCCAGCCTTGCCATCATGGCTAAGGCGTTGCTAGCTCGCACCGGCAACGATGCTGCTGTTGAAACCTTGCATCTCATCGCTTCTAGTTTACGCCCATCCTTATCCAGCAGAGCTGTGAGGGGAGAAGCTGGGTTTTGCAGTCTTTTCCTCACAGTTAACGTGATGACGGAGTCAGGTTTATGATGGCCTCTGAGACACAATTGGGCCAAGTTCATTGCTTTGTATTTCTTCTCCGGTCTCGCGTCCCAAATGGTTTCTAATATTGTTATTGTCTTGATGGTGCGTCACCTTTTGTCTCTGTGCTCATAGAGGACTGATGCCCTCTCCTTTGTGGTCACTTGTATTTTGAAGATCTATGTCAACTTTGCAATGATGGAATGGAAAGAAACAATTTCATCTGGAGGTGAGGATGCCCCCGGTGAGTCCGGTTTCTTCTGCTTCTCAATGACAACAGACTCCCAGTCGTCTGTGTCTGGAGTGTCCGGAGGCAGTTCAATCTCTTCCGGCTCGTCATGACTGTCGGGGTCGGAGAATTCCCTAAATGGGCCGAAAGGCTCTTCGGTGTTGTGTACAATGTCCTCCGTGCAGTCTCAGACTGATAACTGATGGCGCATTGAACGCACTGGATCTTTGAGGTGAAGACCTTGGAGGAGATGCAGTGTCTTATCTGGGTGATCCGCCATAGCGTGAGCTTGTGTAGGCAGTGAATGAGACCTGGGTGATCCATCATAGCGTGAGCATATGCCAGTGGTGAATGAGACCTGGGTGACCGACCGTAGCGTGTGGACGTGCTTCGTGAAGGTCTGCTTACAGGAACTGCGTGCAAGACCAGGAGTCTTGCCCTTTGCCTCCTTTGGCACTCGTCTAATTCTGCGCATGGACTGCAGTAGAGAAGGATCGAAAGGATCTGCCACGTCTTCAATCACTGGTTGCCGGTGTGGACTGCGCTCTTTAGGCTGCAAAGGCCGTTGTTCCTCCCCCTCCGAGAACTCCTCCTGAAATATGATGCAAGGTAGTTTGCTCATCTCAGTTATAGGGGGTAGAGGGTAATGTCTTCTAACCCATCTAGCTTGGTGTATGAGTGTTTAAGGCTTCCTCTGGCTCTCGAAAGGGCTTGTCGATGACGTCTGGTGGTGTTGGGTCAACAGACAATGTTTTGTCCTGTTCTTGGGGCCTCGTTGACGGTTTTCCTGTTGACGATGATTTGAACGTTGACAGGTGCTTCGTCAACGAGGATGTCTTCGTTGACACGTGCTTTTCAGTAGTGTCTTGTGGACGGGTGCATCTTCAACAGCTCTCTTGTCGACAACGATGCCTTAGTCAACAACATGGTTTGTTTTCATGGTGGACGACGGCTTATTCAGGAGAGTTTTAGTGGACGGTTGGGTTACGAATTTGCTCAGAGAGCTGTAGAGGATTCCCCTGATCTGCAGACACAGTGAAACATCTGAAGATGGCTGACTGGGGTGGAGCCTAAGCCCTGCCACCTCATTGGTTGGGGCCTAAACGCACTAAAGGAGGTGGAGGGACTAAACAAGTGAAGGACGACACAGGCCCTAAGGTGCTCTTTGGGTGTAGTTTTATCTTCCAAAGCAAGATGTTTTATAATATTATTTTTATTAATTAAATTACTGGGGATTCAAGCATGTGAATCTATGAAAGATCCAATGCTGGAGAAGTTTTGGTAAGTGCGCAAGATGACCTTGTTGTGAAACGTGGTGAAGGGCTTGCATGAGGACAACGCTTGCAAAACGGTATTTTGTGTCACCAAGCGGATGCCCACAGAGGCCATGGGCTTGAAAGGCATGCGCTGAAAAGCTGGAAGAATCACATTGAGGTACCAGACCAGGTGAGGCCTATGCACTGGCAGAAAAAGCCCAGATAACCCCTTTAAGGTGGGCCTTAACTACCGGGATGGCCGCAGAAAGGGGAACTGTTGTAAGCCCCAATGGCCACCAAATACATGCAGCAAGTATCCACCTGAACTCCAGAATGAGCCAGGTGTTCTGAAAAAGCCAGTACGTCATCCAGAGGACAGGTGACAGGGTCCAGACCCTTGTCACGAGTCCAATAGCAGAACCTAGTCCATTTACTCTTGTACTGGGACCAAGTCGAGGGCCTCCTGGCATGTTGAATGATGTCCCATTTGCCATCTGAACATTTAGCATGTTCAAGCTGGTCAGGAACCTGGCTGACAGCACCAGCTTGAACATTTAGCATGTTCAAGCTGGTCAGGAACCTGGCTGACAGCACCAGCTTGGCTGGGTCCGGATGTTCCACCGCTGTGCCCTGCTGCATCAGGAATCCCCTGATGGAGAGCGGAAAGTGGATGGCACTTTGTGAGTACAACTGGAGCAGATCCGAAAACCAGAGTCTCGAAGGCCAGTGGGGGGCAATCAGGATGAGGCTGCAACCCGCCGAAGCCCGAAATTTGCTGAGGGTCTGTTGGAGCAGATGGGTGGGCAGGAACGCATAACACCGGCAGCCACGCCAAAAGATCTGGAAGGCATCTCCCAGAGACCCCAACCCTGTCCTGCCCATAAAGCAAAGTGGGGGCACTTGGAATTCAGAGGGGCTGCAAACAAATCCAGGTCCCCAACTCCCAATGCTGGAACCGGGGCACCAAGGTGTCTGTGTGCAACTCCCACTCGTAGGTGTTGAACCCCAAGCGGCTCAGCTGGTCTGCCTCTGCATGACTGTGCCCCGGGAGGTGGACTGCTGAAATCCAAACTCCCTCCATCAAGGCCCATTCCCAGATCGATACTGCCTCCATGGAGAGGAGGGGATGTGGGGTTGGGAGGCAAGGCGGGGGAAGTGGTAGGAGAGCAGTAAACAGGTGCCACCTTGCTTGTTCAGGTAAAACATTGTAGTAGAATTGTCCGTCCTGACCAGAACAGACCTGTCCCCAATGAGGGGCAAAAATGCCTTGAGGACCAGGCCCAATGCCCTGAGCAGATTGATATGCAGGAGGGCTTCCGCCCTGGACCATGCGCCATGATTCGCATACCCCTCCAGAGTAGCCCCCCCAGCCCAAAAGAGATGAGTCAGCCGTCACCAGGGTGGGCTCCGGTAGGGTGAAGGGGGCTCCCACTGAAACATTGCTCTCCATCATCCACCAGCGAAGATCGGGCAGCAGGAGCAGGGGAATTGGGATCCTGTCCGACCGAGACCCCGTCTCCTGATCCAAATTGGCCACCAGGTGGAGCTGGAGGCACCTCATCTTGAGGCGAGCGTGCTGCTCAGTGAGCAGACAGGAGGGCATTACTCCCAGAATATGCTGGAATCACCATTTCGAGGTGCCCCACTTCCTTGCGGAAGAAAGGCGCCTCTCGGGCGTAGGGAACACCCGCTGAACCGTAGTGTCCCAACGCACCTCTAGGAAGACAAGATCCTGAGATGGGCACAACTGTGACTTCCTCTGGTTGAGGGAGAACCCCGGCTGATAAAGGCAATCTGCCAATCTCTGGCAGGAGTGCAACACCCCCTCAGGTGACCTCACCCTCACCAGCCAGTCATCCGAATAAGGGTACAGACGATGGCCCTCGAAGCGTAAAAGGCCCCCCACTGCATTCATCAACTTCGTGAAGACACGAAGGGCCAAGTTCAGGCCAAAGGGCAGCACCTTGTACTGAAAGTGGTACGACAATCATGAACCACAGAAACTTCTCATGCAGTTGGTAGATGTCAAATGCAGGTACGCATCCTTGAGGTCAAGGTAACACATCCAGTCCCCTGCACACAGACTCGGCTATGTGCGTGGGAGTAATCATCTTGAAGCGTTCCAGCTGTAAAGACAGATTTAGAAACAACATGTCCATGACAACCCTCACGCCAGCCAAGTTGTTCTTGGGTACCGCAAAAATCCAGGATTAGTACCCAGAGACCCGGTCTGAAAAAGAAACCAGTTCTATCGCCTGCATCTCCAAGAGCGAAAGGACCTCCTGTAAAAGACCCGGGGACCCGATCTGGCGAAGAGGAGAGAATGGTAGAGGCAAAGGAAGAGGAAGACTGAAGCCAGTAGAGACTACAGATATGATCCACAGGTTGCTGAAAAGACGCTTCCAGGTGTCGTGGAAAAGAGCCAAACAGCCCCCCACAGGCACGCTGTGTCCCCTGACCTTGACGTCAGAGGCGGGGGCAGAGGAGGGGTGTTAGGGAGAATTCTCATTTATGGCTAATTTCCCTTACCTAGTGAGTCCCTCAGCAGCATTGCTGGATTTCTGGGGTTTATTTTTTCCACCTGGTAAGAGTGTGAACTTTTTTCCCACTCTTACATGTGTTTTGCCATGTGTATTTCTACTGTGTGTGATCTTTGGCTCTGGAGCCATACCACTCCATGAGCCCAACTTTTTGTGTGCGTTACACAGCACCTTCAGTGTAGTGACACAGGGTTGTCTCTAAGACTTCCCACTGACTCCATTTTTCTGGGGCTGACTACTGTCCCCCAGAAACATGTAAAGTTGCCATTAACTTTATGTAGTCATTTAAACTGCAGACCTAGACACCCCATTTTACATGGAGTACTGGAAAGGGTTAATTCCTGCTCCTTTTTGTCTGCGCCTCTTGGAGCTTTGTCGCTCCCTTAACACTAAAACTTGGCTGGTGGCAGTGGTACCTACCCGATCTTTTCTACCGCGATTATATTATATAAACATGGTACTGTTTTAGGCTATTATATTAGCCTTGAACTTAAACCCACTTGACCAAATACTTTTTATTTTGGCTCCGGTCGGGTTTTATCACCATTTCTTTTTGTTAAAGTCCTTCGTGTGTTTTACTTTGCACGGCAAACCAGGTTTGCCTTCTTTGTTCGCCGACCTTTGGCAGGCTTCTTTCCAGAAGCCCTCCTTTGGCGTCTGGGTGTCTAGGTGGGCTGAATGTGAGGGAGGGGTTTAGTCACCACCTGCACAGGGTCTCCTTGGAGACCCAAGTTGCACTTTGTGTCGATTGGCTGAGGTGGTTGTCCGGGCCGGACAACCCCCCCTGCTGAGTGACTGACAGCCAGGCTGTGTGAATGGGGGATTTTGGCATAAAAGGCAGGACACTTGGGCTGGAAGTCAGAGTCGCCACTGGAACTGCAAAGAACTGAAGAGAAGCAGAGAAGAAGACGACGACTGCTGCACTCCCGAGTCCCGGTGAAGTCCTACTGCAGTCCTGAGCTATCTACCATTCAACGACAAGAGAAGATCCAGCCTGGAGTCTTCTTCCCTTGAGCCTGGTGGGATCAACCAGCTCACCTTCCACAGGCAGAGGATCCTCTTCTTGGTCGAAATCGCTGCACACAGCTGTAGTGGTCCGGATAGCCATCTGAAGAGCCTCTCCTGTTTTAAAGGAGCGCACCTTTTATTCACCGTTGCTTCGCTGCTGCTGGCCTCATCCCTGGGTAGTGCAGATCGCTCCAGGCGTCATCCTTCTTGTCCCCACGACTGAAGCTCCAGGAACCGTGAGTCTGCAGGAACTACCAGGAACAACTGCCGTAGCACCAGCTTTTCTTCAAATGAATAAGGTACTGTGACCAACTTCGAGGAATTGCAGTGAACCTTTTCCTCACCCAAGGCTTGTCCTCGTCTTCCTTCCCTCTTTTAACTTTTGCTTCCCTTTTGACAATATCCAAGTACTCCTGGCAATCTTGAATCGTGAACTGTTCTAACCTTGTGATCCTCGACAACCGGACCCCTGTCCCATTGGACACTGCCACAGGCCTATTGACTTAACTACGTTTTAGAAAGTGTCTTCTGATTCTATCTGCCTTGACAAAAGTATTGCCTATGATTTTTATCACCTATTTTCTTGTGTTAATTCATGTGCTAAGTGTGTTTAACTTCGGTAACATTTCTTCTCGCGGGCACGCTTTTCTTTCATAAGACCGAACTGTCATTACTGTCAAAAAGTGATCGCGTATTAACCCACGGTAACGTCTTTTGTTTCACAACACCGGTCTGTGAAATCCCAATGTACTTACCTTGAATTGATCTGCACAAGGGGAATTGGTTGTGTGTAGTATTTTTGTAGTGTGGTTTTAATTACATAGAAGTGAAGTGTTTTATTAACAGATGGATTAAAAATAAAAGTACTTATATTTTTTAACCAGAAACCATGAATCAGTGTTTGCTTGAGTCACAGTAATTGTAGTCCTTTGTGTAATCTCTACTACTGATCATTTGCTCTTGAGATAAGTCTGGTTGCTCAGCCATTGCTACCACTTTTTCTGTGTAGTACAGGCTTGTACCAAATGTGAAATTGTACTACCATTTGTAGTCTTAATCTTGTGTAGTGGTCCCTAAGGGTACTGCACAGGATTCTGCCTAACAAGGGGGAATGGAAAAACCCACGCAAAGTGCTCGGCTGCTTCTTCCTGTTGCCACTGGGTGACCAGTCAGACCTCTGTGTACCATGGTCCCGAAACCCCTTGAAGCTGGAGAAAGTGCAGAGTTTGAACTCGGTCCTGCCCTGGGAATGAGGAAAGGATTTCTGTCCAGGTTATGTCAGGATGACCAAGGACTTTGCTGTTTGAGTGGAGGTTTCTTTGTTGTCAACTCGTCATCGGTTGAGGAATGAAAAAGGTCCACACCCTCGAAGGACAGATCCAGGATCCGCTGGTGCACCTCAGTTGAAAACGTAGTGGCGTGTATCCAAGCCGCCCTTCTCATCTCGACACCAAAGCACAGCCCTCTTCTGGCTTTGTCGATGTGGGAGACCGAAGACTCCATGAGGTCCTGCGCAATGGCCCCCGGAATCTGCCAGAACGGCCTTAAAGGAGGCTTGCTTGTCCGAAGGGAGGTCGGGTAGAAATTCTCTGAGCTCCTGCCACAGCTTCTGGTTAGCCACGGCCAAGAGGGCATCGGCTTGCTGCAGACGCATTACTGAAATGGCATAACAGCTTTTTCCCCAGAGACTCTAGGACTTTGTCCTCTTTGGAAAGACAGATGGAAGGAGGTGGCTGCCATGGATGAAGACGATGGTTTAGAATATAATGAGGCTGCAGCCACCACTGTAGAGCGCAGCTGCGAGTAGGAGGGCAGGAGGATTGGCCGCCCTGTCCGTTAGCCTGAACCTGCTGTCCAGCTTCTTGTTCGTCTGGGCGTTGGCCCTGGTCTACTCACAGATCTTTCTGGCCACCCGCAGGATATCCATCGGGAGAGGGATGCTAGACCGGATGATGGTGCGCTTGCCCAAAACCTCTGCTAGCAATCCCGAATCCTGGGGGCTTCCTCGGGCAGAGGGACCCCCAAGAACTCTGCCAGGTCCTAAAGGCAGTCATGAAAGGCCTTAATGGATGCAGTGTGTTCATCATCCTGGGCATCTTCGTCATCACTCCCGCCCCCTCTTTTTTATAGACTGAGGGTAGTCCAGGCCCTGGGACACAGGTGCTGACGGGCCCCTCTCTCTTCACTCCCTCTACACTCCACTGGAGGATTGGGAGGAGGACCCTGAGGCACCACCTGTGACATCACATCCTTCACTATATCCTCTAGGAGCCCCGTCATCTGAGGGGAACGCATGAAGAGAAAACGGTCGAAGAAGCGGTCCTCGCTAGCCGCCAGGTCAATAGGGGCCTGGCCCTTCGAGGCACTGGGTCTACGTTCCTGGTCAAAGTGCTGAGACGCCGGAGGAGTGCTGACGTAAGGCTGCGATGGGTAGATGTACCCCTGAGGAGACCAGATGCCTGTACCATACAATTTGCTGCCACTTCCAGAGGGAACAGGACTGGGCTCTTCCTGCAAAACCCATTCAATGGGCGAGAGCACAGGCGGGCCCGGAGTTGAATCCAAGATTTCCACCAGCCCGGCAGCCTCCACCGCATGCCTCTCTGCCATTTTGAAGCCTTGCGCCACACCCTGGGCGGGAGGGCGCAAAGGCCCTGAGCCACGAGAAGCCTCAGACATGGGAGGATACAGCTCGGGTCTCGCACACTAAGCTGAAGCATCATCCTCAGAGATACTGGTAGGCCCTGAGCCTATACCGGTTGGCCGGTAGTCTAAATGCCCTGACTCACGACCTCGTAGCAAGCTCTGGTAGGCTGGACGCCCTCGGCAGCTGGGCCAGTAGCCATGCTGGAACGTGCCGAGGATCGACCCTTGGAGGTGGCACAAGACGATCCCTTTCCCCTTGAGGTTGAATAAGAGGACGAACTTGATCGCCCTTCCGAGGACAGCCCGTAGGGCCCCAGGTAGCCTTAGAGGCCTCGGGCATGCCAGAACCTGAATCAGAGGAACCCTTCTCTGTGGGAACCCCAAGAAAGGAGTCACTGCGCTGAGGAGCTGTGCTGAACAGTAGGCCTACCTTGTCTAGACGAGAGGTCCTTGAGATGAAGTCCTTAAGGTGGGGCGGAAGAGAAGTGTGGAAGTTCTCCCTCCACTGCGACAACCAATTCTTCAATGCCCTGTGACCGAGAGCGCTGCAAGCCGAACAAGCGTCCCAGCGGTGGTCGGACCCCAGACACTCAAGACAGAGTGCATGGGGGTCCGAGGCCGGGAACAAGCAGTCGCATGAGGCACATGTCATGAATCCTTGTGCAGCCGACATGCGCCGGGGGAGGCACGGCATTGAAGGGAGGTAAAATGGGAATGAAAAACAAAGCCTCTGCGCTGGCTGCCAGGTCCGACACGTCTGTGCGGAAAAGGGGACTGGGGTGAGGGCAGAGCCTCGGCAGGGCGTTTCAATGCCCGAGGCTGCACCCCTGCATGCTATTAATTGGTGCAAAGTCTTCAGGGAGCTCCCTCTTTTCCGCAAAATATTCCTTCAAGGCAAGCTTTGTCTAGGCTGTACAAATTTATACATTTTGCTCCCCGCTCCGCAGCTCTAGTTTTGGCAGCGGCTCCTGTTGAAGCCCCCGAACATGGTTCGACTGGTAACGTTTGAAAGCTTGTTTTAGCTGGGGTTAGGGATAAACTCCAGGATGTAGGATGGCTAAATTTGTAGGAAATTACAATGGTCTCCAAGAGACTTGATTAGATGAGGATTTTAGTTCAGGTGATTATTTATAAGATGCTTCAGCTTCTTCAGTAAGCTCAGAGAGATCAGCCACGGTATGCTCAATAAAAGGCATTTTGATAATGTGCAAGTCTTTATTTCCCCAAAGTGCTAAGCATGTGGTTATAGTTTTGTTGGATGTCCTTTCGGCCTCCAGAAAAAAAGTTATTAACACTTAAATTTCTCCCCAACAGAAATACCCATTTACTTTCAGTGACAATAGTCTACTAAGTGAATTGTTTTCCACCTGACCTTTCGCAAGTATTAACATTATGCGCGTTATTAACTGCAAATTAGGGAATTATAAATTTGACATCTGTGACGGATGGCTTTTGGATGCAAATTGTGGGATTTCATTAACCCCTTAAGTGCCAAGGAGGAGCTATCTCGACCTTAGCATTACGTTTGTGTTGCCAAGGATGAGAGAGCTCGTCCTTTTTGGCACGTCACTTTGTGCGATCCCTGCTAAGCAGGGATCGCACAAAAGTGAGATGCAACCCCCGAGCTATGCGAGGAGGAGGAGGTGCGTCTCCACCTTTCTCTCCCTCGATCTGCGGCATTATTGTGCCGTTCAGATCCAGGGAGGTGTTGTTGAAAGGGGGAGAGCCAACCCTTTCCAACAACACCTTTTATGAAGCATTACTGGGCACGGAGCAGGCGCAGAGCAATCGATCCGCGCCCAGCAATCCCACTAGACCAGCCGGGATCGGTTTGTGAAAGGGGGGTGTGGGGAAAGGGTCTGCTTTCTATGTAAGCTGCCCTCCCCCTGACCCCCAAAGCATGGGGCAGCATGTTTTGCGCCCCCCTGCCCAGGGGCGGATGGGCACACTAATGTGCCCATCTGCCCCTAGGAAAGGGGCAAAGAAAAAAAAATTCTGTTTTGGGTGGGGGGCCACTAGACCACAAGGCATTTTATATAATGAAAGGGGTGGCCCTCTTCCCCCCGCCCTAAGTGGATGGGGGCCACCTCATGTAGCCCTCCCTTGGGGCAGATTTCTGCCCCTAGGAAGGGGTACATGAGATGCCCCCCATCCATTTGGGGTGGGGGTGGAGGGCCACCAGAAATCTTGGTACAGCCCCCCCCAAAGCATGGGGCAGTATGTTTTGCCCATCTGCCCCTAGGAAATGTTTTGGGTGGACACTAAACCACCAGTGAACATATGGAATGAAAAGGGGGGTGGCCCTCTCCCCCCACCCCAAGTGGATGGGGGCATCTCATGTAGCCCTCCCTGGGGGCAGATTTATGCCCTGTTTACCCCCAGAGAGGGCTAAATGAGAGGCCCCCCATCCATTTGGGGTGGGGGGGGGGAGAGGGCCACCAAAAATATTGGCACAGGCCCCCCACTCCCAAGCATGGGGCAGTATGTTTTGCCATCCCTGGGGGCAGATGGGCACCGTAATGTGGCCATCTTCCCCTAGGGTAAGGACAAACAAAAAAAATCTACGTAGGTTGGTGGGCACCCTAAACCACAAGCGACTTATATAATGGAAAGGGGGGTTGCCCCCACCGCAAATGGATGGGGGGGGGCTCTCATGTAGCCCTCCCTGTGGTGAGATTGCTAGTGCAATCTTGCAATCTGCCCCTAGGAAGGGACAAATATGTTTTTACTGGGGGGTGAGGATCAGTAGACCACCAGGGATATCTTTAAAGGGGGGGCGTGATAGGAGAGTAGTAGTTATGATTTGTTTTTGCTGGGGTGACCATAGGTAACAAATGTTTTTTGTTTCGTTTACAGCTTTTTCTACGCGAGCAACTGCAACGTCATGGGAATACTGTTTTTTTATTATTCTACGTTTAGGGACCATTGTCAGTGGGGTGAGTGGGACTGGGGCTGGATTGTTGGTGGTGTGGGTGGGTGGGAGGTATTTTGGTGGGCTGGGATAGAATTGCAGTGTCAGGCCACAAAATGCCCCCCATGCTAGCATAGAATTGGTGTTTCCCTGGCAGTGGCTGCTGTCTCCCATGTGGGTTGACCGTCCGCAAGCCCAGGCAGCACCTCTGGCTGTGCTGCATTACAGATGTCACCTCCAGGGAGGAATGGGGATCTTGCTGAGGCTCCCCGGGACAGCCGCTGGACTTTGGGGATGGTCAACCCACATGGGAGACAAGGTGCCCAAGTCCAGGGACATAACCCAACCCCCTCTGACTATCCTGGAGATCTGGCAAGCCTGAGGTACAGCTTCTCCCTCTGGGAAAAGATGGGGACCCTGCCGGGGCTCCCTGGAATTACCGCTGTGATTGGGGACAGTAAACCTACATGGGAGACAGCCGTCCAAGGCCAGGGACATTACCCCCGACGAATCCTGAAGCTCTGGCTGGCCTGCGTTACAGCTTCTCCCTATGGGAATGGTCGGGGACCCTGCCAGGTCATCCCACATGAGGGACATCACCCCGACCATCCAGGAGCTCTGGCTAGGCAGCATTACAAAATTTCCCTCGGGGGACTGACAGGGAACCTCCAGTGGCTCACTGGGACTGCCCCTTAGACTTGTGAACGGTCAACACTTTTTCGCCCAGGTAGGTGCACCCAGAAATGTGAGGTACTGTTTTCATCCGGACACCTGTGGGAATATGGTAAGGTAGGACATGTGCTGTTGGCGGCGTGTTTCATTACTTTCCATGTGGGAAATGTCTCAAAATTGTGATTTGTTTCCTAAATTTGGGGGCTTGTGGATAATAAATTCTGGGGCAATTCGCTTAAGTCATACCTCTGTGGATTCCCACGGGTGTCTTCTTTTCTGAAATGCATGGGTTCCCTGTTTTTCTTGGTGGCTGCTACACCCCAGACCCAAATCTGTTGGTTGTTTCCCCAAACCCTTTGGGGGATAGTGGTGGTTTCGCCGTTTCCCTTTGCGCCCAGGTAGGTGCACCCACATATGTAAGGTACCGATTTGTCAGGACACCTGTGGTAACACGGAAAGGTAGGACATGTGTTGTTGGTGGCATGTTTCGCTGGGTGGGCAGAGGGAATTGTCTGAAAATGTATTTTGTTTCGCCAAATTTTGGACTTTTGCTGGGGATTGTGGGTAAAAGATTCTGGGGCGATTCGCACAAGTCCGACATCTGTGGATTCCCACGGGGGTCTTCTTTTCGGAAATGCAAGGGGTTCCCTGTTTTCCTTGGTGGCTTCGACACACTAGGCCCAAATCTGTAGGTTGTGCACAAGAGCAAAATCCCACAAAATCGGCTCTGCTGAAAGACTTGGGGTTACCAGTGGTTTAGCCTTTGCGCCCAGGTAGGTGCACCCACACATGTGAGTGTTAGGGAGAATTCTCATTCTATGGCTAATTTCCCTTACCTATAGAGTTCCCCAGCAGCTTTGCTGGATTTGAAGGGTTTGTTTCTTTTCTCCTGCTAAGAGTGAGCCTCTTTTTCCCCATTCTTAGGCATTTTTGCTATGTGTGTTCCAGGCTATTTTTGTGTTTAATGCCTATGGGATTTTCTCAACCCCATAGGAACCATCTTTATGCACATGTGTTACACAGCACCCTCAGTGCAGTGAGACAGGGGTGTCGTAGCGACCCCCAAACATAGACTCCATTACCCTGGGACTGACTACTGTCTCCCAGGGCATGTAAAGTCCCAATTGACTTTACTATTCAAATCCTATGAACTAAATCAGTACAACCCATCTTACTATGGAGGTACTGAAAAGGGTTAATCGTTTTTCCCTTATGTTCATTTTCGAGAGGGTACCGTACAGTCATCTCTCAAAAGTTTCTGGCTGGTGGCAGTGGTTACTACCATAAATATTCGACCGCAAATATTTCCCTATGGGATATTCCCATTGTTCGAGGCTACCACTTTTTCTGACAGCCTCTAACATACAGCCGGTGCATTTTAATATTAACTTGACTCCGGTAGGTTTTATTTGCCAGAACTTTAATATAACTTCTTTCTCGTGTCTTTCTCTAAACTCCTAACCCAGGTCGGGGATCCTTTGTTGGTCCTTTTGGCGGGCTTCTACCGAGAAGCCCTCCTTTCGGCGCCACTGAGTCTGGGGTGGGTCCATTGTGTGCGAGGGGGAGTAGGACCCCTGGACAGGGTTGCCTCCGCACCCCATGTTGCACTCTATCCTGATAGACTGGAGGGTCTCCCACCAAGATGACCACTCCACTGTGTGTGACAGCTAGGCTGTAGGAATGGGGATCTTTTTGCATAAAAGCAGGGTCCAGAGGACTGGAAGAGCAAGACATCGCCACTGGAACTAAGAAGGCAAAGAGGAGAGAAGCCAAAGACATCTGCAACGACTGAACCACCGGTGAAGCCCTGCTCCAGCGTCTCACCACTTCTCTCCACACGACGAGAGAAGATCTTCATCTGCAAGAGCCTTCATCCCTTGAGCTGGTGGGGACAACCAGTTTGCCAATCGCCTTCCCGGACCTGCCTTGGTCGAATCACCAGTACCCAGTACTCGGAGGCCGGATAGCCAGGCACCAGTCCACCCGGACCGCCATTTAAAGGAGCATACCTTTTATTCGTCGGGCAGCACCGCGGCTGGTTTCATCCCTGGGTAGTGCAGTAACTCTAACCTTCCTCCACGACGAGAGCCTCTCTTCCTCTGCTGTATCACCCGAACTGCAGGAACAACCGCCACCGTAGGAGCCACTTCTTCATTTTCAAGGTACATTGTTCCGCAGGCCGCCCTTTCTTCGCGGTAGCCCTAAAGGTGTTTTAAATCCTTTACCTACCTGTTGGGTTGGCCGCTCCTCTCTCTTAACATCGTCTTTCAACTTCTGCATCCACCTTTTCCAAATCGTTAACCAAAGAATTGACTGCAGCGACGAGAACATTTTGCTCCTGGGCCCTTGCCCTGTACCACTGACTCTGGCACAGGCCTACTGACTCTGGCTACATTTGTTAGAACTGCCTCCTTTAGATTGATTCTCAACTAGAACTGTGTTGGAGCACCTATTTCTTATAACTACTCTTTTCTTCACCTTTCTAAACCTTGTGAAATGCCGTTTTGCTCAGTTTTCATTTAAGAATTGTCTTGCTTAAACTGGTTCACAAACTTATGTGAAGTGTTGCTAGGGTGTGTAAGAAACTATTCATATATAACTTGTGCTTTCCCTCCCTTGTGAGGAATTGGTAGAGTATCCCTTGTGTGTGGTTTTCACTGTGCCGTTTTGCTCAGTTTTCACTTGGTCTACAATTTAACTTGGGAGTGTATATTTTTCCTTTGACTTAATTTAACTTGCTTAAGGACTGTGATACATGTGTTTTATTAGAAGTGTATAAAATAAATATATATATACTTTTTAATACAAAGCTTTGGTCAGTGTTTCCTTGTGCCATAGTACTGTAGGCCTATTGTGTAAACCCTGAATACTGCTCATCTCCCTCTTGAGATAAGTCTGACTGCTGAGCCACAGCTACCAACTAAATCTTTATGGTACAGACTGATACCAAAGGGGATTTATTGCTCTCACCTGTAGTCTTAATCTTCTGTAGTGCTCCCTAAGGGAACTGCACAGGATTCTGCCTAACAGTGAGGTACCGTTTTCATCGGGACACATGTGGGAACGCGGGAAGGTAGGCCATGTGTTGTGTTTGCTTGGGTTTCTTAACATTTTTCGTACATTTGCTGCTGCACTTTGTCACACAACCCTTTAATTTCCCAAATGTGACCTACATTTAGTCGCTGCTTCAGGCACTAGACACTTTTGTAATCTGCACAAGTCACCTACCCTTCAAATGGTCTGCCTGTGCTCTTACAAAAAATGTATGCGTGCCATTCCTCAATACATTTGTTTTAGTTACTTACACATGCTAAGTATGTCTGTTTAGGCCGTAAGCATAAAAAAACCCGTGTACCATGGCTCCATTTTTGGCTTGTGGTATTGCTTGTTTTGTGAAACATTACGAAAAATGTACGATTTCCTAACTGGAAGAGTCAGGGGAATGTAGTGGGGCTTTGAAATTCTCAAAATTCACAGAAGCCATTGCCTTACCGGGCCAACCATTTCCACCACATACCTTTTTTATCTATCATTTTCCCAATTTTTCCCAAAACTATGGAATTTTTCCCTACATAGTTGTTGCCTAACCTGCGCAAATCACCCCTTCCTAAACTTGAAATGTTGTCTACATTTCAGAAATGTATGCCTTTCTGTCTTCCCATTCAGTTTTCCTACCCTCCTCATCCATTCCATCCACGCATGTCCTATTGGAAAAAAAGGCCAAAATCGCCTACGTCTCACAACGGGTGGTAACCATATCAAAATATGTTTTCTTGGTTTCCACTCAACCGGTTCTTGAAAGCCTGGAAAATGGCGAATTCAGCACAACAAACCATTTGGTTCCTAGCTCTTACAAGGAAAAAAAACACATGCTTCTTTGTACATCATTTTATTGGCAATTTCTGAAGAAAAAAAACCCAAAATAGTCTAACTTTTGGTTATTTTCTCTCACCCGCATACAGCAAACTAGGATTCATACATGTGGGAAGAAAAGGAGCTAAATTCGGCCGGGATAGCTCATGTAACAAAAAAGTTACAAGGGATTGAATGGCGACATACCAAAATCACCAAAAAAGTGTGCCAGCCAGGTTTACTTTTAAATCTGGCAATTTTAAAAAATGTCTACGATTTGAAGGGTGCAGTATATTTGTTTGAACGTTTCCTTGCAGCAATTCTCCAAAAATATCGTAGATATAACAGATTGGCGATGAGCTAGAAAACTAACAACGATGTGCCGTGCTAGGACCACCAATTCAGAACGCCAAGGTGGAAGTTGAACATGCTGGGCAAATATATTTTTGGAATCTGTCTTTAAAAAAAAAAAAACACATTTATAAAAGGAAGAAAAATGAATACATTTTGAAGCATAGGGTTTTATTCAATAAGGCAGTTAATTCAACCAACACTTAATTGTTTGGATAGCTAGTTTCTAAGGGTTATATGAGCTGAGCAATTGATAACTTTGCCTCAATTTCCCACGCATTGTGGATATCAAATGTAGGTTTGAATATAACTCCTTGGAAGTGAATGGGGTGGGATAGAATACGTTTACACAGGAAAAGATGTATTCTTGCATCAAGACTGCTAAAAATGGTTCTGATGTTGGTACCAAAAGCTTAAGGTGTGATTTCTTTAGCTTATTTCTCCGAGCGGTGGGCTCCTCTTCTGGAGCATGTTTTTAATGCAGTTGCTCAGACACAATGCTTACCCGTCTCTTGGAAACAGAGCTTGATTATTCCATTGTTTTAAAAAAGGCTCCATATCAGACAAGCATTGTTTCCAACTAATTTCATTCTTAGATGTTTCAAGTAATATTTGAACCAAATGTTTAATGCTTAGACTTGAGTGGGCTATTCACAATAATATCCTGTTGGATTCCCAGGTTGATTTTAGGAAACGTTTTAGTATGATAAAAGGAGAAATTACTTATGTAATGTTCTTTCTATGGATTCTTCTCCCACAGATTTCTCATCAGATATCCCTTCCAGCGTCAGCTGTTTGGAAAATTCTTTGACGGGGCGTAGTGCACTTTGACTTGGCCATCGATCCACCTTGACTCGATGCTCGGTCGTTGGCTCCGGACATGACGTCAGTCGTCGTACATATACTGCGTCACTATGCCCCCCCATACCTAAGTTCCCACCTTTCTTTTCCACGACCTCAGCCACTGCAGAGGAAAACTAGCAACACAAACAGCCAAATAACTGAAAGAGAATGAAAAATGTAAATCACACCTGGGAATTTCTGCACCTTTTTTTGGTGTGGGGCAAGAGACTGCAGAAGGCACGTGGGGATGAACTAAAAAGAAGCCAGTATACCCTAGAACCATTGTTCACCTCTTTCCTCTCAAGAGAAAGACAGTCACAGACTGCCAACGCCTTCATAGCGGGCATGGAGAGGAGGGGTGATGAGGAATCTGAGGGAGAAGAATCCATAGAAAGAGAACATTATGTTAAGTAATTTTCCGTTCAATAGATTGCCTTTCTCCTGCAGATTACTCATCAGATAGACTCCCAAAGCAGTGCTGTAACTGCAAGTCGGACTAACTGTAAAATCAGAAATCAATGACATCACTGATATCACGCCATAGCCGCACTTATACATGAAGTACATACTCATCCATTCATGAAGTTACACAAACATGCACTAGTTATTGCATTTAGACACAAAGCACAGGCTTATGACCCACATAGGTAGAGGACGGACTCTCATACATATTTCTATATATTCATGTCTTTCGCCAAAGCTGAAACCGCAAGGTGCAATACTCAACGATTACCACTAGATGTCGCACTATATGCACAGCATGTAATTCTACGCGGATTCACAAGCATCAGAAATTTGGCTTGCACATGCTTGACTGCCACTAACACGGAGAAGCCGCAGGGAAAACTATGGAGGCTATAGGCCTATGAAGCAAAGAAAGAAGGAGACACAGGCTTTCGGTACATGAAAAAGGCTGACATGATCGCTGCAGCTAGAGGCAAGCAGAAACGAGGCACCCAGCCAAGGACAAGTGGAGACAGGAAAACTTTAGTTACCAAGACGATGAGCCACCTGCATAAAATAAGGCTAAAAACCTCATAATTACAAGCAAGACAGCACAATGCCCATTCAACCAAGGTAGACAAAGAGGACTGTTCCCATCGAACCAGAGGGGAAAAGTAGCAAGTGTTGCCCACAAAGTGCCAACTTAATGCACTCTCCCAGGCTTAGGTGAACAGAGATGTCAACATTAGATATATGATATGATGTGGCATTTATAACACGCCAGTACACAAGTGTTTCTAGGCACGACAAGACAAGTAGGGGGGAAACAAGGGAGTACAAAATAACGATCTCACTAGGACTTGTGTCGTTCAGATCACGCTAGTGCGGGGAAGAGGGAAGGGGAGAAGTGCAAGGGGGGAAGGGGAAGTGCAGTTAACTCACAAGTGCAGCCAGCGGGTGGTGGCTCATAAGTGCAGAGAGAAATTAACAGTTACTCACCGTAGTGACGAACGTACTCTTAGCCCAGAGTCCCCTTTCCTCCATACTGTATGGGCGTCCCTTGCGAGGGACAGGAGACAGAACCCTTTTCACCAGAGAAACCTTCTTCCCCTTTAAATTTAGAGGTGCGCGGCCCTGGGAGCATGCGCTCACCTGACTCCGCCCCCCGCCACTCCTCAGTTCCCATTGACGAGTCAATAATATGCAACATTGCCTAATGACACCAGTATTATTAGGGGGGGGATGGTGGGACGTATGGAGGAAAGGGAACTATGGACTAAGAGTACGTTAGTCACTGCGGTGAGTAACTTAATTACTCTAACGTCCCGTCCCCTTTCCTCCATACTGTATGGGCGATTACTACTGAGTGTAGCCCTAGGGTGGAGAGGAGACCGTGCTTAAGCAAACAAGTTTCGCAAAACCACCTGACCGAAAGCCACGTCTGACCTAGAGGCGACGTCCAGACAGTGGGGCTTGCAAAAAGCCGATGGGGAGGGCCAGGTGGCCGCTCTACTGATGACCTGCCACGGAAGATGTAGTTGGAACGCGATAGCCGTGCTCTTTGCCCTGATAGCATGAGCATGCAAATTAGCCATAACTGGCTTGTGCTACCCCTCATAGGCCTCCTTGATGGCCGCAACCATCCACCTAGAGATGGAGGCCTTGGAAGCCTGATAACCTGCCAAACAAAAAGGTGATGGCTGGAAGGTTTTGAATAAATCATAACCACGGGCAAAGCTCTGGGCAACCCTCCAGACCATCGTTTTTCAGTCTGCCAAGCCATTACAGAAGGGGAAAAACCATATGCAAATTAGGCTTGGTCCTACCCCAAAAGGGGCAGACCAGCCCAAACTGTTAGGTCACATCCCTTCTGCACGGGACCACAAGCATCCCCAGACATGTTTCAGCCTTGTCGGGTGTCACCAGTGAGTAGCTTGGGTCTGTAGGCCCGGCAGACTCGTGACCCACTTCTGGGCATACCCGTCCCACTCGGGGTGACGAAGCAAAAACAAAGAGGTGATGGTTGAACTTAGTAGCCCTGAGCCAGGCCATCCTTATGTCCATGGCGATGCAGATGGCCCGGCCAGAGGTATCGATATGGGCCACTGAGGACTCCATGTCGTCGGACGCTACCAGCCTGGCTTCTCCTAGTCCCACTTTGAAGCAAGCCTGGCTTTGGGGCGGGAGTTCCGGGAGACAGTCTGATTTCCCACCAGAGCCTTTAGTTAGCAACTTCCAGCATGGCATCAGAGTTGGCTTGACGCAGGTGCAGGGAGGAGTTAGAGTACAGCGTTTTCCCGTATGCCTCCAAGATCTTCTCCTCCTTGCCTAGCAGCGCCGAGGACGAGGTGGCCAAGGACGACTGAGGCTTAGAATAGAGTGACGACGCAGTGATCACAGAGGAGTGCGGCTGCGCCGAAAGCAAGAGTGTATCCACCTCTAGCTGCCTGTACTTGGCGTCGAGGTGCTCATTGACAGGTTGTGCCGAGTGCGGCTTAAGCCACCCCTTCTTGGCCAGGGCGACAACGTCCTTCTGCATCGGGATCCCAGTCTTGGAAGGGGAGCCTTAGTGTGAGGACTTCCGCCAGGATCCCCTCCTCGGGCTGAGGAAGGCCCAGATAAGCTGCCAGGGCCGCAAGGCGTTCGTGGAAGGTCCTCGCCGACTATGGCATGTCGGGGTCCTCCTCCTCATCTGTGTCCGACTGAGTGCTCAGAGGATCCAGAACTGGTGGAGGGGTACTAGGTGCCGTGGGCTGTGGTGTGGGAACCGTAGCCTGTGGAACCGCCTGTATTGCCGGAGGCATGGGAGCCGGGGAAGGAGCCAGCAAAGGAAGCATGGGCAGCACTGGGGCCTGAGGCATCGGAGCCATTGGAGGAATGACTAAGGGTACCGGTGGGGTGACCTGAGGGAACATGTCCCTGACAGCATCCCGAAGGATAGACCTCATCTGGGGTGTTCGCACCAGCGCCAGAAAACATTCTAAGAACCTGTCTTCGGAGGCTGAGGAAGTGGAAGGAAATATTGACGGAGTGGACACGGGCTGCTGGGACCAGGGCACACTCTGTCTGGGATACAGGGGGAACCTGCCCTGCGCTGCCGATGGAAAGCTGTAGGCCACGTGCCTGGTTGACTACAGTACCACCTTTTAACTCGTTCTTCGACCCGCTCTGCTAGAGGAGATATCGTGCGAGCTGCTTTTTGTCTGGCGCGGTGGCCATTTTGTCGAGCTGCGTGCCACGTGCCCGAGTCGTGGTGCCTGGTTCGATGGAACCAGCCCCGTCCAAGAGGCTTGGTGTTGGAGCGTAAACCCTATCCCGCACCTCAGTCCAGAGTCTGGAAGGCATAAAGCCCTCAGCAGAACAGGCGGTAATGCTGCGTGAAGGCATCCCCTCGGACATGATGCCGGTATTAGGGCATTGCCCCTCGGGAGTAACCCTGTTATAAGAACCCTGCGGTCCCTCAGCACCGATACAGGAAGGATCAGGAGAACCCTCAGCCTTAAGACCGTTAGCTCGACTAGCCTCAGTACGTGCGCTGGTACTAGAGCCCGATAGGCCCCTCCCGGTCAGGCGCTTCTTCGGAAAGGAGTCGCCCTTGCGGGATGCTATGGGCAATAGAGGCCTTGTCTTCGGCCTCGAACGAAGTTTCACAAAGTCCTTGAGGTCCTTCGGAGGCGACGTCTGGAAGAGCTCCCTCCACCTAGCCAGTCTGTTTTTTAGTGCCCGAGGTGTCGAGGAATCGCACGCGGAGCAACCTTCCCAGCCGTGGTTGGGGCCAAAGCAGCAGGGGCAAAGGGTGTAGGGGTCTGTTGTGGGGAAGAGCCCCTCTCAGGCTGGACACCCGGTGAAGGCCGAAGTTGACATGTGCCGGGGAGGAGCGTGGCATCGGAGGACCAAGTATTTAGAAGAAAAGAAAATACAAGATAGAAGAATATCCTGCGAAGAACGTGTGATATTTCATGGCCGAAGACAAACCCAGGAGCGCTGGTGAAATCGGCCTGTTCGCGTTGACTTGGAAAAGGGGACTGAGGAGTGGCGCCGGTGGGCATAGTCAGGCGAGCACATGCTCCCAGGGCCGTGCCCCCACATGCTTCTAAATTTAAGAGAAAGCTGATTTTTCTGGTCAAAAAGGTTCTCTCTCGTCCCTCGTGAAGGACGCCCCTATATAGTATATAGGAAAGGGTACGGGACGTAAGACTATGCTGATGCAGGGAAAAAGAGGAGCGTAGATGCAAGAGAGACAGACGAGAGCAGAGAAAGGCACTCTTCGAAAGCGGTAGAGATAAAGATGGACTATCCACGTTTAGATGAGGATGGGCTCAGTATACGAAGGAGGATAGGGGAACTCTATAGGAGTAGGAGAATTAGCACGGCTGCCCCACAGGCTAACAGGAGTGCTGGAGAACCCTTGGTGAGGGGGGTACGCAGAGATACAGACGGAAATAAAGGGAAAGCAGCGGGAAGACACCACATTAAGGCGACTTAGCTTCGACAAGGCAGGGGACAGTGATAGTAGTATTGAGACCATGGGGTCATGCGAGAATT